>NC_089001.1:6408479-6708479 GCF_963932015.1 Anas acuta | reverse complement strand
CTGAGCAGGCCCAGCTCTCCCAGCCTCTCCTCACAGAAATGCTCCAGTCCCACAATTACCCTGGTCGGGTTCTTTCCTTGATGTCCAGGTCTCCCTTGTAGCAGGGGGCCCAGAACTGGACACAGGTGGGGACTCACCAGTGCTGAGCAGATGAGTGCCATCCTCAAGGCAACCAAAAACCAGGCAGCCGTAACCTGCAGCGGGCAAGGGCAAGGTGCTAGCCTCCCTTTGCTGGGGACACACAGCCCCATCTCTGCATGTTGACGGCAAGGAGAGCTTATAGCCTCTGACGCATGTCAGACAGTGAATAAAATCCTGTTCTTTAGGAAGACACTCCACTTAAGCATGGTCAACCTCTCACACCTTGAGAGGGCAACGAGAGTCCTTCAAATCTAGCAAAAATCCTGCTCTAAATTTCTCCCTTTTCTCCATTGCTTTTGTGCAGATCAGGATCTTGGATCTCTAGTAGGAGGCAGATGCTGATACCATTACTTGGAGCCGTATCTCGCTCAACGGGAAGCCCATCATGACTCCAGTGCTGTTCCTCCTGGTACCCAATGCTCCCCATCAGCACAGAGATTGCATTTAACGCAGAAGGATGCACGAACAAACTGACTTTTTCTCTGTGGGAGCTGATTTTTTTCCTGCTGGAAGGCTTCCTCAAGCACATGTCCTGGGGTATTTAGGGTAGCACCGACAGAGGGGAGGATATTAGACTGATTCACCTGTGGGTCATTATCTAATTAGACTTAAATGAAGCTGTTTGATATGGAAACGTATTTCCCCAGCTTTAGGAATAAGGGCTATGGAGAATAACAACAGATGCAGAATAACACCCCGTCTCAGACCAGAAAAGATTAGTGTTATGGCTAAATTATATCCTGGCCCAGTAATAGGGTTATTTCTGTTCCCAGTGCAGTATTTAGATGAGGAAATCAACAGCAGGAAGTGTATCTTAATTTGCTAATAACAGGAAAGCGAGCAGCAGCTCAACCAATCTCAGTGACATTGGCGGGGTTCGGCAGGATTTGGGCAGATTAGAAAGCGCAGCCGTTGGGTAGCAGATGGCATTTCCCCGTCTACCATCAAAATGCAAAGTTAGTTAATGAATTTCTGACATGGAGAGGCACGGCGGGAAAGACTCAGGCTGAAAGCAAGTGGAAAAAACACGAATAACAGGAGCTGGGAGGGACTGGGGGCTGCTCATCCCTCGCTGATGCCTGCAGATGCATGGCTGGGATGCAGCAAGGATGTGGGCACCGTCAAGGACAAACCTGCTGGCTGCTCGTTCCAATGCAATTCTCTTTATTACTCATTCGCTTAGAAAGCATCTCCCGTATCTGGGGCAAGTGGCCGTCTCAGACGGGCGATAACAGGAGCTTTTGAGAACAGTGCAAAGAATAATTCTCCATTTGCCAGCTGACCTGGAATATCAAGGGAGAGGGGAAAAAAAGATTATTGATCTAAAATAGCCCTCTTTTCGTCTATTTTATAACAGTTGGAAGGAGAAAAAAAAAATAAAAGTGTTCCTGGTTCAATGAATGGCGAGGGGGTACCATTTATTACCCTGATTCATTCCTTTTTAAATGAGTGCAGGTGTTTTTCAAATGAGACACCTTCCCCAGATGAGCAGAACAAAAAGTTTTTTTAAAAAATAAAGAAGCTCTGGCTTTTTCCAGCTGACGAGTGTTTGTTTTAAGCAACTCCTAGTACTTTTTTAGAGGGTAGAATAATTTTAAGGGACCTTTTTCTGAATGTCGCCAGTTGGAGTCGAGTATTTAAAGAGTTAATTTCCACTTTTCCTCATTCAGACTTCAGCTCATTTAATTTAATACAGAAAAAGAAAGAGGAAGGCATGTCATTGGGTTTACATAACAGTCTGAAGACACTACAATTACTGTATTATGAATAGTGGAGTATCCTTATCATACAAACTCCCACACACAGGCAGGAGTATAACAAATTCTTCACTTGGTCTTTAGTGCTGCTTGTCATAATGAGGATAGTTAATTAACCTGACCTTTTTTGCTTTAAAGGAAAAACCCAGAAGATCCCATCTCTCATACGTCTGTTTTTAAAGAAATGAAGTGAAACCCAAAATACACCAATCAATGAAGAAGCCACAAAAGAAAATTCAAGAGCCCTCTTTTTCTCCCCACTCTGATGACCAGAAGACAACAAATGTGAAAAGAAAATCTATGGTAAATAGAGAATCTCTACACTAAACAACAGGGAAATAGTGAGTGTGGACTCAAGTCCTACAGTCTTAGCCATAGACATAAAGTTTCTGCAAACAAGAAGCCTTGAGGGGGACCTTCAGAAAGTGTGATCTCAGCTTTAATGAAGGGCTGGAAAAAAGGAGCTGAGAGCAGCCTGATCAATAAAACACAAGCTCAACCAGAAAGCTTCAAAATGTATGCTAAAAAAGGGCAAACAAGCAGGTAAACAAGGCCCTGGAGAATGATGCAGAAGCAGTAGCTTATGGGCCATCTTGCTCCAATGGAGAGACTCTGAGCTCTGAGTTTCTCAAGTGGGAAAAGAAAGGGGAATTTTTAACCTTCATTTAAATGCATTCATCCCTGACCCCAAATCTTTCCTGACTGTCCCCACTTCACAAGATTACCCTATAGACTCTTTATTTCCAAAGAAGAAAGCTGATATTCAAAGCTGCAGACTCCAGGGTTGAGTTGGGAAGCAGCAATATCCACCACCTCTCCAGGGAGGCTTTACACGAATCACTTCATTAGACATGGGCAGAGTGCAGATACTGCATTTCTAAGACACAGCAGTTTATCTTTCTTTTATGTTTAATCTCTTATTCGACTCCCACGACTTGAAAATATTTCCTACAGGACGCTTTATTCTGCAAAGAAAGTTCCTCAATGTCAAAACTGGAGGAGGTTTGGGCTGTTGTGAGTTATTCCATTCAAACAGAGTGTTGGATGAGAAGCCTAGATGTCTGGAGACCAAACACGGAGCAAAGACACCTCTATGCGTTTTCTACACATCTTCATGCAAAGGGTGGGGGGGATGGTGGTCTCTGCGAGTCCACGTGTGTGATTGCAAGCAGCTCTTGGAGCTGCTGCTCCCATCCCAGGTGGCTGAACGCTCTATTTAACTCATTTCTAAATATACCTCGCCCAGCCATCGTCTGGCAGCGTATCTTCTGTATGACCACAGGCAAGTTATATAAAATTCTCACCTCGGTTTCTCTCCCTCAGCTCGACCAGAGCCCGTGCAGCGACTATTGTCCTCCAGCTCTTAGCTGTACTCATAAAACCAAATAAAATCATTGAGAATGAGACACAGGCATATATATATATATATTATTTTTTTTACTTCCAGACAGTAGTAGATTTACTATGAAATGCCCTCTTGGGTAGACCCAAATAAACACTCATTCTGAATGCAAGCCACCACAGAAGCCTTATAGACAAAAACAATGCAAGGAAGACATCAACTACTTCAAAATGTTTTATTTTTATACCATTAAAATGTGGCTTCTGGCTTTTTGCTTTGCAGCACTATTGTTCCACTTCAGAATGGATGAGAACAGAATGGAAGAAGAAGCAGAGGAAGATTTTTTTTAAAAACTCACCTTTTCCACCCCAAATTAACTGGGAATTCAGGAAAAGACAACATCTTTTTGTTGTCTTTGAGTTGAACTATATTTTTTTCATTCCTTTTTTCATTCCAGAAAATGAACTCTGGACTCTGTGTCTCTCTCACCCATAGTAAGAGTGGTAAAAAGCTGTTGTAGCCTTGTCAGGTCTCTTCAATGAGAACGGCTAAGAAACTCCACTCAAAATGTGTCTGGGTGTAGTTCACACCTGTGTTTTGTGCAGTGTATCCTGAATAAACACATTATACACTCACACAGGTTTATAAATGGAGTATACTGCTTGAATGCTTTCTTATATTGTCATTTACTTTCATCATTCCCATAACAACCAGAACCATATAATCAGATGCCCAGGAAATTAATCCTTCTGTTAGGGGAAATATAGCCACTTCAGTGTATGCAAAGCCTTGACCAAAGCATCTCTTGTGAAAAGATGCTGACGTTCACACGCTCTCGAAGCATATGTGTGCCGACACTTCAAATCGGTAGCAATTGTCTAACCGGAGCACAAGAACCTCATAGGATCTATGTGTGCATGCTTTGCCTTACTGTTTTTGTCTGATTAAAGGAGATGAAAGCTTCTATAAAAAGCAATCCTGCAAGTGCAATTGCATTATTCAGGAATGAGGAGTTCCTGACAGCAACTTCCCTTAACCCCCACAGCGCCAAGGTCAAGCACTGGAGCTCAAGCTCAACTCTAACCCCAATTTTCTCTGTCTTTGCAGGCAGGTGGACTTAGGCAGTGCACAAACCATTTAAATAGTGCTCCAGAATGAAAATAGCTTACTTGACAGATTGGATCCAATTTTAAGGTGCTGGCTTCATTACATTCCAGTGTAATGTTCCAGCATATCTGCTCATTGACCTCCCCACCCAGTGCTCAATGGATGTCATTGAGGAGCTGCAGAAGAAAAGTTGCTCAGGGTACATCTCTTCAGGAGAAGCAGACACGATGACCTTTTGCACACATGTGGTGCTGACACTAGTGTCAATCTCTCCCATTGGAGGCAGCCAAGCAGACGAGTTGAAGGTCTGGTTACATGGGGCACAAGCTGCAGCCTCAGCCTTTGACTGCAGGGAAAACAGGGCATGAAAGGCAATGGTTAGTTTATGTACTACCAAGGGAGAAGGAGGCAAGAAGAGGACATGGAGGAGGTTACCGAGGAGCCAGGGCAGAGGAAAAGACGTGTGGTGGATTTTAATACATCCTGAGAGAGTGCAGCACATAGGGGTCAGCAGGCTTTGAAAGGCAAGAGAGGAGGAAGGTCGCTGGCCGCATTCCAGATTGCTCTGAAGTTTGGACTTTTCTGGTCTTTCTGAGAGTTTAACTGAGAAGGACCCATTCATTATCCCTCCCTCTCCTCCTCAGACTGATGTAGCATCGAGCCGGTGCCCAGACTGTATGTTACATGAAGCTAGATCTTGCATGTGCTGTCTTGTCCCCTGGTGCATCCTGATTTGAAAAAGCACTTCCAAGCCTTTTCAGAAGAGATCTGGCAAGAGTAGTCTTAATTTAGCCTTTGGCATCAGTCAGAAAAGAGCACTTGGGTATGCAGGAGAAGAGATCCTTTATTTTTCATTATTTATTTTCTGTGACACAGAACAGTCTTCTTTCTGCAGGGAAGCTGCTCAGCCAAATTCATTGCAATAAATAAACAAAAAAAAAGTTTCTGGGGAATGTCCTGATTTGATTAATTTTGCCACAAGGATCTTCTCACGAGGAAATAAATAAATAAATAGGTAAAAATCAAATCTGCAACCACCAACTTAATTTTTATTTTCAGCTTGTCATTCATTACATTTGGCACAGCCCTGTTACTGCCCTGCAAGCAAGGGATGCTCTTGCATGGATCACTTACACCACCAAGATCCTTTGCAGCCTTTTTAGACCCCAGAAAAACTCTCCTCTGCCCATGCTTTGCAAAGCACTTGTGTATCCTCATAGCTCAGACCCTTGGAGCAGTTTGGACATGTGAAAGATATGGATGTACTCACAAAGTCTACCCCAGCAAAGCCTGACGGGGACTGATGGTGAGCATTAACTGGAGGGAGGAATGAACATTTCTCCCTACAGGTCCCAAAAGATATTCTGAGGATGACAGCTCTCTATTTTTTAATTTACAGCTTTTCCCTGTTGGAATACTCATATCTGGTGCAAGCTGTCATTGCTTTGAGACCACAGTTCCTGATTAAGCTTTGCAACATGTGGGATCTTCTGGGCTGGGTACAATTGGGTCCTTGGGCCAGATGTGCCCCAAGCAGGACTTATTCTTGTGCTGTCCCCAGGCAGTATCCAGCTTCCTGCTCTTCTTGCTGCCTGCAGATCTTTGGGAATTACTTTACAACATCCCCCCCATCTGCTAACCCGCTCCAGATGCTCTCTGGCGAGTTTGTGCTGACAGCTGGCTTCGCTGGGTGGTGATTGAAGAGCCCTCTGAGCTGGTACTTGCAACTATAATGGATGCATCTTTCATGTGCCATGTTGAGCTGGAAACAAAACAAAGAGGAGTCCTACAAGAGTGGAAGGCAGAGCTGCATCTGTCCTGAGCTGCTAATGCCAACGCAGACTGCAGGGCTCACATCAGACAGAGCCAGGTGTTAGGGTCATCCTAAAATACATAGGAAGAGCCATGTGAAAACACTGGGACACATTTCAGATACATCTAGCTTGTCACTTTTACTTTTCTGGAAAGCAGGAAATGCAGAAGTTTTCCAAGGGAAAGCATGTTTTAGAATACCATCAATTCCTTGGGTTTCATATAGCTGACAGAAATGCAGTGGAGCTTTGACCACTATGTCTGGAGGGCTTCAGGGAATAAAAACACCCCTTTGGTGCCATGCAAAACATTTGCAGTTCACTGCATTATTGCTAGAGAATCATTTAAACTGCATTGGTTGAAATTTAAATCACATTTAGAATCCACCTGCATTTGAAGCAGCAGGTTGAAGCAACAGCCTGTGTTTGAGCCTGCCTAAGAGCATCATGGTGCCCGCGGAGGTGGCAGAGCTGATGTCCCCAGGGTCTTTGCAATGAGCAGTACCAGTGCCACCACAGGGCTGTCCTTTCCACACAAACCCCAACACAGAGAAATAGAAGTGACCTACTCCAGAGGTTTTAAATCACAAAGTTAAGGCTCTGGAAGTGCACCAGTATTTCTCCAAAGTAGGGTTTTGTCATTGATTCTTTCTTTCCCCAACAGCTCCCACACACACAATCAGCTGCCACACAGAGAAAAAAAAATGGAAATGACAGCAGAGCAACAGAAAAACTAAAACATTTTCACAGCCTTGTCTGCTGGTTTTAAGTGCATTTCACCACAGCTCAAAATTACATTATTTAGTATCAATTATCCTTCGATTGAAGCTCAGAGAGGTGGCAAGGCTAGCGTTTTTATCTCATTAGCATGTCTTGCCTGCTAACCATTTGCTATATTCCCTCCCTTTGATCCTGCCTTTGATTATATTGTGTGACAAAAGCCCATGTAATCTACTATTATTTCCATTAATAGCAAATCTGCCCTCCTCTTTGACAAGCTAATTTATTATCATTGCAGCGTCTTTGTGCATCTCAGCCAGGTTGACATCCTCTTCTCCGCCCTGGAGGTGCAGAATTGGCAGGTGTTGATCCAGCCCTGGTGGCATGGGGACCTTCAAAGTGTCACAGAAGAGGGCTATAAATATTGACACTTTAATGGCTAGCAGAAAGGGATGACACAGTGTGAAGTAGTGATGCAGTTCAAGTAGTTTTGCTCTTCGCCCCAGGAGGATGCAATGGATGAAGATGCAGGAAGAGTTCTTTAAGGAGGTGAGATCCATTTGGTGGCCTTTGAGCATGACCAACTTGTTTCTGTGCCCTGGGTAAGCTGTACCTGCCCCTTGTCAGCCATTTCTGCTGTCCTTCTGCATCCAGACACAAAACTGGAGGGCAATAAAAATAAAATAAAAATCTCAATTCATCATCCCAAAGTCAGTTTGAGAAATGTAGTGGACATATATGTACATACCTGGACCTGTCATTGGCACTGGCTTTTTTGAATGAAGTTTTGTAACCAGAAGTGGGATCTGAAGCCAGAGCAGGTCTTTCTGTGTCCAAATATTTGATGAACCAAACCATGTGGGTATTGCAAAATGTGCCCAAATTGCTTTTGCCATGCTTTGGCTAACCCTGCTGTGATGGCGACGTTCTCCATTTGGGGCTTTAATAATGATGCTCCTTTTGTAGACTCAATGAATTTAAGTTGGATGTTCCCACACAGATACAACCCCTAGCTTCCCCATGACCGTTGCCCAGCCCTGACTGCACACTTCCATCTACTCCAAGTGTAAGCACTCATTTTCAACCTCAAAAGAGACACACTTAAAATAAACTGCTGGTGTCATGAAAATACCAACTCCAACAACACAAAAGGATAATCACGGTTCTTAACTTGAACACATGGTGCAGTGCTTAGCTTTCTGTGCCTTTCTGGTCTAAAAAGGTAGTGAGAAACAAGGTCCTTTTGAAGAATCAAAACGTTTTTGGTTTGATTCAGTTATCTGCTGTAGCAGGGAAGAGAATAAAGCCATTAAGAAGGGGAAGCCTTATCGATGTGTAGGTTAAACCTCAGCAAAATCTCCTGTTGGAAATATAAAAGATTCAGGTCCAGGTAACAATGGTGCCTCTCATCCTCCCCTTTCATTAAAATTTCCTCCTCTACCTTTAAGTCAAAAGCAAACGAGTAGCCCAAGGTGCTGAGCTCCCCTTGGAAGCACGTTGGGCTCTCTTGCACTGCCATTGCCGCAGTTTCTTCTAAATTAACTCTGGGTCTCTGTGACCTTGGGAAAGAATTTAGAGACATAGTTTCCAAGCTGGCTGCATTGTAGGAACCTCATCTGAGGTTTTCTAATGTTCACTTGGAGAAGTATCAGGTTCTCAGGCTCAGCATAGAGGAGAGGGTGTGTGCAAAGGCACTTCCAAGGCCAGACCAATAAAGCATCCCATGGAAAGAACATCCAAACATGCATCAGGGAAAGTGCAAACAGCCCTGTCATTGCATATAACAAAAATACTATCCTGGAAAAAAATAAAATATCACAGATATGTCTGTTATAAATGAGGTCTCAACTCAGTCTGAATTTTGTAATATTTATAAAACAAATATTTCTAAAAGGTATAAAAGGCACGTAAACAGCGCTGGGTGTGCGGGGAGTCTATGCTCCACCAACACGCACACACGGACATCAAACTTTCTAAATATACAGAACATTGCTTCACATACTAAACCCAAGTATGCCTATACATACGTACAATCAGGAAAGGTAACAAACAATCCTTTAAGTTCCATAACTTACTAAAATTGAGTACGCCTATACATATGTAAAATCAGAAAAGGTAAAAAAAAAAAAACAATCCTTTAAGTTCCACAACTCATCAGTCTCCATTTTCCACTCCTTTTCTTGATTACTCGCAAGTCTCCATTTTCCATTCCCTTTGAACAATATGTCTCGCTTTAAATTGTCAAGCAACTCGGTCTTCAGGCCTTATGTATCCCGTTCTTCCCAGATCGAAGAAAAGCAGATCCAGCTCCTTTTCAAGGCCAATAGGGCCTGGGTCAAAAGGCACGTTCAGGTCAGCAGAAACAGCAAAAGCCTTCGATGGCTGCAGCAGCGGAGGGGCCCATGGTGTAGCAGTCGGATCAGTAAAGGAGCCCGCAGCTCCCTCACTGGCAAACCACACGTTTCTGACTGTGGTCCCACATGGCTCTTTAAGGCCTCAGAGCTGCTTGCCAGGTGCCGAGCAATCCCGCCGCAACCTTGTCATTTTTAGTTGCAGAGTCCCACACCTTGACCTCAGTTTGGTCCCATATTTCAGGCTCATAAACTGTCCGATTGTTAATAAGGAGAATAAGCTGTAAGGTTACCAGGACAGTCTTTGTCTAAGGACGTATGATTCCCCACAATGCGCAGCTGCTGACCAGTGAGAGGCAGTTGTGTGCACGGCTCCGCTTCTCTCAGCTCAAGCTTCTCAGCAGCTCCAGTGCGCCCATTTCCAGTGACTTTCTGTACGAGCTTCTCTGAGCAGTCTGCTGGGTCTGGCTGAACCTATCTTCATGAGGCAATCAAAATGCAAGTTCCCGTCCTGGTCTCCATTCTGCCAGCCTGTTCCTCTTCACTTCTTTTTCCTGCTTCTTTATTGATGTAACTTTGTCGTGTTGCCTTTTTTATCTTGAGGACAGGCTCCCCTCTTACACCCTTCTCTCCACAGCAGTTCTTTTCAAAATAACTTTTCATTGGTCAAACAACTTTGAATGTAACAACAACAGCAAACACCCAGAAACATCCATGCCTTAACAGCTGGAGAACAAGAAACCAGCTGGAGAACAAGAAACTGGAGACTGCATGGGGTCTCCTGAATCACCCTTCTTTGTTCCCTCTAAACTCTTTTACATTCCTGATGGCCTCGTCTTTAAGAGTCTAATGTTATCTCAACCACGGGGCTTTCCAACCCCCATGGCCACATTCCCAAATCTCCCCCTTCTTTATTAATATCAACCATTTTATCGACACGAATTACCACTCCATATAAAACATCTTATTTCACCATCTCTCCAGCAATTAAAACTGAAGAATCCAGGTGTTCCTGAGATTTTGAGTTGTTTTTCTGGAAAAAGGAAGGAAGAAAATATGGCAGAAATTATGGTGTTTTGCTGAAGATATATGTCCATCTATTTTGTTTTTATTTTTTTTTTCAAAGTTTTTTTTTTTTTTTTTTTACTTTATTTTTATTTTTAAATTTCACCCAGAAGCAGTGAGACCCATGGATAAGTTGTGCTCCGTAAATTCCAGATCTGATTTATTTTAGGACACAAACTAAGTGCAAACATGCCATTTATTTGCAGCAATTCCTCGTCTTTCACAGTGACTCCCAGCGTCGTAAAATAATTTGAAAGAAGTGTTATGAATTACCTTTGAACTGCGAAATCTAGCTGTAAGGGACAAGCATGGGAAAAAGAACTTAATGCAGGTCAGAAACCTTGTGTCCTGCTCACAATATAGATAGCACCAATTTCCTCCAAGACTCCCACTGAGAAAGGGATGCGCCTGTTGCAAGAGATGCTGCAGGCATATGGGGAAACCTTCAACTGCTGTTCTGCAGATCAGCATGAGGGGAGGTTTTTACTGTCTGAACATGGAGGTTTAATAAATATTAAAGTGGAGAGTGAATTTAAAGCACAAGAGAAAATTGTGGAAGTGTTTTTGAAGCAAAATACAAAATTTGTATTTTGAGTTCTAGTTTAGATAAAACTTTAAAAAGAGGTAAAAAAATATATATATTTTTTTTGTGTGGGGCTGAGAAGTGTCCACATGTGGGTTTTCTAGCCCATATGTGTAGACAAACTCTTTGGAGGGCAGTTAGGTTGCAGCCCCAGGGCTCGCTGACAGAGGCAGAGGTGTTCCTTGCTGGCAGGCAGGAGGTCAAACTACATTATCCCCCAAATCTCCCCAGGTTTTGAAATCTATGCATGTTAACTGCTTATTTCTCTTTTGCCTTTATTAATTCATAAATAAATGAATGGAGTGGGTTGATTCTTCTTCTCCTTTTTTTTTTTTTTTAAATCTTTGAAGTATTTTTGAAGAAAAATAATTGGCAAAGAACCTATCCCTTTTCCCACCAGTTGTAGCGATTCATTTAAGTTTTATAAGTGTTATTTCTATTAGAACAAAGGTTTCATTAAAATTACTGTAACAACACTCTTCTGTACAACATACTCATAGTCTCTAAATACCACTCTTAATATTAAGAACATTACCCTTTAAAACACAGAGATGTGCTCCCAGGGGGTCCCACATAGCTAGAAATCACCCAGGAAAGAAAGCACCAGATGACAGACCTTTAGGGATACCACAGTGTGCCCCTAAGCTCTGAAAACACCCTCCATTTTCTTCTTTAATGAAAGGAGATGCAAAAAGGTAAGTGGTAAAGACTCAAGCAAGAGGTATGCTTGAAGCTTCAGCCAAGCTTCAAGGAAACCTTGAAGGTGTTTGGATCCTTTCTGAGACGCTGGGGTATTTTTCGTTTGTTTGCTGTTTTTTTGTTGTTGTTGTTTGTTTGTTTTTGAGAAGGAAAGGAAGGAAACATGGCAGAAATGGTAATATTAACTGAAAAGATATGCCTGGATGATGGAGCCTAAGTGATGGCTGCTTTGGTCCTGGGTTGTTGAGATTTGCTCATAAGACATGGGTAAACAAAATAACTTCACCTGGACCATTTCTGTTTCTATGTCAAAAAAATCAGCTGCTGACTCTCTAGAAAACTCACATTGACAGAGGAGAGCTCTTACATGCCACGTGGCTACCTCTGACTGCTTGTTCTTGCAAGACAGTTCAGCTGGAGATTCAGCGTTATCAAAGCCTGTTAATTGCTTTGCTCCACTTCCATGCTATGTTTCAGCTTGGTCAAAAGCCTGGCTGTAAAAATGTGTACATGGGGGAAAATGTACACGTAGGGAAAACCCCATTTTGCATTTGTGAAGAAAGAGCTTGGTAATTATTCCATTATCTCTGCATTAGCTTTATCACCAAGTTAAAACTCTAAGGTCTATTATCCAGTGTTGTACAAGCATGTAGAGTAGGTGTCTTCACAAACAGGGAGGGAAACCTACATATATCAGAGTGAATTAAAAAGGAAACCCAGGTGAACTGATCTGGCTTTATCATCTTTTGAAGGCAGCTTTCTAGGTTTTCACAGAAAATTAACTACTCTAGTGCAATACAGAAGCAAATTCTCTGAAAATAAAATTGCAAAGCTTTCCAAGTTATCTTGAATAATAGATTGTAACTTAGTTGACCAATTTCATCTTCTCCTGTGTGCAAAAGGGATGGGTTTGGCACTATTTCCAAATCCACACTGTGTTCATGCTGCAAAGTTGCTGCAGGACCAGCTCTGTTGGAAAGCCAGGGAGAGCAGAGTTCGATTTTTCCACATATGCTCTAGCAGTGAGCCCATGTTTCCTTCTATGGGGGGGCATATGCCACCTTTTTTGGCTTTTGCTATTCCAGAAAACCATTGCCATCTGCACAAAGGGGCTGTGCAAGAGCACCAAGTGATAAGTGGAGTCCTAAAAAGAGTAGAGTGACCCCAGCAAGAAATCAAAGGGAAAATATGCACAGAAAAAAAAGAACAGGCAAAAACTGAAGACTCTTTTCCCCTATTTTGGATAGATCAAAAGCTCATTCATAAAAAATAAAAAATTAAAAACATGAATAGGTTATATTTTCTTCGGATCTTTGATTTTTTTTTTTTTCCTAGACAACTCTTGCAGGTGAGGGAGTTTACTGCAAGCTCTCTGTTCTTTGCTGAGCTTGCTTCCAGCCCAAATCACCCCCAGACTCACCTGGGAAATGTGGCATCTCCAGAGCCCATCACCAGCCACAAGGCAAAGCAGTGGCACCTCGAAAATATGCATTCCTGTACCCCCGAGTCATGGGGGGAGTTATCAGAGTGAATTGCCAGCAAACAAACAGGGAAGAGAAATTAATCAGAGCATCCCATTTTAGCATGGCTGGGAGCAGTGGGGCTGCAGCAACTCTGCAGAATTGATTAACTACTTATTAAATGAGAGCAGTGGCGACAGCACTTAAGGAAAAAAAAAAAATCAAATTAAGGCAAGCGAAGCTCCAAACAAAAAAAGAAAAAAGAAAAAGAAAAAGAAAAAAAAGAAAAATGGGAAAAAAATAAAAAGGGAAATGCAAGTTAATGGAAGCTTCAATCACAATGCGGCACAAGCCACAGGAGGCTGTTACAGTGACAACTTGTGCTTATTGCTGGAAAACTGCTGGAGGGGGCATATGCAGGGATGGTGGGATGAGTTTAGGGTTCATGGGGATGGTAGGATGGGTTTGGGATTTATAGGAATGGTGGGATGCATTTGAGGATCATTTCAGCCTCCTGCCCAA
This sequence comes from Anas acuta, assembly GCF_963932015.1. Lineage (NCBI taxonomy): Eukaryota > Metazoa > Chordata > Aves > Anseriformes > Anatidae > Anas > Anas acuta. The sequence goes on along the minus strand of NC_089001.1, from coordinate 6,694,921 downwards.
GCCGTGCTCTGGGTATGCAATTTTCCTGGCCTGATTCATTGCAATATCCCTGGCAAAGGAGCAAACACAACCATGCAAAGGCAGTGCCGGGTCTTTAGGACCTTTCAGTCGTGACTGCGGATGTTTTTCCCCTTTATAGAAGAGATTTGAAAGCAGCCAGATTCTCACCCTCATTCTGGTGGAGTTCAATGGGCTGAGTTATACGGGTGGGCAGGAGGCTCTATGGATCCCTTATGACACTAAAAACTATTGAAAAGCCTTTTTGCCATGACCCATTTAGATCCTCTCGCCGTTTCATTTCCTCTCCCATCTGTCACACCTTTAAAAGCGGAGCTTTTGCATCTCATCTTATTCAAGTGTTTCCAAGGCAGCTCCAAGTAACTGTCTCTTCCACTTCTCAAAAACCTTTCCAGGCTCTTGTCCTCTCTTCCCCCAAATTAAAAATAGCTGATGTCAGTCATAACAGAATTGTGGGCTGACCCAGAGCATCCTTTTCAGGAGCTTGGCCACATCCACATAGGTGGAAAAGCCAAAATCCCTCCCAAGCCAGGTACAGCACTCAGGCTCCTGGCATCTAAGTGCATCCTGAGCCGTTTGCATCTCCAATTGCCCTACACTGCAGCTCTCCTCTCCAGCTAATTGGCACAAGCTTGGGTGTAACTCCTTTTTACTATCCACTGATGGCTGTCTGCTATGAAGATGAATTAGTTATTTAGGTAGCAATCAGCTTCTCTGGTTTAGCCAAAATGCATCCATTCCTCTTCAAGCCTATTAAGGACTGGATAAACTTTCGAGTTAATACACACTGCAAATCCACTACCACTCGAGATGTCAAGCACCTAAATAATTTTTGTTATTCACTAATGAAAAAATTCTTTAGGATGGAAAAAGAGAGAGAGAGAGAACGGCGCCAATAGCAATTCTGAGCTCCAATTAACCGGGTTTCGTTGTCTGCCTGTGTTTGTCTTCAGCTCGGAGTTGCTTAGTTAAGGTCAGCAGCTGGCTGGGTGGGAGCTGTGCACCACGCCAAGGGTTCAGCACCGTCTGCTCTCTGAGGATCAGTGAGACCCAGAGGATGCTGATGGTGAGGGTGGCACAAAGCCTGGGTTCAGGGAGAAGAAGCAGCTCCACATGTGCCTGCCCAGGTACCCTCCAGACACCTTTTGGGACCAACAGATTAAGGCAAATAAAAGAGCTCAGATTTAGCCCCAGAAGAAAATGTCATATTGAAAACTCCCAGAAGCCTGGAGACAGGGACCCCTGTGCTGGTAATGTGTGATTTGCAGCTGGGGATGCTCAGTCCATGCATACAGTGATGGTGTTGCATCGTGGCCTGGCGGTGCTTACAGGGTGCCCCATTAGAGAGACAGCCCTGCAGCTCCTTCCCCCAACCCAAGCCTCTTTTTCCTCAAATCTCATGTTATTCTTCCCATATAACTGAGAGGAACATCTGGGAAATAAAACCCCTAAAAGCTTTGTGCGATAAACAGAAGCTCAAGCAGAGGGTGTATCCCAAAACTTCCCCTTTCTGCTCAACCCATTATTTCACACTTTTGCAGGTGTAACCCACCATGGGGATGAAAACCAGCACTGCAATGCTGGAGCCCTCCCCTGCCATTAGGATGAGAGCTGATACGGTCAAGATTGGCTGCTGGTTGCAGGGGAGGGGTGGTGGGGAGGGCTGAATGCCAAACAGCCCTGTGAAAGCAATCCTGATATGAGCAGTGAACAGACGCTACCTGAACATTTTTACCTGAATTTTTCTAGTTTTGCAGCTGGGACCTGAACTCTTCCTGGTTTAATTAAATTTTAAAATGCCCAAATTCTACCATTTTTTTCCGTTCCCTTATCAGGACCCTCCTCCATGAGTGCTGTTCATATTTCTGGAAATGACATTGTGGAGGGGGAATGCATTGGTGTAAGACACGTTACTGAATTAGCTTTGGCCTTTAAATGGGCTGAAAGGAAAGTGGCATTTATCTGTGAGGCCAGCCCAGCAGAACAAAAGAATCATAAAATTACAAAAAAAAGTCATCCATTTCCTATCAAGAGCAGAAGGCTTGGAAAAATATCATCAAGGCAGCCCCCCAAAGCCAATTCTTCACAACTATCCTTCCCCTCACTGTGTGTTTATTTTAGGTTAAATATTGCAGAAACGGTAACGTTGCCATTTGGGAACATTGTTAAGCTGAAATCGATATGTTATTATTTTTAAAAGCAGGGGGGGAGCTTGTGGGGCTCAGCCCTGCCCTTAATGATTCAAGCTGAGGGCTGAGCACAGCAGCGGGAGTGATATGCCGAGGAGCTTCAGAGGAGCCTTGTGTGATCCAAACGCTAGCAATGGAAGCTGGAAGAGAGCTGATGAAGTATTGGAAGGGGCACAAAAGCTTGCAGTAGGAGCTTTTTGCGGGCTGGGGAGCTTTGCAACCCACTTTGCAAGCTGCCGTTGTGCCCAAGCCTGCTAACATGGGGGGAATTTGCTTCCCTTCCTGCTCAGCTGCAGATGCAACAGCTCTAATAAGCTGTAACTTTCCTTTCCATTTGGAAGTAATGAGATATAATCTGTTTAATTCTAGTCTTTGAGCTCTTTTGGCGGCCCTTTTCTATTCCCTTTTTCTGATTTTTTTTTCTTCTTTAAAGGAAAACTCCATCATGAAGCAAAAGATTCACTAATCACCGGCTCTAATTACAAAGCAGAGTAAATTGCCATAAACTTTTTTTTTTTTTTTTTTCAAAATTGCCTTAAATATAATGAAGAATAATTAAAAATCAAACAAGCAGCTGCAGACTGGAGTGGCTGGTGGAGGTTAGGCTGGGGGGAGAGGGGAGTAAGGATATGAGGCATGGAAGGGGTTTTTGTGTAAATCCAGATTTGGAGAAATATCAACTGGGGTAGCCACAATGGCAGATCCCCACCATCACCAACATGGCAAAACAGGATATTTCTTGAGACTAATTTATATCTAAATAGGTATTTATTGAATTGCATCATTTTTTCTTACTAAGATGGTCCCCAGACTAGCCAGAATTTGCCCCAACACAGATCCAAGATCCTGCTGGAAAATTGCCCACCATATCCAACCTGCACCCTCTCAGGCAGCCAAAGCAGCTGAGGAGGATGGGGAGGTTTCGTTAGTGGCAATCAATGGTTTCCATAGCTACAAATGTAAGCACGGTCTCCATCACACACTCTTTTGGGGGGAAAAAATGGAGAGAAGGTACTTGGACAGCTCCAGGGCAGGTGGAGGTTTTGTCCAGGAGGGGTGATGGGGATGTAAGGAAGCAGGGATGAGTGCAGGACCAGCAGACAATAACAGTAAGTGTGTGGCTGATCCGGGCGTGTGCTGGACTTATTGCATGTCTCCATCAGAACCAGAGCATCACAGACCCAGCAGGTTGGGTACAGGAGCTGTGTGGGCAATGCATGCCGCTTGGGCTGCAGCACTTCTTCACCCTTGGTACAGCCTCCATGGGGTGACTTTTTAGGAGTCATTCAACCTGGAAAATAAGTCCTGGTTTCGTTTATCTCTACCCGGAAAAGGGGGAAACTTCAAGGACCAGCTCGTGCCTATTCTTACCAAGACAATTTGATACTCTACTTCGCTCTGAATGCCAGCAAGTTGCTAAAATACAGCAAAATAAAGTTCAAGACAGGATTGTATAGGGTTTATTACATGCAGTGATAGTTTCATAAGGTTCATAAATCACCCCATTTCACAAGTGTCAAGGTCTCCTCCAGTGCAGGTCCGTGCTGGAGCTTGTGTCCTTGCATTCAGCCTGACTACCCAATTAATTCCCCCATCCTTCCTGCCACTGCTGTGATCCTGCAATTCATTTGCTTAGTAAGGCCCAAAAGGGAGCTTGAATAAAATTCAGATATGGGCATTGCCTATACAACTCTTTCCATGAACAGAGGGGGGATTTCTTCCTAGCAGAAAGATGCTGAGCACATTGAGAAATGAGTGGGGAGGCAGATGCACAACCTGGTGAGGTGCCAGCCATCCCTCACACCTAGCTTTTTTCTCCCCTCCCCACCCCCCCCAAAGTCAGAAGGTCAGAGCCTTCTGCTTGTTTTTTGGCAAATTGGTGTTTAGCAATAGAAAAAAAATCATAAGGTTGTTCTGGCATTTGGCCAAGCTGCTTTAATTTTCTTGCTTTTCCGTGGAGCTAGCTGAAATCCTAAATGATTTCCTACAGGTGTCTTGAGACTCTTGCCACTCCCTGTGGATAAACCTGTTGAAAATATTTAGCGTGGGTGGCTGGATGAATTATCTCCTGGAAATCAGCAGCTGTATTCCAAGGCAGGGTACACACCTCCCTCCAGATCCCCCATACCACATGTCCTGCACCTTGAGGAAATAAAAACAAAAAGCATAATGAGCAAAGCGCCTGCTTAAATTTCACTGAAAGCCACAGGATTTCATCAGGTGCTGTTCTGCTCTGGTGGGTAGGGGATATATTTCTCACAAAACCCACATTTCCAGAGTTAGTGCAGTGCAGCCCCGCTGTCTGCCCAATACTAAATATCCTTTCCTCCAGTTTTGGCAAAAATATAGCAATCCTGTTCATTTCAGGGAAAAAAAAAAAAAAAAAAAAAAAAAAAAAAAAAAAAAAAAAGCTGAATTTTGAGCTCATTGATAAGATCAAAAGGAAGAGGAAGGCTTATGAAATGTGGGAAAAGTGGGAAAAGGGCCTGTCCTCTCGGCAGGAGTATAGGAGTGTTGTCAGGGCCTGCAGGGACACGACAAGGAAGGCTAAAGCCCACCTAGAGATGAGGCTTGCCAAAGAGATAAAAGATAACAAGAAGGTTTTTTTTTTTAAGTATACAAACATTAAAAGGAAGACTAGGGATAATGTGGGTCCCTTGCTGAATGAGGGTGTGTCCTGGTTGGTAACAGATGCTGAGAAGGCAGAGATACTGAATGCTTTCTTTGCTTCAGTCTTTGATTCAAGGACTCCCCCCTGGGACTCCTTGACCCTGAAGGGAAGAGAAAGAGTATGGGAAGTGGAGATCTCCCCCCTTGTTGACAAGGGAGTGGTTTGGGAGTGTCTGAGTGGGCTCAATGCACACAAATCCATGGGTCCCAATGGGATGTATCCATGTGTGCTAAGGGAGTTGTCAGAGGTGATTGCCGAACCGCTCTCTATCATCTTTGAAAGGTCCTGGAGAACAGGAGAGGTGCCTGAAGATCGGAGGATAGCCAATGTCACTCGGGTCTTCAAGAAGGGCAAGAAGGAGGATCCAGAAAACTACAGGCCAGTCAGTCTCACCTCTGTCCCTTGGAAGGTGTTGGAATGGCTTGTTCTGGATGCCATCTCTAAGCAATTGGAAGAGAAGAAGGTTATGAGGAGTAGTCAGCATGGATTCACCAAGGGGAAATTGTGGTCGACCAACCTCATTGCCTTCTACAAAGGAGCATGGCCAGCAGGTCAAGGGAGGGGATCCTCCCCCTCTACTCTGACCTGGTCAGGCCTCACCTGGAGTACTGTGTCCAGTTCTGGGCTCCCCGGTACAAAAAAGACAGGGAGCTCCTGGAAAGAGTCCAGCAGAGGGCCACAAAGATGATACAGGGCCTGGAGCATCTTCCTTATGATGAAAAGCTGAGAGACCTGGGTCTGTTCAGCCTGGAGAAAAGAAGACTGAGAGGGGATGTCATCAGTGTGTATAAATACCTGAGGTGTGGGAGACAGAGGGATTTGGCCAACCTCTTTTCAGTGGTTTGCGGGGACAGGACAAGGAGTAATGGTCACAAGATAGAGCACAGGAAGTTCTGCACCAACATGTGAAAGAACTTCTTCATGGTGAGGGTGACAGGGCACTGGAACAGGCTGCTCAGGGAGGTTGTGGAGGCTCCTTCTCTGGAGATACTTAAGGCCCGTCTGGACACCGACCTGGGCAACTTGCTCTAGGGAACCTGCTTTGGCAGAGGGATTGGACCCGATGATCTTTCAAGGTCCCTTCCCCTTCAATTCTGTGATTCTGTGATTAACAGACTATCAGGAGGGCAGCTGTAGTGTGAGCTCAGCCCTTATCAGGCACCAGAGAACCCACATCGACATGCACACATGGGCTGTGATGTGACCACTGTCCCCACCCATGGGACACCATGGGCTACAGTGATGGATATATCAGATTTGGGGGTGATGGGGGTGTGTGATGAATTTTGGGCAGCTGCACAGTCTCCCTGGGCAAATCCTGATGTTTCCCTTGACTCTGAGTGCTAACAATGTGTCAGAGCCCCATTCAGGACAAATTGCTGAAATGACCCATGCACCCTTCATATGCTAATAGATGACAGCTCTGGGTTGAAAAGAAGATTTATGACCATTTTTACCCCATACCTGGTTGCATCTCCCTTGCCCAATCCTATGCTACCCTATCTAACTCTCCTAAAAACATGCCTTTACAATGAATTGCACCCTCTCCCTTCCAAAAATAACATTGACTGATGGCTGGGAGAATAACAATACTTAATTTTCCCCTTCCTGTGTCCTAAGGAAAGCCCAGCGGTGAGGAAAGGTGAGCACTGAGCCCTTTGAGTAGTATTTTTTCTCTGGGGGTGGAAATCATGGGGAATTTGTCATCACGTTGGTCCCTCTGAGCATCCCTGGGGGAGCCGCTAGCTCGGTTCTGATTAATACAGATGCCAGGGGCAGTGGGGAAACACAACACTGCCGTCGATACAGCCCACGCTATTAAGGAAAGTCATTTGGAAAATAAGGTTTTTAAGCGGTGTGATCCACTTGGAGATTTTTCAATACCTAATCACTGATGGAGCCGCTCAGTGCGATGCCGAAGGTAATTCTGAGGCAGTTTAAATAAATAGCATTTGGAGAGCATTATTTCATTTCATTAATCAATTGAAAATTTCAGCCTCCTTGGTTGGTGGTTTGGGGTTTGTTTTTTTTTTCTTTTTTCCTTTTTTTTTTTTTTTTTTTTTTTCCCTGAACTTAGCAAATCCTGTTTTTCTTAGTCAGCAAGTTAAAAAGTTCCACTGCAAAAAGTTCTGAAATTTTTCATATATCAAGGTTTTGCTCAAAATTACAAATGCAAAGTGTTCTTGGCATACTCTGGGTATGAGACCTTTGGTCAGAACTTAAACTGCATTTCTGCAGCAGACACAATTACATGACATGAAAGCAGGCTGAGGCCATCCCCCAGACCTGCCCTCCCTCAAAAGAAATCTCCCCTAGTTGCATTTGCTCTCAAATGTTGAGACTCAGATGTCTCCATGATGATTGTGACATTCATTTAATGTGTGTGGCTATAATTAGGTTGATTTTATGGGGAAGAGCAGCAATTTGTGTTTGGGGAAGTTAACACATTATTTTATTACCCTCCTGATTTTTTGGTGCAGGTGAAAAATAAAAATGAAGATGTGCTCGGAAAACTTGGTGCAAACTATTTTTCTTAATTGTAGATTAATTATTCAGAATGACAGATATACCTGAGAGTTAGCTGAATAACAAGTAAACAAGCTCCCCCTTCCAATCCCCATTCAATCTGCATTGCAAACTATTATTCAAAATTAGACATAAACAAGACCGTCTGTACCGCTGCAATTTCCAGCACCTCCAAATGTGTTTTCGCTCAAAATCCGAATGAGAAAGAGTGAAATCTGAGAGTCATGAAACTCCAAAAAGCTTCAATTTAGAAACAGGCAGATACATGACACCAGATCTCAAACAGGTGTTAAAAAATGTGTATTAATATCAAACAGCATAGCTCAATTCTGCAGTGAATGCAACATCTGAAGGTTGCCAAAACTCCATTTTTTTGACAATATCAGCATGTAGTAAGGAAGTTGAGGGCATAGGTTTCATTTGCATTGCCAAGCATTGTCCCAGCAGTTCCATCTCTGTAAAAATGTGAAAAATCTCTCTTAAAGAGGGAAAATCTCCCTTCAAAGAGCTTCAGCCAGCTCAGTCCTTGGCACATGACCAGCCTAAGTGCCCCAGGCTGGGTCATAGCCCTGCTCCAGGACAGGGCTGTTGGTCCTACGGGAAATCCTAGCAGTAGCTGGGAAAAGAGGCTGAAATAAGCTGGGGCAGTCAGTGCTGGCACGGGGCAGCCCTGGTGCATTTCTTCACCATCCAGAGCACATTCTGGACCTTGGGCAAGCACTCCATATTTTAAAAACCCTTCTAAAAGTTGAGGGGGTTGGGATTTTGGCTGAGAAAGCAGTATGGAAAGCAAAACATGACAGTATGCTTGTCTGCAAAACTTCCTCTGAAAACTGTTAGGATGATTTGTGTCTCCCAAAGCCCTTCTCATGCTCTCATCCTGCATCACCCTGCCTGCTTCCCTCCTGCGCATCCCCTTGATGAGAGTCCTTGCTTGGGCTGATGCGAGCAGACAGAACTCATGATTCAGATGAATATGGGGGGCACACGGTGGGAAGGGGCTGGCTAAAGCCCATCCTGCCCGTCTCTCCACATGGCCAACGCAACGCAATCTCGCATATTTCTCCTCTCGCTAATTCGAGTGCACCCTTCACTTCACATTAGGGATGCACACGTAATGCCCAAGAGATTCATAATTTGGCCTCAGACTCCATTGTGTCCATGTGACTCTGCAGAGCTGGATGTAGAAGAAATATGAGCATTTTAATGAGTTTTAGGATTGATTTTATATATATAAATTATTTATTTTATTTTTTTCCAACTAGCACAATGGCAGGGAGGGATTTAGACAGACCTCCTTAGAAGGATAATCTAATGCCCTGCACCTCCAAATCCCTTTTGTGTGGGGGGGCTCCTCTGGAAACACAAGCATATATACAGGTATGAAACTATATTTTGTGCATGATGTGGCACAAGTCATGTTGCATGTATGTCCTGGTTACCCATGCTGGCGCATCAGGGGTCAGCAGCCTTTCCTCCTTGTTGGAGGAGTTGTCCTCAGTTCCTTAAATGAAAAACAATAACAGAGACAGAAAATATTATTCCAGACGATGGAGAAGCCCACGGGGAAATTAAAACACTTTTTTTCCCCCTTTTTCAGGTTTCAGTTTTACAGAAAAGTCTATAAAGTGGTGACATTTTTAACCATTTTTGCTCATTGCTTTGAACTTCCCAGCCTTGTATTCAGAGGCACCAAGGCCCAGAAGGGCCAGAAGATGTAGTTTAATGAGACAAGTTTTAAAGGTCACTCTGTGTAATAAATCTGTGGTTTTTAATATTTAAACTTTTAAGGCATTTAAACCTTTAGGCTCCTGGGATTTGCTCTACCAGATCCAACTAGATCCATCAAGCCCAGAAAGCCTCTCGCCTCTAGGATTATCCAATTTCTTATGCTTGAGATGAAGAGGGTGTCTTTATCCAAGTCCATTCATCTGTCATAATTCAGGTGCCTGTAAAGCCTTTACATCACCTTGGGATGCTGGACAAAATGTTGAGGAAACCTTATTCAAGGCCAAGCTTGAGAAGCAACCTCCCACCCTTGTTAGAAGGCAGTTGAACAAGGGAATTTGATCAATAGCAAAATGTGATGCCTCCCATAACCGTGCCAAAAAAACCTCTCCCCTAACTTTGGCCAAGCTGTGCTGGCTCAGATTTAGAGAAAGAAGGGTGCCAAGGTGGATCGAAGAGACAGTAGAGCCGAGTTCAGGTCCTTGCTGCAAAGTTAGTGATTTTAGAAAGCTCTGCCCACTTTAGAGTCCTGGGGTGCAGGTCAAGAATACAGGTTGAGATTTACCTTCAGATGAAGGAAAAGGTCATTTTGCCAGTGGTTTGGGTCAGATTTGCTTGGATAGCTCTAATTTATAACCCAACAATATTTTGGAGGCCCCCAGTTGCCTTCCCCCTGCCCAGTGTCAGCTGCAGGCTCCTCTTTAACACGGTGTCAGAGCCGATGCTGTTAGCACCCAATTGCTTTTCCATCGGAAAGCATTAAGGATGCTCTTGCTTGCAGGAGGCTAATGCACTAACACACTGAACTGCTCAGCTGATTGGCAGTTTTCTTTATTGATATTGCAATAAAAATTAGATATTATTAAATTGAATCATTGCCTTGTAATCAGGCTCTGAGCGAGGATGTGGGCCAGAGGCACAGGGGATGGTAAGGCGGCACATTTCAGTAGGGTTTGCAAACCATGCTTCCAGCAGCTATATTATAAAACGATTAAAATCAAAAATAAAATTAAAATCACTTTTCTTTCCCAAGATCAAGATACGAAAAATTTCCAGGGGTCCTCCAGTGCCCAAAAATCCACAGGAAGATTAAACCGTGGGAGAGTTCTTTTATTGTGTGATAGGGAAATCAGTGTGTTGCAGTCACTGCATCATACAAAAAGCTGATTTCCTCATTACCCATCTGCACATTAATGAAGTCACTCGGTAAACACTGTTCTTTAAAACCATGGGGCGAGGATGGCAGTCATGCAAGAAGCTTGTTGGTGTTACACCAATATTGCTGCAGTCCTTGGTGGTTGTGACACTTGCTGTTGGTGGCTTAGGGATTTTTTGGATGGGGGAAGATGGAAAAACCTACCAAAATATGACTTTTTAAATATAAGAAAGGAAATTTAATGCTTACCGGAGAGATGGACACAGGTCATGGGACTGCTAAAGAGGAGCTGGGAGCAGTGATGTTTGCAGGAGAGGGAGATGAAGAAAGATACCTGGGGTCGAGAGGGCAGTGGGACTTTGCTGTCTGTCTTCTGAAAAGCTTCTGTATATAACGAGAAATTGGCTCGCCTCTTGATTATTCCATCTCAGGCACATTATACAAAGGCTCCTGATGCATTACAGCAGCTTTATATTAATGCTCTCGTGATGGATGCGTTTTACTGCGTGCGGGATCTGGTCCCCAAACCAACATGAATTCCATTAGAAGGCCAGCTGGGAAATGAGGTCTTTCAAGATTTAAATCCTTAATTTATTTTTTTTTATTATTTTATTTTTTTAATTCAGTGGCAGCATTAAGCCAGCTATTTGACTTCAATTCAGTGGTGTGAGCACTGGCCCTGCCTGCCTGGCTAATCTTTTAAGTTATCTGTATTTGAGGTAGGGCCTTATCACTGCTTGTTCATCTTCTCCCCTCTCCAAAGTCAGAATTATTCCCTGCTTCTGTAATTACAGCAGCATCATCAGTCGCCTGGAATTTCTGTGCTAAAATATGCTTTATGCTTATACCACAGCAACCTTGAGATACCTCCAGTGAATGGCACTAAAATCTGCTTTTGGTGTTGTCCCATCCCCATATCCATGCAGGCTCCAAGACATTGGATTGAGCCAGGGATGCTAAACAGCTCTGGGGTAAAAATGCACATTAACAGCATTGCCTGGTGTAGGAATAAAGCCAACTGCTGGAAGACAATTGCAAGGAAAAAAAGGCCATTTGCAGTCTTACACTCTTGTTTTGAGGTGAAAAGGGAGGAAACTGAAAGTTTGATGAAGGAAAGTGCCTTTGGATAGTGGCTACCCAGGTGGAAAGAGCAAAATTTTTCACTTGAGAGGATGTTCAGCCCAAAGGAGCATGACCTCGTGTGGACTGATGGGTGGCAACAAACAGTTTATAATGGGTATAATGGGGGGTGGGGGGGTGGGGGGAATGTGTGAACATCCATCCAGGAGCATTGCAGTTCTGGTTTCCAAAGACAGGGTTGGAAATCCCACGCATTCAAATGTAATTTAAGCACAAATAATTAAAAAGTAAATGAAACTGAAGCGGCCAAGCAAAACAAAACCTTTAGATCAGGGTGAAACTAACTGTTCTTGTCTTGTCAGAAGAAAGAAATGTTTTCCTTGCAGGTCAGTCACTTTCCTTAGCATTTATTTATTTCATCTCCCACGTGTGTGCTGCTGCCACCAGCCTGATGGACGCACAGCCCAGACGTGCCTCCGCGGGTGGGCAGTGAGAAAAGAAATGTTTCCAGTCTTGAAAAAATTAAAGCAAAAGAAGGACATGTACAGTTTGAGGACTATCATCCTACCTATACAGAACTTATTCCTTCATGTTTTAAAAACCAACAGGGAGAGTGTAATTATCTTGATTTTTGAATTAGTCCTGTTTTTGATGTCTTTTGACCTCTCCTTGGCTGTAGGTAGATCCTCAGCTGTGCTTTGCATGGTGAGATGGTTTCCTGGGAATTTCCAGGTGGGAATAGGGAATGAAAATGTGCATGGAGTGAAGGAGTTTTGCAGCGAGCTCTGTGGCTCCTCCAAAATGTTAATGATGCCCAACAAACTCACACCATGTGCCAGCTGTTGACATTCCTCCTTTGTCCTTGTTTTTTCCAAGCCTGGTTGGTAGCACCAGAGAAGTAGAGGGCAATCACACCACATCCCCTAAAGCCATCAAAACCCAAATGGTTTAACTTTACAAGCAAGAAGCAGATGAGCAAGGACTGCTTTTGCACCTGCTGAGCTCTCTTCTCCATGGCTATTTTCTCTGCTATGTTTTTTTTTTTTTTTTTTTTTTTTTTTTTTTATTATTATTATTTTTTATTTTGCAAAACATCTATGCTGCAAGAAGTGTAACATCTGCTCTTCTCCTCTTCCTTACAAATTCTCGAGCCTCTCAAGTGCACAGAAAGCACCCTGGGTTTGCTCATGAGCCTGTTGTGTTTGGTACAGAAAGCACCACTGCTCACTGGGAAGTGGGCACAGAAATGACTTATCAGGTGATCAGCCTGTGTCTAAAGCCTGGAAAGAAACTATTGGGCTGGTTTGAGCTGCGGACCCAACCCCAGCAGCAAAAGGCAAAAGACCACCACCAAAGAAAGGGGGATTTTCCTAGAAAAATACTCGAACTTTTCTCTTTGAAAATGTTTCACTTTAACAGCTAACCTTTATCTAGGCACGATCTGAACAGTATCACTTCTGATCAAAATCCCTCTCCTTGTGCCTGTGTTGCTTGAAGATGGTGTCTTATACCTTGCAGATCCTGCAGCTTGGAGCTGGAGGCACAACACTTTCCAGACCAGGCTCTTAGTTAAATTAAGATCAGCAAGAATAAGCTGCCTAACTTGAAAAACCTGCATTAGCCCGATCTCTATTCATGAACGCATTATGTTGAATTAATGTTGTTATAGAATTAGCCTCCTAAGAGGCTTGGAGATGTCACCTCCCTTAAGTTGCTATTATTTGTAGCCCTCTCTATGGTGAATACACTCACAAGAAATGCTCCAGATCATCTAAGCATCTGGCAACTTGCTGAAATTAGGAAACTGCACGAGTTGGGGTTATTTTCCTCTTTTTCTTGACTTCAGGCCTAACTTCTCAAATCATTGAAAAGCAAAAACACCCTTCTGCTCCAGCACTAGCTTTGCCTTTCCTTTCTGTTCCTCACCCTTCTGCGCCACAGCCCTGAATCTCAAATCCATTCATGAAGGTATTCCCTCAGCAAGAAAGCAGCACACAGCAAGGTGTTCGTCCCACTTAAAGACGTAATTGTGAAGATACATAAACCTCACATAGACTTTAATTACGTTTCTTTGGAGGAAAATCAAAGTTTCCCAAATGTTTGATTCAGGAAAAAGCACAGTGAGGATTAAAGGAAGGCAAAAAGAGATGTTGAAGGTGAGTTTGTCTTGTCTCCCCGCTGCACCTTGTGGCTTGGCAGAGAATGAGCAAGGCTGTTTGGAGACATCTCCGCATCACCTCCCAACATAACCCATGGCCAGCTTTCCTTTCCCCCTCCTTGGGTCCTTTCCCCTGTGTCAGCAGCCAAGGGACCCTCCTGGTTTTATTCCACTTTGAGCATGCTCACCACAGCAGACAGGTTTTCTCAGATCATCAAAAGGTGCTGGACACCCTAAGGTGAGGTGGTGGCTGGTATCAGCATTTGCAGCTTAATGTGCCAGTTGTGAGGACAGGAGGGGGACCTCCCTGGAGGCGAATGGGGTCAGCAATGCAAGGATTGGGTTTGGCATTTAGGGCTCACCCCACGGGTACAATTGCAGCTCGCCAGCCTCCCCTGTCATGCCTTATTGCCTAACTCATTTAAAGGAAATTAAACAGAAGGGAAAAAAAAAAAAAAAAAGAAAAAAAAAAGAAAAAAAAAAAAAAAGAAAAGAAACCCCGGAGTTAATTGAGTCTTACATTTTCCAAGCGCAAACGGATTTGACACTTGGCTCTCCATCTATTTCTGGCATGCAGATGCAGGAGCACGCGTCCTCTGCTCGCTCACCAAAATGGACTGAAAAACTCAAACTTTGTATGTGGCCAAGAGGTCCAGAGGGGAGACCAGGCTTCATGAAGTCAGAAAGGCTTAAAATCCGAGGGGGTTAGCATTTCTTGCTAGGAATCCCTCCTACATACAGAGCTTTTGGAGATGTAGGTTTTTCGTGTGGAAAAGGAAGAGAAGCGAGAGGTATAATTTCTCTCAAACTCAATGTTGCAGGTGATTAGTGCACAATATACCCCGAGCAGCTTTAGTATTTAACATGGAGGTGATAGTGGGAATTTATGAGAGCTCATGGACAATAATTGCTTTCCAGAGAGGCTTTGATTAAACATTATGGATCCACATTATGCAAATTTATTGCATGGTTAATACGACTCCAAAAGAACACAGTGGCACTTTCAAAAGCAGTTTAAAAAAAAATAAAATAAAAAAGCAGAGAGCCTAAGACCATAGTGCTTCTCGGCCCTACCAAAAGACCTTGTCTCAGGATGGCTCAACACTGAAAAAGTCATGGAGCAGCTGAAGTGAATGAGATAAGTGGGGAAACACAAAGAAGATAAAGGCAGATAAATTCTACCTGAATATTTCACATTTCAACCTGATATTGGCATTAAATTCAATTTGATACTGGCATTAAATCAGCAGCAAACAACTCTTTTCCAACAATGTCTTTGTTGTTGTTGTTTTTAATCTGGCTTATTACCCAGCATAGCTGGAGCGGTACGAGATGGAAATCTGACGCATTTCCCAAATTTTGCATTCGTCCCAGAAGTGCTGGGGGAGGAGGGTCATGTTGTTTGTTTTCCTCTCTTCTACACTTTTGGGTGTCATTTGTCAATGTCTTCCACAAAATAACATGATTTATGCCAGCAGGCTGATTGTACGTCCTTCATTAACTTAGACAGATTTGCTTGTTTTTTAAAACTATTATTATTATAAAGCATATACTTATTTCCTTCCAGAAATCAAGGTTAGTAAGAACACAGATCCCATCAACATCTCTTTCTCAATCAAACAACTAAAACACAGAAATAACATGTATCAGCGACAGCAATCAACAACCAAGTCTTCCTTGGCTGACATCTGCTGTAATAAAAACAATGTTTTGGTCAATGACCAGGAACTAGGCGCTTGTATAGGAAAGCCCTTGATAGAAGGACCTCAAGTTTCTGGAGGTTTCAGAGCATCCCCTCCCTCTCTCATGCTTGGAGCAGCAAGGGTCTTAAAGAATCCTTCCCTGGTGTTAATCAAAGCTTCTCCCAGCAAGCAGAGATCTCTTTCTTCCCTCTCAAATCCACCGAACCTCCCCTTTTAAGCTATATATACTTTAAAAGATGTAACCCAGATAATAATTGTTGCCTGTAGATTATTCTAAGATGCCTCCCTTTTCTCTAGAAAATACTTATGGCTGCTGCTGCTGCAGCCGCTGCTGGCAAGAGGGCAAATTGGCAATGCGTTAAATTTTTAATAAAAATAGAAGCAGAGGACACATAACAAGGCTCATTTAGAGCAGGAGGAAGGGAGGCCAGGCAAGTGCAGACCCAGTGGGTAGAATCATTAGACACGGGCGGTCGGACCCGACACTACGACCGCTGTAATGCTGGAGGGGAGAAATCCCCTCCTGGAAGATGCTGGTGGGGATTAGTGCAGTTAGACAAGGCAAAAGGATTTCTCCCATTGTTTTGAAGCTATTTGGCAATGCAGTGTGAGCCTGCTGGGGCTGGGGTGATAATGAGAGGCAGCGAGGTGTTGGCAGCAGAAACCATCTCTAAGCCCCAATCTGATGGGTCCCCAGATTTCTTCTTTCCTCCAGCTCCTCTGTGATTCCCTGCTTGAGTTTGGGATCATTTTTTAAAGGTGATTCTCCATGATGCTCCATGATCTATGATTTTATGACTTGGTTTCCCCACATACACAGTGCTCCTCCAACTGAAACTGCAACAGGCTCTCCACCTCCAAGCAGCAGCAGCTTTTTCTTGCAGGAGGATTTTAGTATGAAAATACTACAGCCTGGACCCTTAATGTGAAGACTCAGGTCTGGAATGGCTTCTGCCCCACAACCACCCCATACCCCACAAGGTCTGATATGCCACCTCCCAGCCATCACAGCCCCATTAAAAGCAGCGCCCCAGAAAACAGCCTGTGCTCAAAACTCTGGCTGAAATAAAAGCCAAAAAGCATTTTCTAAGCAGCCCAACCTGCCTGCAAGCAGCACTTACAGAAGCTATAGGTGCAGGGGGATGAGGTGTCCACAGGGCACCCCAGCATCCCATCTCCATCCTGGGGTCATTTGGGTACCCTGCCTGAGCTTCATTGCAAGGGGTGTTTAATGAGATGAACTCCCTCAAAGCCCGATGAACTGTATTTAATGTGTTTTTAATTGTCCGGGGTTGTGTTTTTCTACCAGGGAGAAGGCAAATTAGAGCCATAAGAATGAGCTAATTGGAGCAGGGCAAAATTTTTATGCTGTCAGGGATGGTTTTCAACAGGACTCAGCCCCAGATGGGGGGGGGGAAGTGGGGGATGGGGGTTGGCCAGTGATGGCTGTGTTGTTTCATAGGGAAAAATGTGGGAATTGCCTGTTTTCTCCCTTCCCAGATTTTGACTCTTCAAGGAGCTTTCCTTTCCCTCCTTTTTGTATTAAGAGAAAGCAAAAATAGGGATCTGGAAGGTGGGATGCTGGGAACCACTCACTTTTCACTTTTGCCTCATTTTACTGAAAAAATATTAATTTTAGTAAAGGTTGCCATTTCATACTGGCTTTAATGCTGAAATGTGAGCTCGAACACCCATCCCCTTTCCTACTACCAGCTGGCTGCAGGATCATGCCCTGGCCCCACAGTCCTGTGTGAGGGTTCCCTCTCCTCCCCACCAGACACCCTTTCCAAGGGACACTGTGACACCGCATCCTGCTGTCCCCATGCACTGCATGTGACACTGCACAGATATGTCCTTTTGGCTCCAGGGCACAAACCTTTCTGTCCTTTCAGGTCTTGGAGCTACAAGTGCTGGGGATGGCTCCTGCTGGGTGCTGGGACATATTTCTTGCAATACCTTTCCATCCTATAGCAGCTTTTATCCAATAATCTTAAAAGCACTTTCCGAGTAATAATTAATTAAGCTTCATAGGCTCTTTGTTCAATTCCAGATTGTTAATAAATTATACTTTATTATTTATAAAAATACACCATGTAATTTTTCTCTCCTGCTATTACCCTGAACAGTCACTTACCCTATATTAGCACAGTTTAATTCCAATTTGGCAAGTGTGATCTTTAACCCTTTGATGTTTGTCCATTTTAGGGAGCTGTTGAAGAGCTGTAGAAAGAAGAGGGGTAGAAGAAATAAGAGGGGCAGCAACAGGAGACATGAGGTTTGGGTGGTCCTGCCCAGCTCATTATATTATATGATATATTATACTGAAGAGCTTTGCATGTTTTTGCTAAAAAGGATATTATTATTGCCCTTATCCTCACATAGAATTAGGTGTATTGCTTTTGCCTTCAGCCCCCTGCTAACCCCTTTATAATTCCTAGGCCAGAATCTTGTGTCCGTTTCATTTTTCCTCCTCTAAGACACACCAAAGCTGCTTATCCAGACTGTGAGACTGGGGCCAATTTCTGCTCTGCTCCCAAATACTCTTGACCTCAGCAGCCTCCAGCTTAGCCCTGAAGCAACCCAAAACCATGCATTTCTTTCCAGTGCTGAACACAGAGCAAGCAGCAGCTGCCTGGGCAGGATTTCATTTACCCATGGGATGAGAGCCACATGGAGGGGAAGCAAACAGGAGTTAAGAAAAATAAGCCATTGAGATGGTTTCTCCAAAGCACCATGTACTTTTGCACGAGAAAAGCCAACGAGGGATGTGCTTAATGGTGTTGAAAGGGGAAAAGAGAGAGCAAGACACATCCCAGCTCCTCCAGTAAGTAGTGGGGGGAAAAACACTATTACAGGGTTATAATCTCTTGTGTTAGATGCTCAGAAGGAGAAGAGATGAGGGGAGAGCAGCTCAGAGAAGCTTATGAGCTGACCTGCAACAAGCTCCCTGTATCCCTCCTATTAACGGGGTTTTACGCTGCACCCACCGTGAGTTAAGCTGCTGCATGTTGTGCCTCTCCAAAATCACCTGCTCAGCTGTTCTAGCAGACCTCAGCATTTTCACCAACAGCATTAAACTGACCCATTTCTACTTATTTACTCAGTTTGCACTGGTGGTGCTCACCTGTAACCTGCTAAGATCAGGATGTGGATGGGAAAGGGCAGTGATCTCCTGGTCTATTGATGAAAACCCACAATATCACTCTGGACACACATAATCATGTGGCTCCTTGGCAGGCTCAGCCCAGATTATGGATGGATCTGCATGGTTAAAACCCATTTTTACTTTTAAGATGTAAAGTAGCACATCCTTTCTCACCTGTTTGTACCAGGCAAAGTAAGAAAGATGTGTGGAGGAGCAGCATGACCCAAAATGTGTGCTGCAAACTTTACAAACCTTGAATGATTCAGGAAAACTGAGTGCCTGCATGATCAGCCTTCCCTTTGCTCCTCAAATGTTTCAAAACCTCACAGAATATCATCTGGGGAGTAAAGAGCTTGCTTAGATCCTTGCCCAGGACATGGGTAGGGTGAAAATCCTGGGGGAGGTTAATGTGATCTGATTCAGGAAGATGGAGAGGGGCAAAGTGGAAAATGCACACTGGAGAGAAACCCCACATTCATCCCCACGGGCTGGTAGCAATACCCTCACCCTGAACCTGATTTGGGGGATAACATGTGCCAGGGGGCTGAAGCAGGGCAAGGCAGTGAGGATCTGCACATACACCCCAGTTCAAACCCTCCACTTGTTCCAAAATCTGTGTCACCCAGAAGCCACCAGTGGCAACAAACTTCAAACACCTTAAAAAATTCATTTTACTGCAGTTCAGATTAACTAAATATATATATACATATATATAAAATCAGCCTTTAACTTCTACATTTTCAAATTATTTCTGAATTAATATCAAACATGGAAAAAATAGAGGGGAGCAGCATTAAAAAAAAAAAAGCAAAATGATGGGCTTCTCCTTAACTTGAGCAGCATCAGAGGGTTTTCCATACCACCTGTGACAGCCTTGAGCACAGCACCAGCAGAGCATACATTTTGCTAGTGGTTGTGCTTGTTGGTAGGTTAATAATTTAAGCTCAGCAATGTCTAAACCAAATTGCGAGCCTTCTGGAAGAGGCATCACCTACCATGTGCGTGTCAGGAGGATGCCAGCCACAGCTTGCTCATTAATGCTTCTTTAATCGGTGTTTTGGGAAGCTAGAGATGGCCGTGCAGGGATCTGACAGCACTGCATTGTGTGAGAAAACTGAGGAACAAAGGAACAGTCCTGTCAGTAAGGCTGGGCTTCCTTGTGCAATAGGAATTTCAATCCATAACACCATCCTCTCTCACTGTGTGGATGAATGGTTGCATTTCTCCATGCTGGGTTTGCTGATATGAGCCGGAATCCCACCTCTTCCTCAGGAGAAATAAAACCTCCTTGGGAAAGCTTTCTTTCTCCCAGTTTACAAAATGAAGCTGTTCATCCTCAGCCAAGAGCCTTGAGCTCCTTCAGAGGGCAGGGCAGATTTCTTTCTCTTTCCAAACTAAAACTGCCTTCCTGGGGGCTATTGGGAAGATGCTCCTGAGGTTGGTTTTTCCCAGGCCAGGGTGTTTGTGAAAGATGCTGAGGGGAAAGCCAAGTGCCGGTTGTCGCTTCTCTCCACTTTGATTCCTTTATTCTTTTGTTTTATTTGGGTATAATTAACAGCTTTGCCTAATACAGTATTAATTCATTGTGTCATTGCATTAATTAGCATTAAAGAGGCCCTTATATCACTGTCTGGAACTAGAGCGGATCCAGCAGCAAAGACAGAGAATTTTTTTCTATCTGAGTGTGGCACAAGGGCGGAAGAAAAACATCCAATTTGACAGCATCCAGAAAAAGCCATTTCCTGGTGATGTGATGCAGCATCCCAACCATAGCAGCTTCATGGGGGCACTGGACAAAAATATTCTGTTTGTGGGAGAAAAAGGCCAAATCCTTGGATTCCTTACTTGGGAGCTCTTGCTTGCTAGAGAAATGTAAACTTGGAGACATCTCTGGCAGTGCTGCATGCAGCCCCCTTCTCTCTCCTCTCGCCCAGGTACAGCAATGTTGTAATGCTGGATGGGAAGGTAAAGGATTCTTCGCTACACTTAAAAAAGGGGAGGGGAAAATTGCTTTTTGAGTTCCTGAAAAAAAACTATAAAGAAAGATTCAATGAAAACTTAAAAATAGGAAAAAATCTTCACGGCTGTGCTGTGATGCAGCTTTCCAGGGACTGTTTTTTTTTTTTCTTTTTTTTTCTTCCTGACAACATTTTTCCTCCCTTTGAACAGAAGTGATTAAAGACACCAAAGCCCCAATGTTATTAGTGCAATGTTACCTAAAACCACCAAAGCTGAGAAATCTGTTTAAGGCTCTCTGTATCTTCCTCGGGGGCTGCAGCACAAATTCAGTCTTTAGCAATGTTAGCCCATTTTTGGCAGGCTTTGGCAGGAGAAAAGAGGTTGCCACAAGGTCACTTTGCTCCAGGTGACCTCGTGGGTGATGTCCTGAAATGCTGGGTAAAATATTAAAAAATGAGGATTTTTTTCGCTGGTTCTGAAAACAGATAAATACCTGGGAGGTCATGAATCCCCAGTGGGAAATTTCAGCTTTTAGGGGTTGAAATTAAAAAGACAAGCTGCCAGTGGGTCACTTAGCCTGGCATTGGGAGTGGGAATGGGAGAAGGAGGATAAAATTGCTAAAGGGGAATGTAGTTGGTGGCAGGCTGCATGGGGAATGAGCTGGGGGAATCAAACCACCTTTAACGAGGTGGTTGGTTTGCCTGCTGATGTTAGGTGAATTCATAGAATCACAGAATCATGGATAATCCTAAGTCAGAAGGGACCACAAAAATCTTCAAGTCTACCTCCTGGCTCCACGCAGGACCATTCAAAAACCAGAGTGTCTGAGCATTGTCCAAATTCCTCTTGAACTCTGAGAGGCTCAATTCTGTGACCACATCCTGGAGCAGCCTGTCCCAGTGCCCGACCACCTCTGGGTGCAGAACCTTTCCCTAACCCCCAGCCTGACCCTCCCCTGTCCCAGCTCCATGCTGTCCCCTCGGGTCCTGTCGCTGTCCCCAGAGAGCAGAGCTCAGCGCCTGCCCCTCCGCTCCCCTCGTGAGGGAGCTGCAGGCCGCCATGAGGCCTCCCCTTGGCCTGCTCTGCTCTGGGCTGAACAGACCAAGGCACCTCAGCCGCTCCTCGTATGCCTCCCCCTCTGGACCCTTCCCCAGCTTTGTAGCCCTCCTTTGGAAGTACTCTAATAGTTTTATGTCCTTTTTCATACTGTGGTGCCCATACTGGCACACAGTGCTCGAGGTCAGTCCTCACCAGTGCAGAGCACAGCGGGACGATCCCTTCCCTTCCTTTGGCTGCCAGGGCTCTCTGATGTCTCCTGTTCAACTTGCCAGAATCCCCAGACCCCTTTCTGTGGGCTGGTCTCCAGTCTCCCATTCCCCAGGTTGTACATATAGACAGGGTTGTCCCCTCCTAGGTGCAGGATCTGGCACTTGCTCTTGTTAAACCCCATGTTGCTTTGACTGCCCAGCCCTCTAATTTGTCAAGATCTCTTTGCAAGGCCTCTCCACCCTTGAGGGAGTCAACAGCTCCTCCCAGTTAAGTGTTTTCTGCAAGCTTACTTAGTGTGCATTTGAGTCCTGCATCCAGATCATTTATAACAATATTGAAGAGAACTGGCCCCAAAATGGAGCCCTGCAGAATGCCGCCGGTGACTGCCCACCAGCCTGACGTAATCGCATTTACTGTAAGCCTTTGAGCTGACCTGCCTGTGTTGGTCACCCATCGTAGTATGCATTTATCTAGCTATGTGCTGGGCATTTTGTCCAGAGGGGCATTGTAGGGCACCTGAAAGTTTTGCTGAAATCCAAAAATCCACCGGCTTCCATTGATCAACTAGGTGAGTAATCTTCTCCTAAAAGGAAATTAAGTTCATTAAGCTGGACTTTTACCTCGTGAACCTGTGAGTTGGCTATGACCAAAGACTGATGGAGTTGCTTTGACTTTCAGTCAGTTTTTATTCCTTGCTGCCTGGCAGGATGCTGACAAAAAGGCAAAATACTCCATAAATACATTTGGGGTTGGGATGTCCCATAAATGTGAAGGGCTAGGATGCAGGTTTTGGGGAAGTGTTGGAAGTCTTGGGGTGGTGTCAGGGGTCATCAGGACTGTTGTGTTTCATCAGGGAGTTGGGAGCATGGGTAAAATTTGGGGAGGAGAGAAGTGATGGCAAATGATACAAATGAGAGGGCAGTGGAAAAAAAAAAAAAAAAAAACAAAACCTTCCATGCCAGGTGCTAAAAATCCCAGGTGTCTGCAGTTTCGTCTTGCCATACGAGCAAATAAATAAAGGCAGAATAACTTTTAATATGATTACCTGAACTGACACTGTGAATTTAAACTGAATAAAATCAATGCAATGCTGAGGCATCTCTCAGCTCTATTGACAGTGCTGGCTGGTGATTTTTCCCCTTGAACTAGCAGAATAAAAACTAAAAGCTGCATTAGTTTTTTTTAATTAAGACTCCGGCATTATCAGGCTTTACAAGACAGAGCCAATGCACAGATGAATTACCATTTAATTAAGCTTTCCAAGAAACTTTTGAAGACTGCAGATTAAATGTGGGCTCTGATTTCTTGCATTTTTTTTTCCAAGAGAAGTTTTAATTCTTTTACCCGAGTTTGATAAATAATAATAATAACACAAATAATTATCTGCAAGATATAGCTTGCTGATTTTCCATTTTCAGAGCATCCTGGATGTAGAGACGTATACACAGTTTGAAGACAAGAGAGCTATGGTGTATACATGCCCCAGATGTGGAGGACAGAGCCAGCAGTCCTGGATGCCCCAGACTGAACTGTCAGCACAGAAAATTCAAGGAGTCAGCCCACAAATGCAAGGATGAAAGGGGGATTTGGAGAAAAAATCCCTGCATATTGCTTACATTTATTGTCTTTATTTCACCTGTCAGAGGTTGCCGTCTGCTTTGCATTGAGATGCAGAAAGGGACAGAGGCATTGCCTGGATGGAATTACATTGGTTCTCCCTGGGGTATAGGGCAGTGTGTGGCAAGGCTCAGAGATAGCGAATGGGAGCAAAGCAGGGCACGTACAGTGTGTGCTATCACCTGTCCTTGGAGGGGATTTCCTGAAGGGGGTTTTGGTTGCCAGGTTTTCCCTGATGGTATTTTCCAGTGGCTTTGATATTATGAATACATATGCTTCAGTGCCAGTCTTGGTTCTTTATTTATTTGTTTAGGCCCGGTGGTAAAATGACTTTTTAATCCCATTATAGGTTCAGTGCAAGTGTATCTGAGTGTTTCCAGAAAAGCAGAACAGAGAAACAGTAAGGATAAAGAAATTGCTCCTAAACACCGGGGAAAACCCCCTCCTGACCTCAGCCTCTCTGCTCCAAGCTCCTGCATTTCACTCTTTTCCACCGTTTTACCAATAAAACACATTTTACCTGAGCTGGGGAAAGCTGAGAAATAAATTGAATGCTAACCACTGCTAGCAGACAGCTTGCTGCTTCTTCAGCTTCTCCTCCCGCAGCAGGTCCCAACCCTGCCTCCAGGGCTGAGGTGTCTGCGAAGTGTTTTGGGGGAAAACAATAACCCCAATATACTTCTCAAATACAGGAAGGAAAGGCAACGGTGCAGTGCAGCTAAAAGCAATGTGCAGTGATGCTCAACACTGATTTCAGACCCTCCCCGAGAGGAGGAGGTTTTGGAGATACTGGCAGGTCCGCGCATCCTTTTGGGACATCCACAGACATATCTCAACATGGCCCCGTAGGGGGAAAGTCCAGCAGGAGGGCTGTGAGTGTAACCAGGCAGAAATGAATGCTCAGACACCTGGTAACAAGAAAGAGGCACTGAAGTGGGATGAGATTATAAAGCGAGAGACCTGGTGGGCTGCTCTGTACAAATCAGTGCTATGCACTGCAACATGCACTAATACATGCATTAATACATGCACCAGCTTGCACTCACGCACAGAGCAGGGCTGCACCAAGCCCCCTCTAGCCCCTCGCCCGCACCTTGCCTCTGTGCTCAGCCCCTTTAAGGGGGCCAGTTTGGGCTTTTGCAGTTCAGCAGAACATAGGAAAAAAGAGAGCTAGCAGAGTGCTCCCCGGTTTGTTTTTGACTCATTGCATGCTCTGTGTCTCAATTTGTTTGATTTTCAACATTTTCATCTTTAGGAGCTGCTCCGTATCTCAGCTCGGTCTCCACGAAGCAAAGAAATCCCACTCGACCCCAGCCCTTTGTCAGATAAGCAAGCATAAGAAATTTGGAGGACCTGGTCCCTAGAGCAGATATTTTTTGACCCAAAAAGACATCTGCCCGCCAAATCCTGGCTGGAGCACCTGCCCGGGGCTTGCGGCAACGCTGCGGCTCCAGTGCCATCTCATGGGTGCTCAGGGATGCTGCAGCCCTGCACAGCATGTGGCCGAGCAGTTGCTCTCGGACCACTTCCAGATCCCCCAACAGCAGAACTGCTTGTCTGGAGCAGAGCAGGTGTGTGTGACAGTGAGGGGACATGCGAGGGAGGTGGCACTAAAGGGGAAGGAGTCAGTCACACTAGGGCTCCACACCCCAAAAAAAGAGGAAAGCCATCAAAACTTTGAGTTCTCACGGATATGGTTGTTTTTTCACAAAGTTTTGGGGAACACTTGTCTGGCTTTTGCACCAAAGCAGGGTGGTACAAGGAGGAGCATCCTAGAAAGTGGAAGCAGGGTGTAGAAAAGCAAAATAATGTGAGGTAGCAGCAAGCTGCTGTTGCCATGGCCCTGAAAAGGGAAGGGAGCAATCTGCTGGTATCATTGCCTCATCTCATCATTGCTGAACGCATCGTGCAGACTATTTTCAATGAGAAATTCTTACAGAAAGAAATAAAATAGGGGCTTTCATCTCTCTATATATGTATGTGCATAGAAATAAAAATGTCTTGGCACTCTCCTTTGCAGCCCTCCTCAGAACTATACTGTAGCGATGCTTGAGCTTGCAGCCGCATCTCCTGGCTGTGCAGGCAGACCTAGAGATGGCAGTGCAGCCCTTCAAATGCAGAGCCTCCTCCCAGCCCCTTATTTTAGGTGAAGCCAGGAGCAAGGCCTGATAACCAAAGCTTTGCTTCATCCTAAACTACTTTTTCCTCATCCCCTGTGGCTCTTGAAATGAAAGCTTTGCCAAGCCATGACTTTTGCTTGTCATAAAAGAATGAATTGGTTTTGGGGAATTAGCCAGATTTGGCCTTGTGATTTGGGAGTGAATCCCACAAAGTGATTGCAACACTTGCATCCACTTGCTGCAATTTAATCCCATATTTATGGCCTGGCACAGCAAATCTGATCATCAGTTGCTTCCTTGCAAGTGTGTAAGTGTGGGCTTTACGGCATTGCTGGCTTGGGACTCCCCAAATGAATCTCCTCTGCCTCTTTTTTCCCCATTCCATGCTCAGTTTGCAGGGGCAGAGAGCACCTTGGGCATGTGGGTGCTGCTGGAGGTGGTGCTGGGAGGGCTCAGCCATACTCCCCAGCAGCTCCTGCTCCTGGTCAGCACCAGCAAGAAACCCTGCCCAGGGAAATGCAATGTGTTCCCTTATCATAAAGCCTGTTGCAAAATCTGAGCATCCCCAGAGATTTCCTCCCTGCCTATGTTATCATATATTTCATCCATAAATCACCTTCACATCATGCAAACATCAATGGGGAGTTAGGCAGGTCCTCCAAGCGAATTGAACATGTTTTGCTAAAAAGATCCTAAAACCTTCTGCCAATGACCTTTGCGCAACCCTTCTGAAATCAAATGAAGCTGTCTGAAGCATGTGTTATACTGCAAAGGGAACAAAATATCTGTTCAGATTGCCTTGGGGGAAAAAGCCATTAACACCAAAAATGACTTTCGTCTCTTGTACAACACAGCAATGATCATCAAATTATTT
This sequence comes from Anas acuta, assembly GCF_963932015.1. Taxonomy (NCBI): domain Eukaryota; kingdom Metazoa; phylum Chordata; class Aves; order Anseriformes; family Anatidae; genus Anas; species Anas acuta. The sequence goes on along the minus strand of NC_089001.1, from coordinate 6,668,707 downwards.
AATACAATAATTTTAAATCCTGGACAGTGATTTTTTTTTTTTTAATGGATTCTAGCTCTTTTTCATTTCCCTGGGGCAAAGCTTAATTTTCTGAGTTCCCAGGCTTTACAAGCATGTCCAAGACCCTACTCTTCATCTCCCTTGGAAAGCACTGGAGGAATTAAGCCATCTGAGTCTTCCCCCCTTGCAATGAGAGGCAAGAGGGAGAAACTGCTGCAGCCATGAGCAAGGTGGCCATCCAAGTGCTCAAGTAGTCCCAAAGTGAGGGGGTCAGCGTCAATGATATTTAAAGTATCATTTGCTTTTTTTATTATTTTTTTTCTGGATTTGAAAACAGGGACTTTGCAGCATGCTCATGAGTAGCTGTGAGTTGTTCCATGCCTCAACAGCATTTTGGGGTGACGCAGATGATGTGTAGACCTATCTGTGGGTAGGGCTGCTGGGGTGGGCAAAGACAAGCACTTGCCATTCATGTTAACAGTGAGTCCTAATCCCTAAACCCTGAATTCCTAAATCCATACACATCCTCACTGGTAAAACACAGTGTTCCCCACCAGACTGGCTGCTGGGCAGTGCAGCCAGATCACTGCATTGACCTGGAAATAGTTTCAGTTTGCTGCCTCAGTTTCCCCACCTGGAAAATAATGATTGGTTATTCTGGGTAATGCAACAAATGTATGCAGAGGCACACTGAATCCTCAGCATAAATCTCCCACAAGGATAACAGCTAACATTATGAAACCATTATGAAAACAAATCCCATTTGGGGCTGCTTAGGAGGGGTTGAATTCTCCCCTGTGACCCCATCAGCTTCGGGGCTGCAGGGCTCTGGGCTTGCCCTGTACGCTAATGTATCTTTTTGTTGTTGTTTTTTCAAGTCTAGGATAAAAAAGGAGGAGGGGAAAAGGGTTAAGAAAATATCAGAAGTTGTCTTATTTTGCTGCCGGCTTTGGCGGCAAGGTTTTGGGTTGTTTTACACTAAGAGGCCCCATTTGCTGCCGTTCCCAGCCACAGACTGTCTGCAGCTCCTTTTAGGAATGCCACTTCGCATAACCTCTTTTCCTTCCCAGTGCAAAAAATATGACAAAGTGTGAACGTTTGTCTGTGTTTCTCTCCAGGAACACTGCTTCCCTCCTGTAATTTGCTTTTAAAGAGAGAGAGAGAGAGAGAAACTTACACCGCTCCTCTGTCAGCACTGGAAAAGAGGGAATTTACTCGGCTTTAATAAAATCGATGGATTTCCTTCCTTGTACAACTTCCGAGTCGACCTTCACCTAAGTCTCCCTCATTCCCCCAAAACGTTCCACCCTCCCCCCCCCCAGGCTCTCACCCCCTCGATCCTCCCCAGTCTCCGCTGCCCTCCTCCCATTAGGAGGGATAAAAACATCAGTGCCACTAAAGAGCTAGTATCTCCCTTCTCATCGGCTAAGACACAGGATACGGGGAGGGGGGAAGGTGTCAGGATGTCAGATTATTTTCCCCCCCACCTTCCTGCCCCATAATGAATCCAGCATGGTGTTAACCCATCAGCAGGTCCTCGAGGGGAGAGGAGAGGGAGGATTTTCCCCCGCTCACCCCCTGGCTTAGAAATATGACGGGAATCATGATTTTCAGGTGATTTCATAGTCTGGCTATTAGTTGCAAAGAAATACAACGCCAGCCTCCCAGGGAGGCAAGGGCTGGGGGAGAGGATGGGAGGGGGTGGGGAAACACTGGAAATTTGGATCTGGGGGCTTTGGGCAGCTCTCCAGCTAGCTGTAATTGCTCCAGCCCATTTCTATTTGCAATAAATGCTTACGTGCTCCAGCATTACCTTGACAGGGCTCTGACCATGCTCACACTAATATTCAGCTTGCACCAGGCACCTGATGCAGTAGCAGGGAACCCCATAACCCTCAAGGGTTTGAGGAGCAGGGACAAGAGATGCTTCATGCATAGCCGTCTCCCACAAGCCTCCACAAGACATAATCATTGAACAGGACAGGACAGCATAGGGACAGGCAGTCCCAATGCTATTCCCCCAGATTTTCTGAATTTCTTCCTCTTCTTCCCCCCAGCATGGTCCGTGCAGAACCACATTTCAGTTTACATCACTTGCTGCACCATACCCCTGCCTGCTTTTTGTAGGCTCCACCTTCTCCCTGCCTGCAAAGATCTCCCCAAGGAAGCCTTCACAAGCATCAGGCTTTAGAGCCAGCCAAGAAAATTAATCTGAAGAATAAATGCAATGAAGTGAATGAAGGAAAACTAAAGAAATCTTCCTAGGTCTTTGGCTGGGTTTATTCATGGAGCTGGTGTTGTGAGCAGAAAGCAGAAACTACCAGAGCAGCCAGGAGGGATAGGTGGCCTCCTGCTATCTCTGAAAGCTGCAGAAACCTACTCAGTTAGCCATGCATTTTCATGTGCATCCAATCCCTCTGGTCAGGAACATATGGTTGCTTTGGGGCCATCTGGTTGCCATCAGCCCATCCATATCATGGGGCTCCTAGCTGGGCCAAACTTCTGCAGAGGAGGTGGCCCCGATGCTGCAGCCCCTCAGCTCACTGCCACATGCAGCATCCCTTCAGCCAAAGCGATTTCCTGGCGATGTATCCATGCTGCACCAGTCCCAGATCCAGCTCCTGGTTCAGGGGGAAGGCAGTGAGCAAAGAGACACCAGCATCAGAAGAAGAGCACTGCTGGTTTGCTCTGGGAAATGAAAGCTGGGGTCTTGCAGCCAGCTGGCCCTGAGCAGCCAGAGAGCCATTCACCTGCGCCATGCCTCCATGGAAAAGGGACCTGAAAACCATGCAGAAGAATGGGAGGAAGCCAAAACAGGGCCCTGGTGTAGTGCTTTCCCTTCTCCTCTTTAGAAGCAGAGGGCCTTGCATTTCTTTGTGAAACCCCAATGTGGTGAGCAATGTTCAGCATCAGCCTCGCATTCCCAGTTCCTTACTTTGAAAGTGGTCATGTCATGTGTGAGTCAATAAATCTCTGGAATTAAAAGACAAAATAGAATGAATGCTGCTGCTGCCAAGAAATGAAATACAAGGAAGCCGAGCACCCATCTCTGCTGTGTTCAGCTGGCTGGAGCTTGGAAATGACAAGCAAGAGTTTTTCCTGGCAGAAAGACTAAATAAAATAAAATAAATTAATTAAAAAATAAAATAGTCTTTGATTTGCAAAACCAGTTCTGTGCTTGGCAAAACAAAGATGTTTAATGAATTCCCTCTCCACTAAGGTTGGGGTAAACTTCCTTCTGGCTAATTACTGAAGTCGAATTAATTTATGCATTGCAGTCTTCGACGTGGACATGTTTATTCCGGTTTACAGCCAAGGCTGTTCCGAATTGGCTTAGCACGAACACAAATAAGCCTCATCCAAACCAATGCCAGCTCCTACCAGAGCAGCTCCCCGGCTGGGGCAAGGAGCCCTGCAGGGGATGCTGTGGGGATGCCACGCGTGGCACACGGTCCCGACCCGTGCCCAGTGTGAATCAGCTCTTTGCACAATCTGGCACGCCTGGTTCAGACGGGGAGCATCCGCGCGGGGAGTTCATTGGAGAGAGCAATTCTGCTTTCAATTAACTCCTTCCCTTAATCCAAATTAAGTTCATTGTATAGAAAAAGCTTAACCCTTCATGCATGTTTTTCTTCTGTTTAGCTGCAGGTATTTTGTGTAGCTCTTGAGTAAAACAAGCGTGTACAAATCGAGTCACATGCACTTGTACTCTCAGGCACGCATGCATACATATACATATAAACAGAGTCGCTCTTTTCGGGTGAGAATTGCAATTTGAAGTGATGCGAACACAGGTGGATGAAAAAGCCATCCTGGAAGAAATACATGTTTCATGAGTGAAAGGATTTGTTTTATATTAAGCCACGAGAAATCCCCTGGCTTTGGTTTGCAAATGCCTTTTGCAGTTCCCATTCTGTCATCCCTGATTGCTGGTGTTTGCAAAAAACCCCAAACTCAGCATTTCCACAGGTTCCTCAGTTACAATCCCACCCAGGGGAAGATGCTTTGCCACTGCTGTGGTGGTCATAAAGCTTTTTATATAGATTTTGTCTGGTTTGAGATCAATCTCTCCCCCTTTTGCAGCTACACCCAGGTCTCTTCCTTCAAGCCAAGGCAGCACAGACGTTCGGTGAGCTGAGAAATGCCCTGGCACCTCTGAGAATCTTTTGCCTTCCCAAAGGCCAAACTTTTTACCACTTCTGACCCTGCTTGGAGGGGAGGAAATATGAGACTTGGCACCATCCCCACCAGCAGCATGACCTGAGCTGAACTCCAGTAATGGATAAACACCTCCTTATCCGCATCCTTTGGGTCATTCTTTTTCTCTCTTACACTGGTAGAGGTTGATCATGTTATCAGCAATGGAAGTGCACCTCTGCATACCAGAATAAGGGATTCAGGCTTTAATTAAGGGGTTGTACACAGCAACAGCCTCCAGCAGCCCGTGGGCTTCTTGTTATATTTCCAGTGCCACTAATTCTGTTGCTTTTAGGGCTCTTCTGCAATATCCTATCTGTAAGCCTCCAGGACCTGGCCTTAAAAAATACAGGCTGGAAATCAGAGGTCCCATCACCCAGAACTGCTCTGCTTCTCCCCCAGTAAATCAAAATCAGTTGGAAAGTTTTTTGTTTGTTTTGGTTTTTTTTTTTTTGTTTTTGTTTTGGGGGGGCGGGGGACAGTTCTGTTAATTTTCTGCTGTTTGAATTCAGCTTGGGGAAGGAGGAATTAAAGCTCTGGTGATGATGGTGCAGCTGGATAGAAGAGGCCATAGATGCTAATGTTCCTGTTTGCTCTAGCAGGTCTCAGGCCCTCCAAGGTGCAGGCAGAGATGTCCAGGTAGGATTTCCCACAGCTTGCCTGGGCTTTTGTTCTGCTCTGATGCAGCAAGAGGTCAGATCCAGATGCTGAGAGGGGAAACGCCACAGAGCCAATGTTCAACAACAAGGCACGTGCTTCTCCTCCCCGCTCCTGCCGTTAGAAGTATGGCTGTTACTGCAGCTTTGGAAATGCCTCTGCAGACCACAAACCACTGCACTTGCACAAGGGACCTGCATCCCCCTTCCTTACATCATGCCTGCAAGCTTTGCTGCCAAAAAAACTTTTAAACTCCCATTTGCACGCTGGAGGTCAGGGGAAGTTTTGATCCTTCAGCCTCAGCCCCCAGAAATTGGGGCTAAAAGGGAGGAAGATACAGCATGGACAGGGCTGCAGATCCAGGCAGAGAGCATGTTATTACCATGGGGAAAAAGGCCACCTTTGAGTCCTGAACTGAGAAAAATGGAGCTGGAAGGCACCAAAAGAGTGGGCTCCTGCCCCAAAAAAATAATGCAGGGCACCAAGGTGGAGCTTCCATCACGCTATTGTGGCATATTTGCAAGGCAAAGATTTGCTTTTTCTGTGTTTCAACCTCCTTCAGCTTGGGTTTTGGAGCAATCCCTAACCTCTGAGGATATTTCACCAATATCCATGTGCCAAAAACCCCATGCAAAAAAACATCCACGAGTGGGCATTAATCCCGTGTTAACCAACAAGGCATAATTTCACAGCCCGTTATTTGTAACGTTGTATGTGGTGGGACAAAAACTTAAGGAGGGGAATAAAAAGAGAAAAAGCGATCATATGGAAGCAATTAGCAGAAACTTCATTCAAAAAAACATTAAGGTGCTTGTAGCATTAAGGCTCAAGTGATCTGTACTCTGGGACCATAATTCACCGACACTTAATAGCATTTACCCTGCAGATGTGCATTTTATGCAGAAATATCAGCTTACCGCTTTGAAAAATTAACCTATTGAAGGCTGTCAAGCTCTGGACACGCTCTGGGGAGTATTAGATGTTGGCTACGCAGTAATCTTTTTTACCTATGGGTTGGGGGATAGATGGGTTAATTGGGGAATGGGGTATTTTAACACAGAGGCAAGAAGTGGTGGTTGTACCCTTTGTTGCAGCAGAAAGGAAACTTCCCTTGTAAAATTTACCCTGAATCAGATGGGCAGTGGATAGCACAGGAGTTTTCCAGTCTTGATGGCAGTATTTTCCCCCTTCCCCACTGCAAGGATGAAATAAATGCTGGATTTCCCTGTGGGCCAGCACTTATAATTTCAATTGGTTTTCTAGCACAGCGTGCCAGGCTGCCTCTTCAGATCTGCCTTCAGCAGCCGAGGATCTGTTAGGCAAGGTGTTTTGGGGGGTGAATTATTGCCTGCCATCCCAGGGCGTAATAGGTGGGGATGCTCCAAGCCCCTGTGGAGACTTGTGGGACCCACTGCAGGTCTTGGCTGAGAGCATTTGGTTGCTGCTCAAACGGAGAGGCAGGAGGAGGCCAAAGCAGCTTCACTGCGCCTCCAGCTGCTGAAAGTAAGGCGAAAGATGGGAAAGGAAAGGAGGTTTTAAGGTCATCAGCTCAATTTCTGCGAACCCCATGCATATTGCTTCGGTTTCTAAGTATTTTGCAAAGTGTGCGGAGTTAATATATCCTATACAGCCTGTTCTGGATAGATTGACTTACTGTATCTGTTGAATGTCATTTTAGGGGGGTGAAAAAGCACCAATTTCTCCAGCACTACCCTAACTGAACCTGCCCAGGCTAAAAACCAAATAGCTCTGTGCTCCAAGTGCCATCCCTGGGGACACCAGGGGCTTTGGGAGTGACTTGGGGGAACCAGGAGGGTCGGATCCTGACCTCTTTCCCCAGAGCAGCCCAACACTGCTGGCCCTGCTCATCAGAGCAGGGGCACGAGTAAAGTCATGCCAACAGACACCAGCAGCGGATCTGGCCCTTGGCACACCAGGGCCCTTGGCATTGGGACATTTTTCCACACCACACCCTAAGGCTCGCATTTGGGAACGGGAACAGTGGAAAAGTTTCCAGCACCACTCCCTGCCGGCACAGAGGGCACGTTGGAGAGTAGAACCGCTCATCAAATGGATTTCGGGGGACGTGTGAAGTGACAATGTTACATGTGGGGGTGGCTCTGTAGTACACACAAGATGGGACACAAAACGCTCCAACAGCAGCACACATCCAGGAGCTCACCATGATTTGGGCTTCTCCATGACAGAATTGGGATTTTGGAAAAGGTCCAGAATTTGCTGGACCCCAACCTACACCTGCTTCATCTTTTCAGCATTTTAGGGTGAAAAACATACGTATTTATATATTTATAAATGTACTTATTTTACCTGCCACAGCTATGCTACCATATCAGCAGAAGCCCACATAAAACAGCCCTATAAATAAATTTGTACCTCCATCCAAGCAGTCCAGCCAACACTGTCAGAGATGTGTTTAGCAAAAATGCAAAGCAACTCCACGGTAGTTCTGCATTTTCCAGACGCAGCTTCAAGCAAAGAGCACAAGGCATATATAACCCCCCCGAGTCATCATAAACCTTCGGCATCATCAGAATCAAAGGGTTTTGCAGGGCAAGCAGTTAGCAGGCTGCCTGTGGACAGAGAGTTTGCTTTTCAGTGGGGGAAGAAAGAAAGAAAAAAGTCCCTCATAACCCTGGCATTGAATTAGGGAGGCAAAAACCAAGGTCTCTCCATGAACGCATTTCAATTACCAAGGTGAACACTGTTCGCATGCACCGCAGGGACTCAGGGTTATTTATTCAGCCTCATAGATCACGGACTTTTCTTAGCAGGAGTTAGGAGCAGGATCTTGTCTTCCCCATCTCTTTGAAGAACAATAAGGTACAGGGGAAAAAAAGGTCTTTTTTTTTTTTTTTTTTTTTTTTTGAAGGGCACGTATTTAATCTTATCAGCGGCAGGCAGGACAATAACAGGAAAGGGTAGGGAGGCCTCACCAGGGATGCGGAGGGAAGGGCAGGGAGTGAAGAGGGGTTAAAAGCAAAACTCAGTGATGCCCCCAGGGACACGTCTAATCAGAGGCTGGGCTGCTGGGCTGATATTTAGCCTGGCAAAACACCATTCGAGCCGCACAATGAAAAAGCCGATTGTGTGCAGACAGGTTAGTAATGAGGAAGGCAGGCGAAGGATGAAAGGCTGTTTCCCCCCCCCTTGCCTGCTCAAAAATTCACCTACTTCCAGCACACTGCATGCTATGCTATGCTCGCTCAGGGACAGGGGAAGAAGAGATGTGTCCTGCTTGTCCTTTGGTCCCTCTTGGCATGTTGTGTTTGGAAATCCTTCCTCCCAGCTGGTGCCTGGGTGAAATTCCTTTGCTGCCTTCCCTCAGCCAGGATCTCATCTACAGCTTTCCTCGCAGTGTTAGAAAAAATGTAAAGGTGTTTTGGATACCTTGTTCTCTGGAATGATGCTTTCCCACTCTGAAACTGCACAGGAAAATGGATTCTGCATTAAGGGCACCTTCCATCCAGAGCCAGATGCTAAACAATTGATGTGACAAATATTGCAATCTATTTTAAAGAGACTATTCAATATTTTTCTCTCCTTTATCCTTGCCTTTACCACTGCAAGAAATGACAGCCATTGAAGAGATCACTAGGCAGAGAGCTGAAAATGAAGAAAGAAATGGCTGTTCATAAAAACACCATGAAAGTCCCTGAGATGGGAAGCTGCAGGTGCCACAAGCATCAGCACAGCCTGGCCCTTGCACCCCCATTAAAACACATTGCTATATGCCTTTGACTGTGAAATGTAGCAGTCCTTGGGATGTTATTTCATGATTTTAGTCCCAAACGTGAAATATTGATAATTCAAAGGTTGCTTCTGCATTTAGCACTGACTAAATACGTGCCTCTACTCTGCTGTGAACCGATGTTGCACGGGGGTGTCCTTGCCTGCTGCTTGCTTTGATGGCTTTAACCAGCAACTGCTGTAATGCTAAATGCAAAATCAGATTTGGCATCTCCCTGGCCTCCCTCAAATAGCAGGAGGCCATTAGCTTGTCACAATATCTTGCTTTATTGACGGTATCTTTTAATTACATGGCAATACGCATCTCATCGGCAGGATCTCAGAGATCCTAGATCAGTGCATCTTCATGAATATTTTACTGGCATTTTTATTGCACATGTCAGAAAAATCAAGAAGAGATGGGAGGAAAACAAGTGATTAAAGACTTTGGAAATGAAAGAGGGAAGGCGAGGAGAGAAAAACTGTACGTTTATGAAGATAATTAAAGGGAAAGCAACATAACAAAGCCTCCTGGGGAACAGATGTGCGGGGCAGCAAGCAGAGAGCAATGCAGCGTTAAATGCAATCCATGTAAAGGAATAAAACCCAATGGCTTGGGACTGCTTGGGAACCACACTGCTGGCAGCCATTCAGTCCCCAGGGAAGGCTGGCAAGGAGAGATGTGGGATGTAGGCGGGTGAATCGGTGGGGAAAAAAATAGCCAAAAGGAAGAGATGTGATGCTCATGGTCCAGGGAGCACACTCTGCTCTGCACTGACCAACATCAGGCTGTGCCTGGTTCAGAGGAAGGCTGTGGACCTTGTTCCCTTATCTGCAAGGCTCACCCCGAGCACTGGGCTGGTGAATTTTGCAAGAAAAACAGCTTCTCTGCCTCTCCTGGTGAAGCTTTTCTGTTTTGCATCCAATAAATATTCATTGGCCAAGAGAGAGGAGCCGGCGAAGAGGAATGGCTCAGGCTGTGGTGGGCAAGGAGCTTTGAACTGCTGCTCTGATATCATCTGCTGGTTAAAATAAAAATAACAATAGGGGCTCTCTGCTCCAGACAGCTTTCAAATCCCCTCTATAACAACGTGCAAAAGTTTTGCTCCTCTGTGTGGCATTTTTCCCTGTTGACGAAGCAGGATTGTGCTTTCTTTGGGATGTTACAAGGTTAAAATAACTTGGTGCTGTCCAAACGCCCCCTCAGATCATGGTGATCGGGGCTGCGTAATCACCTCGATCCCTTTTTCCCCACCTCAGCTGAGAGGTCTCCGGAGTCTGCGTTTGTACAAGGTGATGATCTCCAGGCAATTTCACAGCCTAGAAGTGCAGGGATAAAATGTACTTTCGTCATCCAAGCCAGGGAGAAAGTGTCATGCCTAATGAAGCCTCGTTGTTCTGGTCTAGAGCCGAAATGTTTTGCAGGTGTTTGTTGCGGAGACGAGGACAGATAATGAATAAAACATGTTTGTGCTTTAGTCTCCAGTAAATGTGACAAACTCAAATCTTATGGCTGGGGGAATGATATGAAATATGAGTTGGAGCGCATCTGAGACACTCGTAACTAATCCAAGATGTTGGGCTGTGTGTTCTTGCTGCTACAGGGTATGGGTCGAGCCAGGTTTATAAGGGAGCAGGGAAACAGCGAGGGGCTGGAGTTATCTTTAAAAAGACAGCAGGATGTGACCTCTGGCCGCTGATGATATAATTCTGCGCATTAAAGTGAGTGTTGTCTTTGTCCGTTTGCTCCAAGTCTGAGCTGACCCCATTGTTTTCGAGCCCCAAGGAGAAGCGAAAAGGGGAAAAACATTTTAGATGCCAAAGTTCATTACATTAAAATGCACATGCTAAAAAGCCTCCAGAGCCCATCAGTATTATTAGCGCTCTGAGGTCAGCACTGCATCAAGCAGCCAACAAATAAAGGATCACTTTAGAAGCAGCAATTCTCCAGGACTTATTCCAGCACGCGTCCTCCAGCATGCTGCTGCTGTGCCCCGATCCAGCAGGGGCATGTACCAAGCTTGGGTGTTTCACACTTTTTGAGGACAAAGCCATGATTCTCTATGTAAAGCTCACATTATTTCTACTGGTGCTCGCTGGAGGCTAAACATAATCTGGATGGAAAAATGGTGAGAGCAGCTGGGCGGGTCTGGCCCTGGGTATGATGGGGTGCCTGATTTCCAGTCGCTGCTCCCCGCACAGCCCAGGAGCTGCCCTGGCTACACTCCAGTGCAAGGAGGAACAGGAACAGACTGCAAAGTCTATGCTCCGAACACCTCTATTGGCCAATTAATTCTTTCCTGATCCATTTTCACCATGCCGGCACTTCCTTTTACCTCATTATTTGTAAGCATGGATCCAAATATTCCCCCCGGAATACACCTACGCTTGGTCTAAATTAAGCAAAGAAAAGGTTATCTACGTGCTCCAGGTCAGCGCTGGGCTCAGGCCCTGCAGGTCCTTCCCTCTCCATTGTTTTTTTTTCCTTCCACAATCCTTTACTCTCACTTTTTGAACCTGACCCCATGGATATGTGCTGTCTTTGTCACTGGAAAACAACAAAAGCAACTGTTGGTGCCATGGCAGAACCCAAAAAGCCTAAAATAGAAGTTCAGGAGAAAGTGCTGACTTAGTAACACACAGGGCTGTGTCTCCAGCTGGTTCAAAGCAGCTTGCTCATTTATCTTCCTGTTAATTAAGCCAGAACTTTTTGCTAGTCTGTATTCAAGAGGATTCCCCCAGTTACACACCACTCAGCTGAAACCACCAGGAAGCAGAGCTCCATATCTCAGCTCTGCAAACCACGAGCTGCCACCCAGAGACAGGTCCTGGGCTCAAGCCATGAGCTGTGAGATAAAATAATACAAGGCCATCCAAAAGCATGATATTAACAGTTCCTAGCTTTCAAAATCTGACAGTTTTGGGAATGCAAAGTACAAAGTATTGCTTTATGCACATCCTGATATGAACCCTCGCCCTCTGCTTTTTGCTTTTAACCTTTGCACTCCAAGCCGCTATATTCCTCGAGGGATGCTCCATCCGCTCCACAGCCTTCTGCACCTTGTTGAGCATCTTTTTTTTTTCAGTACTTAATGCAAATCGCCCCCGGGAGCTGGCCTGGAGCTTTTCAACCCTGGAGAAGATCCCTTGCTCCAACAGCTCACTCCAGCAAGCTTTCCCACCAGGATCCCACAGCCCACCTCAGGTACTGCTTTACAAAAGCCTAACCCTCTGCTCCAAACTCTTTTCCCTTCACTTCTGTCTGCAGATTCTCTGTGTTCTTTAACCCAGATGGCTTTGCCCTGTCAAAAACATTAACTGTCAAAACTACTGAAGGCAGCTGCTCAACCGCTCTGTTTTGGACCTGTTCCTCTTTCCAAGAGGAAAGAATGAAACAGTGCGCAGGGTTTCAAATCCAACAAGATTTGCCAAAAATACTTCAGCACCAACACTTGCCTTGCACAGGAGTTTAATACCTGCCAGAGAAGCATTTTGGTGAGTACTTAAAAAAAAAAAAAAAAAAAAAGTCCCAGGAAAAGTGTTTTTCTTTCTATACTGGATTATGGTGTTTGTTAATTTGAGCTCAGATGCTTGTTAATCTAGTAATCATAGATGTCTATATAAAGCCATAACCTCTCTGAAGCCACCTGTAAGGCACCTGGAGAGCAGAGGGGCTCAGATTCACAGGGCAGAGTGATGCTAAGGGAGCTGTGCAAGGTCACCTGGGGGACCAAAATGGGAATTTGCCTCTGCAGGTGTCTTTTCAGCACCAGGAGACCCATCTAGGAGGCCTTGGTAGCTCAAACAAATCCATCAGCCCTCTAGAAGCAATTATGGCCTCTGTGGGTTATACAAACTGGGCTATGGCTGAGCTAACTAGGATTTGGGTGACTCAAATGCTTGCACATCCATGACAGAGCCAGGCAGGATTAGCAGCTCCAGCCTGGGACGTGCAGATGGCTGCAGAGCCCCTGCAGCTACCAGACCCACACACATCCTCAGACACTCACAATTTTACCACCAGGCAAGTGAGCAAAACAGAAAGTGGCAGGCAGCTGCCCTGAGCTACCCATTATATATTTATATATATGTATATATCATGGAATACTTGTTGTGTGTGCTTCTGTCTGCACATGAGTGAGTTTATGGCTCATTTCCTAGCTCAAAGAATAAAGTGTAGAGTCTTCAAAACCCCAAGTCAGCAAGTATTTTGGGGACTTAAGTCATCTGAGTCTGGCTTTTAAGACCTTGTAACTCTTATAACCAGGACATGGCTACAAAAGGAAAAGAGGGCTTCTGTTCTTCATTGTTCTTTACAGCAAATTTAATTTATTTGGTTATTTTGGTGTTGCCCTGGGTGGGAGCTGGTGGCTGGAGGCGCTGCAGCCAAACACAGCAGGCAGCAGCAATGCCAAAAAGTTGCTGCAGCAGTGGGCACAGCCTCGCTTTGCAGGAGACATCTCTGGTTTTAGTCTGTTTTCCTGCCATGAAAGCCAAACTCAAGCAAGCAGAGTTCAGAAAAGCATTTAAAAGAGTCACGGGTGAAAGAGATGGAAAATGCTTTAATTGGCTTTTGAAATTGCCTTTAAATTGCCATCGAGCGATCTTCTCCAAGACTTCTTTCCCATTAGCCAAATTCATTAGAAAATTAACCTCTGCACCCCTACTGGCTTTTTGCCCTTTCCCCTTTCCTCCCTTTAGCATGCTCAGTCCCCGTTAAAATTAGAAAATACAGAAGGCAGGAGGGAAGGAAAGGGGAAAGAATAAAGTAGAAATGAAACCTCCAAAAATACAGAGGTGACTTGTAAAATCTGAGTCAGTACGGCATCCCATAGCCATCTTTGTAATATTTTCATATCTCTGAGCCCTTGCTGCTGTCTGCTGTTGTCTGACTCTTTCCTTGACTCCATGGAGGAAAATAGTGCTTCTTTCCATCAGCTGTGGCACACAGACCTGGAGAGGTTTCTAACTCTTCTCAATGCACTAATATATTTGGGGGTAAATTGAGAAGTTTCTGTGCCTCTCCCAGCATGGATTTTTTTTTTCCATGCTTTTTCTTTCTTGATGTTTTTCTCCACAGCTGCACAAGCATGGATATCTGTCACTTGGAGGGGGTTGCATCCTCCTCCCACCTGCAAGGAAAGATCCATCTTCCAAATCTCAGCATTTCACAGTTCAAATTTCAGAGGAAACCAAAGGAAAGAAGAAAGGTTTTCATTAAGGGAAGGAGTTTCCAGTTCTCTGCACAAGTAAAACCTCTCCTTTTGGAAACTCTCTGCTTCATGGCTGGGCAATTATAGGGATGTCTGAGGGATAGAAAGTTTCTTGTAAAAATGATTTCATGTGCTAAAGAGATGCAAGCCCCTCTTTTGCTTTTGAAAGAAGCAAACTTGCACTTTCTTCCTCCTCAAAGTCTGTGGGATGTCCATAGAGCATCCAGGGGGAGAAAAACCCCCATGAATGTGGGGAGGAGAAGAAAACGCCTTGACAAGCTCAAGGGTAAGATGCCAGCAAGAGATCAACCCAGCTGTCTTTTGAGGTCTATGCACCCAAGCCAGTTTGCTCAATCCTACCTGGAAATGATACCAGGCAGAGCCTCACCATGCCAAGACCTTTCCGATTTCCTACAGCAGCCTGGCCTCAATTTTCAAAGGGTATTTTCCTTCAAAGCATCAAGAAGGGGAAAAAAAAAAAAAAAAGAGAGAGAGAGAGAGAGAGAGAGAAAGATCTTCAGCCTTTTCCAAAATCCTCACCGATGACAAGGAGAACTAATTCACCCGGAAACAACCACTATTTCTCCGTGCTCTCCTGGTCAGTGAACATCAAGAGAGAACAACCTCTTTTGAGAAAAATTTCCCTTTCTCCCTGACATGCCAGGCCCTACAGCAGCTGCTGAGGATACAGGGGAGAAGGAGGTCAAGGAAAGGAATTAAGCAAACTATTCCAAATGAGTAGGGAAGGTGCTGATAGATAACAATAAAGACAAAGTAAGTTAGAAGTGGGTCAGGGCAAGAAGTAGTTCCTCTCCCGGTAACAAATGTGTCTGGCCTGCTTCCACGATGAGCTCATATATCTGACAATATCCTCGCTTTAATGCTTTGCAGACCTCAGGTATATTATCGTACCCTGAGCCTGAACCCTCAGGGGAAGCCACGCTGTGAAGGGAGGTGGGAAGTGTGCGCAGGATGCTCACAGCAGTAGGATGGGTATGACTGTGGTGGTGGGATGGGGATGGGTGCTGGGATGGGGATGTTCATGGTGCTGGGATGGTTGTGGTGCTGGGAGGGGTTGTTGATGGGATGGGGATAGTGGTTGTGCTGGGATGTTGGTGGTGCTGGGAAGGGGATGGAGGTGGTTCTAGAAAGGGGATGTTCATGGTGCTGGGATGGGGTTGATGCTGGGATGTTGGTGGTGCTGGGATGTTTGCAGTGTTGGGATGGGGATGGGGATGGTTCTGGGATGGGGATGTTCATGGTACTGTGATGGGGTTGCCCACGGGCCATGAACCAAGAGGTGGCGCTGACAGACTGCCGTCCAGCAAAAATCACATCATTAGCTCCAGCAGCAGAGGAAAGCAGACAGATACCCAGCACAGACATATTTTTCTCTCTTATCTCCATGCACTCGGGCTGGACAAGGCATTCTCAGGCACTAATCTCGTATCTGTCCTGCATGGACTGCAGCGTCCCCGAGGAGGCAGTGAGCCACTGGGCTTAGGAGTGACACATGGCATGTGGCACTCATCTCCCAGGTCTGAAGGCCACGGTCAAAGGCAGCTCTAATTAAATTAAATTGAGGGAACTATTTTTCTGGTAAAGAAAACATGATTGCTTTGCTGAACAGTGGGGGTTAAGTGAAAATGAAGAATGCTTGCCGTGCAGAGGAGGGAATGCAGAATATTTCTTTGCCCATTTCAGCCTGCTTTTTTTTTTTTTTCTTTTTTTTTTTTTTGGAGGGGGGTTATACCTAACCATCCTGATTCTTCTTTGGGGCATGTCTTATGGAGAGGCAAACTTCTGACTGAGCCTCTGGTTTCAGGAGTTTCTTTTGGCTACTTGGCAGCTCCCAGCAGTTTTGCAGTTGAGTCTGTGGTGCACTTGAAGAAAAAGCACTTTTTTCAAAGAAAAACCAAAATCTACGCCAAGCTGCAAATGATGTCTGACAAGCAGGTGACTGCAGGTAAAAAAAACACCCTGGCACATTTTGGCTGCCTTTTCCTCAACATCTTAAAGCATTTCTGGTACTAGATATGAGTCACTGGAAATCCCCACTGTCTAGCGATGCTCTTCCGCTGGGGCTCTTCTTTCATACATCGTTTGGCTAATGATGGTGCAGCTTCACGCATCACACCACAGAGTCCATATTCAGTCTTTCCAGTAAAAATAAATAAACAAATAAATAAAACAGCTTCACACATTGCACCACCACAGAGTCCATGTTCAGTCTTTCCAGTAAATAAACAAACAAAGAAATAAATAAATTTTGGTAAATGAGAGAAAGAAAGGTACAGAGGACATTTGTTTTAGACAGCAAGAACAAGCATTGCTGATGTGCTGCCTTGCAAAGAGCTCAACTTCTAGAGGGTATTACTCACATCTTTGCAGTTCAGATATTAATAGCCTGAGCTGTGTTTGCAGTTAGGAGTGACTTAACTCCTTCCCCAGGAGCCTACATGGGAGAAAGTGGTGGATGTATTTCACATGGGCATCTGGACCAGGTTAAAATCCTCCTGGCTTCCGCAGGCTTGGAGGAGATCAGAGCCAAGCTGGAAACAGGAGGCTCACGTGGCCCCGTGCAGTGATACACCGCTATCTGCAGATGGGAAGGGTAAAACACAGGCTCTCCTGCCTCCCTGCACCATGCACAGCCATGGAAAAACACAACTCCAACAAGAAGGTGGGTGGATTTATACCAAAAGGTGTGCATCTCCTCTATTGAAATTAATAGGGTGAAAACACTGGGCAGTGTAACTCTGTCAGCAAAACACCTATTTTATTTTTGAGGCTGAATTCATGTCATCGATGGGTAAAAGAGTCAAAGCTGCATCTCAGACGAAGACCACACAAGGATGATTGAGAGGAGAAAACCCCTAACAAGTGGGTCTGTAGGGCAAATAGAAACAAATACCCCTTTATGTCAAAGATTTGGGGGAATGTTAAGGCTTGAGGAAATTTTGGATAAAGCAGCAGAAAAATAAACTTGTACACAGAGCAAATTCCCAAAAAAGCCTAATGGAAGGAGGAATTTTGAGTGGCAGAGTTGGGCTTGGAGATGGCCATTCAAAGCTTTGAGGGCCTGACCTTACAACCCCTGTGCTTTTTTTCTGACCCTTCAACATTGGTTTCTGTGTATCCTGGCTCAACTACAAGTTTTCTGCTTACAGATCCTGAAGAAATCACTAGACATCCAGACCAGTTTGAGCAGGAGGGACCCCTCGTCCCCCAGGGCTGTGCCTCAGGTGGCTGGAAAGGAGAATTCTCAGCCATGGAGGCTGGAGAATCTTTTGAGGACAGCATGGGGCTTAATATAATGTTTTCCATGACACTGTAGTATTTTAAGATCCTGGATGAATATTAAGACCCTGGATGGGCATTAAAACCATGTGCAACCCTTCTGCCTGGGATAGGAACAAGCTTTGGGGCACATTGGTGTGCAGGCAAAGGTGCCACCCTCATAGGTGTGGGGTGAAGAAGGGATCACACCATTAGATGCTGAGATGACATTATGGTTATACTGGAGGGGAGAATGAAACTCAGCTTCAGGACAGACATTAGCAGTAACTGTGAGCTCTCCTTACCCAGCATCAGCCTAATGGGTACAAATCTGCCAATTAAGTGCTGATTAAGGTTCATCTTTAAACACGTCCTCCCTACTCAGCAAAGCGCTTGCATGCATTTAGCTATTAGCAATAGGCTGTTTGGTCAAGGTCATTGTCCCTTTCATCTAAAGGATCTCAAAGCACTTGATGAAACTCCACTGCCTTTCTCTGTGGTAGGTAAAGGCTATAATGTTATTTTAATATCATGAACCTAATTTATAAGGATAAATTACAGTGGGAGATAAAGAGCACATGGATCCATGTGGATAAAAATAAAAATCCATATTGCCCCATTATCTGGCATTGGTTAAGCTTCTGCTTGTATAAGTTTTTTTGGCTAATTTCTCTCCTTTTTCTTTTTAATGAAATGCTATTTATTTATAGCTAAACGCCAACTTTGAAGCTAGAGCCAAGCATTTGGGGAGCTGCTCAGATAGGGCTCTTGAAAAGGAGAATTATGTCTGTTTCAGATGTTTCCAGAACTTATTGTTTAAAGGCAGCAAGAACTATGACATTTCTCCCAACGAGCTCTCCCTCCCCTCAGCGTTTCTACAGGACATGGGCAAAGCAGATGTCCCCAGAGCTGGGAGAAGTGGTGACAAGTGTGTGTGGGGGGGAAAGGCATCAGGGAGGGGATCAGATGAAAGGGGATTTGAGGCAGGAAGCCTCAGAGGACAAGCACTGGTGCAGAGTTCCCTGGGAATGTCAGCCCAGCACTCACAAGAGTAGGAGATGCTCAGAGGTGACCAGAAGCTGTGTCAGGTTTCTCCCCAAAAAGCCATCCTCCCAGTGGTCAAGACACTGGCCACCTTTTATGGTGTACCGTGGCATTCACTGGTGTGCTTCAAGTCTGTAAGATTCTTGCAAGCCAAAATAAAGCTTTTATTAGGCCAAGGCACAAGGGAGGGGAGTCAGCGTGCAGCCTTCTGGCACCATGGACAATGTCTTTGCCACATTTTCAGGTCTTTCTTTAATTAATTTCACCACTTCCCTTTGCAATGGAAAACCTTGTTTATTGTGGGCCTTCAAACACCTGCAGAGGAGTGGAAAGCAGGCAGGTTCCCATGGATGCAACAAATCACACTGCATCTGGGATAGCACTTGCTGCATGCCCATCCTTCCAGGTGGCAACATTTCAAGCCAAACCCAAGATGGATGACAGCACACACCGACCTGGGGAAACCCAGGGCTGCATTTCCCTCCACAGTCCTCGCATGGGGTTCACCCCGTTTCAGTGACCTTCACACTTACAAGCAGCAAGGGGGCAGCTATTTTTGGTCGCTTGTCCAATAACCAAACCATCCACATGGCCCTGGGAAGCTCTTTGCCTGGAACCACCGCCTGTTGGCAAAGAGACGAAGGGATTATTGAATTGCTGGATTTTTCCATGGCTCCTGCTCTGCTGCCTGAATTACATCATGCCCTCCTGACCCGCGATAAGGCAAAAGGCAGAGGAGCCTGACAGAGAGCCTTTGATAGTGCGGGGGGACATTGGCTTGCCTCCAAAGATGATTGCAAGCAGCACATACCTTCATTGCATCACATTCGCCAAGCAATTCCTCGAGGGTGATATAACTTCCTCCAGCAAGAGAGGCTCGTGCGGGGCTGAGCCGGAGACAAGCTGGGGCTCTATCTCAGAGAACAGCGGGTTTTTTGAGGGAGGAGAGGGGGAAGATGCAGGACACATCCTCCCAGTTACGTGTGTGGAGCAACCCGGACAGATCAGACATTATTTAGCAATCTCCTGGGAAATAAGGCATTTTGCTGCCCCTTGATAGACTCCCCATTCTTAACCTATTCCTCTCTGCCCTTATGATTACAAACACAAATCACATGGCATGTTTTCCCCAGGAGCTTTAAAGAAGCATATCCATTTGGCCAACTAGGTGTCCTTACATAAGCAAATAGCCTACAGAGCCTGGGGCTGGAGGGCAGTAGTTGAGGCTCCCAGAAGCAGCTAGGCTGCTCTGGAGCAATGCAGCTACAGCAGACATTGCAGCTAACAGCACTCTTTCCCAAGGACTGTGAGGTTGACATCAACCTCAGGACAAAATTGGTCAAGACAGTGTGTAACATTTGAAAGAAGAAGCTGATAACATTGTATTCCCTGTGTCTACTTCCCGTGAGTGCTCCCTACTCGTTTATTTTAGAGACATCACCTGTGCATCCCTGGAAAAATTTTTCCCAGTCTGTTGCCAGCACAGAGATGCCCACTTCTCTGGGACACACTGACAGCCAGCCAGAGCCTTTAAAGCCCAAAACAGGAGCAAAGCAGTGTGCTGGCCAGGGGAGAAGTGCCTCTGCAGCTGTTCTGGGAGTGCTCTGCCCACTGCATTCATCCGACTGCAGCACTTTCTCCTTCAGTGGGACAGCACTGCTTCACCTTCCTCTGGTCCTTTCTTTGTCATTGCTGCATCCCACCCTTGCTCCTCAGCAGCTACAGTGAGGCAAGGTAATATTTAAAGATGAATGGCTATTTTTTGTTTTTATTTTTTCCCCCCAAAGGTTCAAAGTTGCTCAAGTCAGGAATATGTGGTAGGAGACCACCCACATCTGCAAGAACTAATTTCAGGAACAGGAGGGGGTAGATTGAGTTTCCCCACTACAGGTCCTTCTCCGTTCTCTCCTGTGGAGCAGACAAGAAGCACAGCATCCTGCCCTAGCCCTGCACCCCATCCTTCAGCCCCAGCCTGAGAGTCTGCCCTGTGGATCACAGAGCAACATCAGCCTCCCAGTTGCCTGCATCCACTCTTACCTCTCAGCTTTTACAGGTTAGACCAGAAGCCCCTTACAGGACAGAGCCTTTCCTAAAGCACAACTCTCTCTCCTAAATAGCATAGCACCCCTTCTAGCTTTTTCTGAAAGCATTTTTCCTTCCCAACCCTTCCTTGCACAGGAGAAGAGAGAGATCTGCTTTATGCAGACCCAGACCCACCCATTCCCAGCACCTGCAGAGATGGGTGGTGGGGCTGAGACAAATTCAGCTAAATAGCTAAAGCTGTTAGCCCTTTCCCCTTGCCCACACAACCAGCAGGTTGGGGTGCTGCAGTGGGTGCTACCCCCACAGCCCTCAGCATCTCTGACACAGGCGATGTAAAAGTGTTACAAATACCGATGGTTACAGGGATTCTTGCCTTTATTTTATGAAACGACATGGGGAAAAGTTTCCAAAGCAGAGCTGCAGTGTTTGTAAACAACTCATTCAGCAAAACATGCCCAAAGCCAAGCTTTTTATCCTACATCCACCATGCCATGTTGGGCAAGAGGAGGGAACAGGGGGGTCCAGTCCTGTTTGAAGTGCAAATCTAAGCTCACCCTTCACTCGGGAGCCATTAGCAATGTGTCCGTAATGCTCTAAGATCTCCAGTTGTCCCCCTGGAAATCTGAAAGCTATTAGCACGCTTGAGAAAGGGAGGTAAATGAAAATGTGTTTGCCAGTTTCACCAGATGTGAGGCCAGTGTCATGGACAGATTTTATTATTCTATAAATACCAGGGGCAGAAGGTTGTTATTAGCCACTCAGTAATTAATACAATGTGCAATGGCCTCAGACATGGCCCACCACTTAATGTCCAATTAATAGCGTGCTGCCCTCCTGAGCACGTGTTAAACTCCACAGATGTTGCACAAAGTCGGAAGAAATGTAGGCATCAGGCAGAAGTATCCTCGACTGCAATCCTGAGCTCAGAAGACAAGATTATCGGAAAACAGATGATGTTAAATACTGCAGACATCAAAGCCTGCATGAACACATTTCTGCACATATTCAATATGCATGCAAGGAATGCCTAATGCGAATGCACAGACCAGATATCTGTGTATTAAGAGGCAGCTAAGTGAACAAATCCCAGATTTGCAGATACCCATTGCATGCTAATAAGCTGCTTTCATGCACTATTAGCATAGCTGAAAGCTCCAAAACATCTGCATGTCCAAGGGCACTGCCTTCTGATGCTGAAAGCCACTGCTTGCTGCAGCACAAGATGTGAAAATGTTCTGCTAACTCGGACTGATGCTGTCGTAAAAGCATTGAAACCATTTTATTAATGGGTGCTCTTGTTCCTCTTCCAGCAAGCCAGGGAAATATCTGAAGCTGGAGGTTTGTAGCAGTGCTCCAGAAAGTAAAGACTGATGGATTTTCAAAGCAAGCCAAAGGGTAATTTGAGATTTGGATATTTGGATGCTAGCACGAAGGTGGCTGGGGTGGTGCTGAGCTCCTGCTGAACTGGGCTAATGCCAGGGTGGTAAGAGAGCTCACGAGTGGTATGTGAAGGGAAAGCAATTCCCACAGCAGCTCAGATGTGTTGGCATGAAAAAATGGGATAAGTACCTCACCCTGATATGGGAAATCAGGAGCTTTCATTACCGGCTGTATGGAAAAGCCCAGTGTGGAGCATGATAAATTGATTACGTGCTGTGCTTGCCAGCAGTAGCAGGCATGGGACCCAGTGCCCTAGCACGTCACCTTCTGCCCTGTATTATTGTGCTCTTGAAGCTGCTGTGATCAAAATGAATGGTTTTAGGAAAATTAGGTGTTATTTGTGGTTGAAGCCACCTATTGCCTGCATCCTACCGAAGCCAGCATTTTACCCAGGGATATCCACGTGCCTGTGAGCTCTGGTGGGTCCCAGCTGCAATGCCAGCACCCACCAGGAACTTGCTCCTCTGCTTATTGATATAAGTCATTAACAACATTTCCTGAGGATAGATAAGATCTGCTACCAATGATGAGCACTGTTTAACTCAATTAATTGTCTGCTGCTGGGCAGAGCTGGGGTTTTGGAGCCCTTTGTCCTTCCCTGAGCAGCTTGGAGCATTGCTGCCACGCTGGCTAGAAAGGCTGAGAGGTGGGAGTCAGCAGACAACAGCAGAACAAGCAAACAGTAAAACCATTGCCACTGGTGCTTTCCAACCTAGAGCATAATAAATGTGAGCACATACACCTACGGAATCCAAAATAACTCTGGAGAGGAACCAGCCATCCTCACATAATGCCAAGAGCCTCCACAACCTACCTAGAGCCAGGGCCACTTGACAAACCTCTACACTCATCTCTACCAACAACCCCACAGAGGCTCATGTTTTGATTCCCACTTGCAAATTTGGATCAAGCACAGCTATTTGCTGTGAGATGTCTCTCCCATGTGTGCCCAAAGCAGGAGGCAGCAGCCAGGGCTCGGTACATACTGACATTATCCTCTTTGAGCTTGGCCTGAAGTGTAAATGCATCCAGATAGGTGGTGGCTTGGAGCTTAGTCCTATCTGTGTTATCCGAGCCTCTTACCTAAGCAACCTTGCATATTTTACATTACCTGCAACTTGCACAGGTCCTCTGCATGCAAATATCAGCTCAGAAAGGTTTAATGTAGATTAAGAGCAAAGAAAGAGCATGGGGCTGGGGGGGGGGGGAGGGAGGCGGCTTCTAATGGTTTGTAGTGAAGAGGCTTTAAAACTGCTGGCTTTGGGGGCACAAAACCCTACCTTCATCCACATGCCCATCACCCTGCACACGGACATCGGCTCACAGGTTGCTCACACCACTGCGATGGTTTTTTGGCTCCAGCCTCCCAGTGCCGAGGTGGGAGAGAGTGTAAGTTGCAATGCAGCTTGCTCAAGTGATTTATTTTATTACATGTGTGTAAAAGAGTCTTGGCGCTTCACAAAGGGGTCACTGCCAACTTCAGGCTAGCCAGGCTATACCCTGGTGTAAAATGAAATGGATGAACAAGAACATTTTTCCATAATAACAGAGTGAGAGATGCAAGCGATACTCCTCAAACATCCATCCTTAATTCCTTGACCTTTGAGCAGTCTGGCAGCTGGCCCCTGTGATGAGTAGAGGTGATAAAAGTGCTTGCCAAGGCCTTGTTTCCCAGCTCCAGCTGGACCATCCAGCCACAAGTACTTGCATCCCCCCCCCAGGACCATGCAAGAGCCATTTCCAAGCCAATCCCACACGCAGCACTGGGACAAGCTGGGTGGCACCTCTTCAGCAGGGTCAAGGCAGGTGCCACTATGTGTGATACGCATGCTGAAGCATCCGCTGTGTCTCTCCTTCCTTGCTGGACACTCAGCTTTTTCTAAAAATAAAATAGAGCGTCTACTGAAAGCTTTAGCTCTGAGTCTAAAACTCCTAAAACAACTCATAAAGCTTACAAATTGTTTGACAGATGAGACCAGCCAGGTCACCAAGGGGTTGCAGAAGAGCATACAAAGCCATGCACACTGAAGTCTTCGAGTGCAAGGAGGAAAATATCCGTCACTGTGATAGCACAATAATCCGAGCTGTGTCAGGCCCAGCATATCCTATGGGGTTCCTCCGATCCCCTCTGCATTGAGCAGAGCCGGCTCTCAGCAGTGCCCCGATGCATTCCCTCCTCTTGTTTACATCCCTCAAACATTTTTGGGCTGTTCTCATATCCTGGGGTAGTCTCTGTGTCGCCAAACTGTAGGGATGCAGCTCTTGTCAGCAGGGCTGAGAACAGGGTTATGGTCCCTCAGGAGGCTCCTGCTCCCAGTTCTTGGAGGTCTTGGGGTGAAAAGCCACTGGAAATTGAGATTTATCATCCAGAAAATGGAGGATTTGGGCAAATATATGTTGTCTCTTGTTCTGCTTGGACAGCTTTTACAGTAAGGGGATTTTAACCTGTTCCTAAGAGGTGCTGCTCCAGCTGATGATAAGTAGCCCATTCATTATTCAGCCTAATTGCACTGAGCTGAGCCCACTGACAGAGAACTTCCCCTCTGCAAACTGGAGGTGCTGCGCTGCTGTGAGCCCTTCACTGTCTTACCCTTTTCTTTTTTCCCTTGTTCCTATGATTTTCTCAAGTGCATGGATATAAAGACTACAAATGCCATATAAGAACCCTCCTTTCACCCCACTGCGCTGCCAGCACTGCCGATCTCAAGCAGCTTCAGGGCTGTAACATGGTGGTAGCAGGGCCAGAAGCTGGCAGGCACTTTCTCTTCTCTCTCTCTTTTTTTTTCTTTTTTTTTTCTGGCAAGATGCATCCATCCCCCAGGCCACAAGGCTGGGAGCAGCATAAGGATCCTGCAGGCAGAGTAGACCCCAGGGGAGGGAGGCACTGGGATGCGCCGAGGTTATCTCTTTAACAGGTTTCTCCTGTCCTCCAAACATATGCGCGGTAACACATCTCTGGAAAATATGTGAGTGGGTGAGTTTGGACTCGTCTCTCTCCCAGATGGGACATTACACAGCCCACATCACAAAACCATCAGACGTGGTTTGACAGAGCTGCCAGCACCCCCATCCCTTTATCAGAGGCCCAGAAATGTCCATATGATCGCTCCTCTCCCCCAAACCTCCTTTTTGCTCTCATTTGCAAGCAGGAAATGTGTTGGCAAAAGGGTCTGGCCAGAGCAGAAAAAAAAATAATAAATTAAATGAGAGGGAGGAACAAAGTTTCAAAAGGAGAATGTGGAAGAGATGAGTCTTGGGGTGGCCTGGGGGTGAATTATCACTGAGCATGCAGCATCAAAGCTGGCACCCTAAAGGGCACACATATCTGTGCTCACACCCCCAGGACAGCAAAAAACAGCTGGTTTTGCCCCATTTTCCAAGAAGAGCTATGCGCTTCTGCTGCAGGGCTGTTTCACAGCATCCTCCCCGTCCCCTCCTGTTACTGATACAGCACAGGGAGATGCTCACAGGCTGCACAGCCCCAGCAAGTCCTAGCAGCATCCTTAAGATGGAGAGAACTCACTTTTGGCTTTAAACACCACGTAACCCAGGCTTTTTAGGGCTGTTGCTTAATATTAAGCACTCAGCAAACTAAGCCAATTTGCATCTGCGAAGGAGGAAGGCTTTGCTAAGACTGAAGTGACATCTGAATTCAACAGCCCACAGCTGGGAAGCATTTCACCAGCTCCAGAGATTGTTCTGGTGTAAAGAGCTATTTCCCTGCAAACAACCGAGCGTAATTCTTAGGAAAACCATCTGAGTCCTTGGCCTTAGCTCAAAACACATTAGAAAATCAAAAGCATTTATTTTATCCAATTTTTCTCCTGAGCTTTGTTCAATACTATCCAGAACAAGTGCGCTTAATAGACCTTGCCTTCTGACTGCAGACACCTTTCATAGCTTTGCTTTTTCATCACATATGAACTTAGATATTCATCATCTGAAATCCAGTTAGTAACATACTCTCATTCACTAGTCCCAGATTTGCATTTTGTCCACTGTTTCTTAATTAATTTAGTATGTCAGGGCTTATAAATCACTAAATTCATTAACTGTTCACATTTCATTTTACCCCCCAAAATCTCAAAGTAGCAGAGACAACTTATAACCTGCCAGGGATGGTGGCATAGGGAACAATCTCTCATATTAAGGTTTGCTGTGTTTGTAAGGTGTTCAGATTTGCTAAGACATGGCAGATTTTGTGGAGGCTGGTGGGGAGACAGGAAGACAACTTTGCATTCACAGACTGAACTTACAATTTTGACAAAATTTGGCGAAAAAAGAGTCCAGACAATCGAATCCCTGTCTTGTTGTTTTCCAAAAGGATGTTTGGGTGTTGGTTTGTTGTTTCTTTTTGTTTTGTTTTGTTTTGTTGCTTGTGTGTGTGTTTGTTTGTTTGTTTTTTTCAACTTACAAGGATATTTTGGTCTTAGAAATGGAGCCAAAATAGCAGGGTTTACTCCCTAACAAAAAATAAATAAATAAAAAATCCCCCTTCAGGTCAAAAGGACCATTTGCTAACTTCCGAAAATAAATTAATTTGGCACATCGTACTGGTTCTCTTTGGTTTGACCTTACCTGAACTTTGCTTGGCTCCTTTTCCCCCTCGTTGCAGCATTCCTCACTGACACATTCCCTCCTGCTTTGGTTCAAATCTCACGGATGGATGCAAGGACCTTGTTTTGGCAGCCCTGGGACATCTCCATTGGCTGGGCTCTGAAATGGGTGCTGCCAGCACCCGGTTTTGAGGTGGGTGTGAAAACTTGGCAGATTCATGCCGATGTGCAGACACTCTTGGTCTTCAACACCCTGGAGATGCTTTCAGAGCAAAAAGCAGCTTCCAGGGCTAAAAGCACTGGCAGCATTAGGTGCAACAGACTGTATTCAAGCTCGCAAAACTTTCTTTTCCCAACTCTCCTGCATTTCCTAAAAAGCAGAGTTATGATGCTTTCCAAGGATGAAGAAGTGTCTGATTGCAAACCAGGACCTGCAGGTAACAGATGCTGTAATTTCTGGGGTTTTCCTCCATAAACCAGTATCAGATGAGTCAACAACCATACATGTGATGGCAGTGAAACGGGATTTTTTTTTCCATATCTTGAGACAGTGAACACCTGGTCACTTCATAAACTGGGCAGGCTCCCGTTCAACTTCCATCAATCAAAAAGCCCAAGTACTGAAATGAGCTCACAGAGACCTTTGAAGTATACTTTGGTTTGGGGTGGGTTTTTTTCTCCAGTCTTTCAGAAAATTATTAGTTTTTAACAAACTTGCCACCAACAAAAAGACAAATTTTCTTTGAATGTCAAAACAGGATGTTTTTGACAATTTCAGGACATTCTAAAAGATTTTTTTTTTTCTTTTTGAAACAGGAAGCTCGTTTGAAAGCTCTTTCCTGCAAACAGTTTCAGTTGTGACAAAACTAGCACTTTCTGACACAGTTGTGTTTAAAAAAAAAAAAAAGAAAAAAGATGCCACCCCCAAAATATTAAAAATTCTCTGCCAGGAAGCTCAGTACTCAAGGTGGGTGTGGATTTTTGCCCCTAAAAAAGCCCATAAATGGGTAATGCATACAGATTGAAGCAATGTGGCAACCAGGAGGTGGGGAAGGGGACAGATGAAGTGGATATATGGAGACGAAGACCATTCCAAGTAAGTCAAGGGAATATTCCCATGACAGATTGCAATCCAGAAATCTCCCCTGCATCCCCAAAACTGAGCAGGGAGCATCTCACAGGGTGCAAGCGTGATGCAAGAGGGAAAAGGAGGTGGTGGTGGATGGTGGAGGAGCCCTGGTGCAGCATGGTGCTACTCAAAATGCTTGACTCTCAACGAGGAACTGAAACAATATTTGCAAGTCAAACGCTTTCCCCTCTTTGCACACAGGGGGAAATGTGGCTAGGGCAGGTCAAGAGGGGCTAAAAGACTGGTGGGGGTCTCCTGGTTGGCTACACATAGGAGCTCTTGTGCAATGCAGGGAGGTGGTCAACACTTCATTAACTGGATGAAATCCAACCCATGTCACTACCAAAAATGATGCCAAAGCAGTGGGAGCTAAAGCGTTTTGGGGTTTGCTAAGAACTTTTGGAAGTCCAAAGCTGGGGCTTTGGAGCCCTGGATCTTATTGCTTATTTTACTCCTAAATCATTCCGATGTTGAAATGTCTTGTCCTTGCATGGCTTCTTGTCCAGTCCCCTCCTGCATGATTTGCAAACTGTTTGGAGAGCCTGGGGTATGCTCAGGATGGGGCTTTGGAACATTTCCCTAAGAGGTCTCCCTGAATCTGGCACCAGAGCTTGCAGAGTTTACCCTGGGCATCTCCTGCCTCGGGGCTGGAGGAGATGCCATCCATCCACCCAGCTGTTGGAGCACCAGCCAGCCTCGCAGTGAGGCTGGAGGATGCTGTGCTCGTGCAGGATCCACTGCGGCCCTTTTACATCCCCGTGCGTAACCCTCAGCTGGGCCACATGTGGGACGCATTAACCCAGCTGCAGATGGGGAGCCTTTCCAAAGAGCTCTCCTCCTTCCACAGCCTGGGTCCCAGGAGCAGCGGGTGGAGTCGGAGCATTTCCAGGATGGTAATATTGCAAAATATTGCCGAGAGCTCTCCCAGGGCTTGTATCCAGCAGGTACAATGCACCAATGTGCAGAAGGTGAGTGCAGGAAGCACGGGTGCAGAGGATTTGTATTTTGGTTTTCTGCACTGGGTGAAGGCTACCCACGCTTGCCCCAGTGCAACCAGTGGCCTGGTGTCAGCAACCACAATGACAATTTATATACCCAGCTCTTCAGGCACAGCTGTCTGACCCTTGGCTTCCTTGCAATATGGGAACAGAAAAAAAGATAACTTGTTTTATGCATGGGCACATGTCTTCCAAGACATTACTCTTTTATTTACTTATAGATGGGACCAACACATCCTGGCCTGGCTTCAAACCATTGCCACCTTCCTTGGTTTGCATCTGATCCTTGAGAGGACAAACGCACAGCTTCCCAAAAGCTTCAGCTGAGGAAGACTGGCTGTTCCTCTGAGATGTCCCTTCCACAGGGCTATCACTGCTAAAAGATGACCTGGGCATTACATCTGCACAGCAATGGGAGAATACCATGAAAGCCCAGCTCTTTGAAGCCTCAGTGTCACCCACTCTCCACAAATGAGCCTCTGCATGACAGCAAGACCCCAAAACCGATAGCAGAGGGCAAGGTAAAATCACCATCGAGCGTCAAGCCTGTCTTCTGTGTTGTTGGGTGGTCTGAAAGTTATGGGTTTAATGCGATGCATACACAATACTTTGCATTCATCTTCTATATTTCTGCCAGGCTTTTGTGGTGACTTGCAAGAGAAGTCAATGTCAGAAGGAATGTAATGAAATATTCATTCCTTCTGTTAAGGAAATTCAGAGAAAGGCAGGAAGAAGGAACCAAATGTGAGATCAAGACAGGAAGATGTGTCCTGCTCATTTCATTTGCATTTCTGTAGCCCAGAGCAGGGAGAAGAGAGCTCTGGCTCCTCACCATCAGGCTGAGGACAGCAGCAGAAGGAAAGTCCCAAAGAACATGAAGAGACAAGAAACTCCTCCTGAAACTGCAAGGGAGAAAAATGTGGGTTTATCTGAAATTCATCAAAGGGAGAACATTGCTACAAGAAATATGTCTTTATTGTCTCTCACATATAAGGGCACAGAAGCAGGCAAGAAGTCTGTCTGCTGATTTTCTCCCAAAGTCCTGCTGCCCACTCTGGCAGCCCCATCCCACTGCCTGCCCAGTGCCTCCCATCATTGAGCAGGAGCTGCCTTCTGAGCTTGGCATGAACAAATACAGCTTAGTATTTTGCACCTCTTTTGCTTTTGGGAAAGGGTTTCTAAATATGAAGCCCAATATGAAGTTTTTCCAGCCCAGCCTTTTTCATTTCTTCTCCTTCCTGCCCTAACAGGATGAGGACGAGGCACATCCCTTTTTCCCCTCGAGGCAGCACAACGCTGGTGATGCTGGAGGCAATGCCCACCTCTGTCCCTTCTCCTCTCTCCATGAGATTACTGAGTGGCACTGGCCGGCTGAATTAATGCTCGAGTGTTCCCCATCAAAAATGTTCTACGGGAGTGCAAAGCACTAATAAAATTGTTCCCCATATGGGATTTTCAGACTCCTTTTTCCTTGTCTTTCATCTAATTTGATTAACTTAGCTCATTTCCTGTTCTCCCTGTGATCTCGCTTATGAGATGTGCAATCACAGGTTTTATTGCAGCCTGATTAGGATCAGTAAATGACAGGAGGGAGCTCTGCAAGCACGACCTCAGCCTGGATCAGCAGTTTGATCGGCTGCTTCCATGTCCTCTGGGTCCCTCAGCTACGTCCCTGCACCCCAACCAGGGCATGAAGTGGCCCCAGGTACCAGGAGGGGTTTGGGGGCTCCTGGGCCAGGCAGGGAACACTGGAGCATCCCAGAGCTGTGCATCACGGGTGGGGAAGGGTGTCCCAAATATTGTGCTGGATGCACCCCAAATTTTCTTCTGCTACCTTGGCGTTTGGGGTACCTGTTTTGAACTCCTCCATGTAGAGTATCAATGTGCAGAGGAAGAGAATTGGGCACCTGTGTTCCCAGCCTTGTTATCTGCTCTGACCTTACTGTTTAAACAACTTTAAGCCTTCAAAAAATAAATACACTGGGAGAGTTTGGCTTTATTCAGCTCCCTGCCTGGCAGCGCTCCTAAAACATCCAGGAGTTCTTACAGAGCTACTTAGCATAATATTTGACACTTCTATCACTTCTTTCATCCCAAAGTGCTTCTCAAGCCCAAGACCACCGCTGGAGTCAAACCTCTGGTGGGATAGTGGAGTTTTTCTCTATGGGCCAAATCCTACACCCATGCACTGTGCTGAGCACCAAAATGTCCTAAAATCAATGAGATGTTGCACTTCCATGAGGACACAGTGAGGGTGGTGCTTCTGCAGAGAGGCTGGGGAGCACCAGGAAGTGGTGCTGCTTTGGGGCAAGCTTTGTGAGGATTTAGGGCCAGGGCCTGTGGTCTGAGAGGGCTTGGGTTGGGTTTTGGCTGACGGTGGCTGCCTTTGTATGCAAAATGTGGCAGGTTTGGTGTGTCTCAGTTCTTCGGCTGCTGTCTCTGGGAGAACAGTGGCTTTGGGAAAATAAAAATATGCCAAAACATACCTGTACAAAATATATAGGATATTGAATTTGGCTCTGCAATATTCTGCTGCAATATTGTCTGGTAGGGTTTTACTGGTTTTAATACCTAAAACAGGGCTACCACCACCCTGGAGGTGGTTCCTACATACCTCTACCTTTGCAGCCACTTGGGGTCTGGACAGGGTGATGCTTTCTGGGCTTCAAGAGCAGTTCTCGGGCTGGAAGAGCTCTCAGGTCATCATCCTGCCCCAGGAGAGGGTCACAAGGACAGGGCAAGGGCAATTATGCTTTGTGGAGAAGCTGATAGTGCCTTGGAACCAGATGATGAAAAAAAAAAAAACGAACTTGTCCTGGTAACTAAACCCCACACTTAACCAACACCGGGATGAAAGACCTCCAGCATGCCAGGAGTTGCACAAAGAGGGTTCAGTGTAAAAAGCCCCATTCAGATGTTGCACTTGAACTCACTCCTTCCAACGCAGCAAGATTTTAATCTGATTTTTTTTGCTTAAAATTGCCACAAAGAGGTGATTGGCCCCAAAGTGCTCACCCTCTCCATATTCAGAGATATTGCACAGGGTGGTTAAGGTGGGAGGAGATGCCTTTGGGTCCAGCAGGAGTTTGTATTGGTGATGAAGAAGGATGTTATGGAGCATCATGTGTCCAGGCAGCATCCTGAGAAGCACATCAGCAAATTGAGGCAGGATTGGCAGCAAAAAAAAATAGGCAAATCTGGAAAAGCTGGAGCCTGGGGCTCTCTATGGAAGCTCTCCTCCTCCTCCGGACACCCAGGTATTGCTCGGCCCTGGAAGCTGTCAGGCATGTAGAAATGGGGTCTGGCTGACATTAAGCAGGACCAAAGGGTTTTATTAGCAAAATGCAAGTGGGACTGCAACTGAGATCGGAGTGTATGTGGTGGGGGAGCAGGAGACGCAGGGGACAGGCTTGAGGGAGGCTGGGGAGAAGAAAGTAAGCACATTAACCCCTCCACCACTGACTGGGTCAATTCCTCTGCTACCTCAAATTTGCCCCAAATTTTGCCCTGCTCCATCCAAGCTCCCATTGTTTGGGTAGTAGAAGAGGGAACAGCATCCAGGCAGGCCTGTCAGTGCTGGAAATTTTGTTGGAGAAGGATGGCATCCCCCTGCTAATGGGGCTGGGGATGGGAGAGATGCAACGCGTCCACGAGCTGCCTGCACAGCCTGGGCTGAAGTTGAAGGGAAGGCAATTATATAATTACCAGCTAATAAAGGGCAATTGTAATGGATAATGCTTGGAAAGCCAAACGAGGCTGACCATGGAGTTTCTAGGGAGACCAAATCATGACCTCATCTGAAGCAGCCACCACGGAGGAGAAAGGGAGGCTGCAGACCCCTGCCGTGCCAGCCCAAAAGAGCACAATGCCTGTTTGGACTCAGACCCCCAGCCATGAACCACCTCGGAGATGTTTGGCCAGCCTTTCCTGCCCTCCCCATCCTTGTGATGCTCTGCGAGCTGTTCCTGGTTATGCTTAAAACCAAACATTTGGGGAGCTCCAGGCATCGGAGGCACATATACAGGACAACGTGACAGTTTACCCCCAGCCAGGTGAAACACAGTCCCTGCATGTGCACACAGGTGCTCTCATGCCCCTAACCCCATTAACAAAAAGCAACAACTTGTTAAAGCCTGCACCAAAAAGGGTGGAGACGAATTGCCTCCGCTCCCCCACCTCCCACCTTCTCCCACGCTGCATTCTCCAGCCAGGGCAACCTCAGCCCTGACTGCTGGTCCTCCGAGCCCCTGTGCAGAGCCACGAGATGATGTTTAAAGTGTCTGACATGGGAGCAGGTGATTCATTTGTCTGGGGGCACAGGGGTGCAGCTCACATTACAAGCTGGTGCTGCTCCTTCCAGCTGTGGAAGCGGATCAACAGGTCCCCAGAAGAAAGAACATCTATTTATTTGCTTTATATAATAAATATATTTAATCCTCAAGTGTTGGCTGGCCTCACAGCTTACGGTGACCTCCGGCATGAATAGATGCCTTGTTTGGGAGCAGGCAGCGAGGTGACACGGCAGTGCCCACTCACCTGCATCCCGCAATGGGGTGTGAACGCTGTGTGGGGGAAGGGGAGAGGGCTGGGGGCCTTTTTCTGGGCACAGGAAGAAATACAGGGAGGGCTGAAGGCCTGAACTGGGTTATCCATCCCCAGCGTGCAACAGGGTTATTTCTGCTGCAGGGAGATAAAAAGCTGCCAATGTGTCCAAGCCAGGTGTGCTGGAGATGTATTTCCTGGAGACAGGTGAAATGCTCACTGGAGGGGACTGAACCAACGAGCCCTGAGGCTGTTTTTGGAAATGCACCATGGGCTTGGGCTGCTCATTGCAACTCGCTGCATGGATGACATCCAGAGGGGAAGATGCTGCCTGCCCGCTTGCACCTTGCAGCAATCTCCAAGCCATTCCATGGTCCCAGACAAGCAAAAACACCCCAGGGATTATTTTTTCTCCCCTCCCTGCCACAAGCATCCATCCTCTTTCCCAACTGCAGTGTGAGCAAAAGTAAACAAAGCAGCCCCAAGGCAAGGACCGGTGCTGCTGAGCCCCCCCACACCAAGCAGCGGGTGGGACATGCAGACGGGAGGGGGCTGCACAGGGCTGATAACAGCTCCGGAAACCCATCAGAGACACCCGGCCCCGGCCCTCTGCGTCTCATCAAAATTACCTGCCAGAGGAGGCTCCGCTCCAGACCTGCACCTTGTCAGCTTTTATGGTAATAGGAAACAGCTGCTCGTGGGGGATGGCGAGGCGCAAGTGAAAGCCGGGGGGGGGCTGGCAGAGGGAAGGAGCCATTCATAATTTTTGCTCCTTGCACGGGGCTCCGGCACAAGGCAGAGGTGGGGAGGAGGCACAGAGGTGGGGATGCTGGGGATGCTCGGCCCCCCCTGGGCTGCCTCTCGCTGCTGGCCCACCTGCTCAGCTGCTTGGAGGTTCTCACTTAGTGTGGAGCTTCCCAGCCCCAGCCCAAGGTCATGCCTAGGAGATAGTCTGAAGTTTTCCTCTGCTCCAAAATAGGCTTTCCACACCTGGAATTGCCTGCGGAGCTCAAATCACTGCTCTGCATTGCTCTCCAGGGGGATCAAGCACCCCCCATGCAGGGTTGACTGCTGGATACAACAACATCACCTCCATCCTGCATCATTTCTTCCTGCATCCCACATCACCTCTGCCTGCATCCCACATCATCTCTGCCTTCATCCTAAATCATCTCTGTCTGCATCCCATAACACTTCTGCCTGCATCCCACGTCATCTCTGCCTGCATCCAGCATCCCAGCCCTGCAGCACCCCAAAACTTTCACTTGCCCAGGATTTCCACCCTCTTCGCTTTGGGAAGAGGCTTGCTGAGGGGTGGAGTGAGGATTTACACATGTGCCCAGGACAGGGTTCTGGGAAGATCAGGATTGTTAAGGAAGCAGCTCCATAATCAGGTTAGCTGTGCTCGTTTTCAGAAACAGGTTGCTGCTAACAAGTTTTAATTAAAAACATCTTCATGGTGTCAGCAAGTTGAAATAAAGGGCAGCTATTAATATTGAAGGTAATTCTCCCCTCTGTACCAGTGAGCAGGCAGTGGGTTTGACGGGCCATCTTCAGGCATTTCAGTTTGGGGGTGAATAAAGCAAAATTTACAAATCCAGGGGTGCTGATAAAGGGAACAGGGGCTGGAGAAGGTCTTGGACCCTGCACCTTGTGCAACTGGGGCTTAAGGTTTCTCCAGGGCTTAAAACCACACACGGCAGGGGAAGGAGAAAGAGTTTTCCTGCTGAAAAGCCCAAATATCTACTTTTGTTTCCCGTGAAAATGCAAGTTTTAGACCCTCTGAACCTCTGGAACAGATTTTCCCCTCACTCTTTCCCAGCCCTGGCTCTGCCCTGAGATTTCACAGCTCATTGCAGCCTGGCTTTGAGTACATCTTGAGTGTTTTAAAGACGGCTCTTTCATGCTCCCTCCAGCTTTTAATGCACGAATGTAACTGTGGGCTCAGCTCCTTACATGTGAGGGGTAGGGGTGGCGTGGGAGGGGACTGATGCTGCTGAACATCAGCGGGTGCAGGAGAGGAGCAATAGGAGCACAG
Organism: Anas acuta; assembly: GCF_963932015.1. Classification (NCBI taxonomy): domain Eukaryota; kingdom Metazoa; phylum Chordata; class Aves; order Anseriformes; family Anatidae; genus Anas; species Anas acuta. The sequence continues at coordinate 6,633,824 of NC_089001.1, read as the reverse complement.
CCCCAACAGGACCTTGTGCTTTCTACCTAAATTCACCCTTACAGAGGTCTTAGGATACAAGTGTGTTTTGGGCATGGAAAAAGGCCTCTGTCTTTCTCCTTACAGTTGGGTTGTTCAAGGGTTGTTCAGATAACAGATTTAATTCACCAGAAAAAGAAATTCTGGTTCAGTCGTCAAGTGGAAAAGGAACTCTAAACTCCAGGGGCTCTTTCAGCTCATGCCACTCTCCCACTCGGCCCTAAATACAAGAAGAATTGCAATGCTGCACTCTCATCATGGAAATGCAACATTTTTGCTCCAAAACCATGCCTGCAGCCCAAATCTCCTACTGCTGTTGGCTTTTTGTCTCCCTCTTGTGATCAGCCTGGAAAGCTTTTCCAGGAGGCATTGGGATGTTGCTTTTGGCGCATTGGGCCTCAGATCACATTTTGGGGTTATTGTGAGATTGTTGCTGCTTCCTCCTTTGCAAGTGCTGAAGGCAGCACAAACAGCTGCCTACTTGGTGCCTCTGCAGGACTGTGCAGAAGGAATTGCCAAGGCACAGCTCCTGCAAACACGTGGGCACAAGCATCACCTATCCTCTGTCATGCCCAAGGGCTGTGACATGCACACAGACTGGAAAAAAACGCATTTTGGAAACAATCTTAGCAACTCTGCATTGCTTACCCAGAATGAAAACACCTCAATTTGTTATGAAATTAAAGGAAAAACCTGCTGGAATGGGTTTATTTGAGTCCTGGTGGCTTTGGAGCAGGCACAGGGATGGGTTTTGGCTGCACACGGTACCTTTAAGACCCCAAACGGCAGCGAAAGCCCGGCTGTTCCCAGTGCTGGCCAGAGGAGCAGGCAATTGGAAGCAGATGTCGGTGGCGGCAGCTCAGTGCCCAGGGCACGGCGAGGGGCGCGAGCAGCAGGGGCTGAGCCCCTGCACCATTGCTCCAGGAGGGGCTGAGCCCACAGCCCCCCAGCTCCTAACCCAAACCAGATGGGAGAGCACAGCTTGGTTTGGGGCTCGGGCAATGAAAATGGATCATCTGCCAAAGGAGAGTGAGATGTTCCAGGGCGGGGGATGAAACTGGGGACAGAGCCCCCTGGTGATGGGGCTTTTGCAGCATCTCCTTTGCAGGGATGCTGTCACAAGGGCGCACATACCGTGCTGAAAAACATGAGCTGGCTCGCAGGGTGCTGGCGTTCAGCTAAACCAAGCAGGTTGAGCTGTTGCAAGACTTTGCAAGAGGGTTTTTGTCTGCAGCTGGAGCACGCCCAGCAACGGGGCTGCTCCAGGCGCCTGTCTGGACAGCAAGAACTGCGGAGCTTTTTCCAGCCTGAGAACCAGAGCTAATCCTTTCTCGTTTCCCAGCCCCGACTTATCATGGGTTTGACAGTACACAGGTCTGCCTGTGCCTTTGCTCCCAATCGCTCATCCGGGGAGAAATCCTCCTGCAGCAGGAGTGAGGCGTGAATGCAGCAGCCACCTCCTGGCCTGCTGCAGGGCTGCGATTTCACATGGGAAAAATGGCAAGGAAAAGTCCCGGTGCCCTCATCTTTGGAGAAAAAATGTTTTTTGGTGGGGGGGCTGGAATGGGAGACGACACCTCTGTGTAATCCATGCTTCTGTTCGGACAGCCCAGGGAGGATTTTTGGGCTGACAGAAGCGACATATTGCCATGCAGGATGCTATTACAGAAAAAGACACTCAAAAAGCATGGCGTAATTTCCTCTTTTTACCTTTTTGTTCAGAAACAAAAAAATGTAGAGGAAATGGTGTGCTTAACTACGTCATCGCAGTAGCTGATCTCTATCTCCACTGCACATTTCATGGGCATCTGTCTATCTGTGGGAAAAGCTGCTACATTTCTACATTTGCAGCATGGCACGGCACGGGGACAGCAATGCGCTGGCTTTGCTGGAAACTTTATTCTGGGGCTTTCTAACCCAAATCTGGAAATATAACAAGAATCCATTTTTAACCACTTTTTAAGGGGAAAAAAAAAAAAAAAAAAAAAAAAAAAAAAAGGAGAAGAGAGAGAGAGAGTAAAAGAGCACTTTTCTTTTGCCTGCACAAGGCTGGGACTCCGCTCCGTGTAAGCACACATTCCTCCTGCTCCCTTTCCAAACCGGCCTTGGAAAAGAACAAAATCATTGAATTAGCCAAGTTAATCAGGTGAGCTTCTGACGCACCTCATTTATCTTTCTTTCAAGGCTGAGCCTCGGAGACCCAAAGAATGGGATTAGCTGCAGTGATAAACAAAAGATCCCAGACGGCCGAGAGATTTGTGGATTTTCCCCTGATCTGAACTCTGGGCTGCACAACCCAACATTTGCTTTTTATTTCTGACTAAGAGGAAGTGACGGAATTGGGTTTTCTGCCACACTTCAGTGACCGGTTGAAATAACCTGGATGAGATGGGATGAAGGTCCAGCAAGGTGACGACCATGGCTTTGCCCTGTTTTGGGGCTAAAAGAAGGGTTTCCTCAACTCTGCCCTCTCCCCTCCCCTCCTGCCTCCGTCTCCCTGTCTGGCAAGGCAATGGGAGCTGATTCTTGGGTTATACAGAGTGCAGGCTTGGGGTGAAAGCAGGAGAGGATCGTGAAGCTTTCACAGACTGCCTGCAGACACCCTTGGCCACATCCATCCATCACCCTGGGCCCAGCCCCTGTATGCAATCCATCACTTGCAGGAGTCCTCTCTGCCCACAGCATCCTCCTGATGCCTTGCAGACACACAGCTAACCCCTCTCCTCCCCCCCGTGTCCCTAGATTCAGCAGAAACTGCATTTGCCATTAAAAAAAAAAAATGCTTTCCTTGCAAACATTCCCACCACCCATTGATATTTTATGTTCAGCTGGGGATTTGGGGTGCTGTGGAGCTACTGGCCATGCTGAACATAAGCAGCAAGGCAAAGTTGCTCTGTGTCTGGAGGATGTCATGTCAAATGGAAATGCATCCCTGGCCCTTTTCTGCAGCGCTTATGGTTTGGGGATAAGTGGAAGTCCTTTGCGAGGATTATGAGACACAGAGACAGAGGGGTTCAAAGCCCTTGAGCTAAGTGAAAATTTTTTAGCAGCTTTCTCCTTTCACATTTGGCTTTTCTTCCTGAAACGAAATATGTTCCTTCATCTGGAATTTCCTGAGAGGAGCACAGAAACCCATAGTCATGGTTTGAAAAATTATAATTGATCTCTTTAGTTCTGTATTTCGAAGGAAAATCTGTTTAGCTGGATTTTTCAAAAAACTCATTAAAAAATAAATAAATCTCAGATGGACAGCAACAAGCATTTTTCCATGTCTGGCAACTAAGTCCTGTAAAGTCTTCTGACAACTGCAAACTTATTCCTAAAACTCCTAAATCAGCATCGTTCACAAACACTGAATATAAGGAATACATCTTTATAGAAACTTGTAGGCTTTTTTTTTTTCCCCTTACTTTAAGAGAAAACCACCAAGGAAAGTGGCATGCTGTGTTTAGTTAACGTGCTTTCTTGCTTTTGAAGATGCCCTAAAACTGGTCCATGAGGGCTTGAATGGATCCGTGGTCCCCACAGGGTGGGACTGGTGTGCGCTGAGGGGAGCACGCCTGGGTCTGGAAATGAGGGGACACAAAAGACCAGGTGAGAAAATTCAGCTGCCCACCAGTTTTAAATGATTATCCAAGCAGAATCTTTATTTCTGTAGCAATCTGTAAGAATTTATTAAAGGGATGGATGGTGGAGGGGAGGAGAGATGTTTCCCAAAGAATAACACAAGCTTAAGCATGCATTGAAATTTAACCTGGAAATAGCTCCAAAGACCCTATGAGCCGACAGGGTTGGACTTTCCTTATATATTTGTAGGGTTTGGGTCTCATGTCTCAAAGCAGGAATGGGGCTGGCAGGTTTCGAAGCAACCCATTGCCTCTGCGATGCTCTGGCCCCTAAAATCCCTCCTGGAGGGCTTTGTTCTCAGCATGGATTTGCACAGAGTCCTCCACTGCAGCTAAACGAGCACAGAGCAAGGGGAGAGGAGTCCTGGGCTGCCTTTTAACATGCTCACAGCTCTTCTCGCAATCAGATCGGCTTCCTCCAGATTCCTTTTTCCCTCCTTCAGCCTGTTTTCAAGGGTACCCCAACCCATTAGCAACAAGAGGCATCGCCATCCCTGCAACCACTAGATGGTGCCAAGAGAAAGAGCGTGGGAGGAACAGAGTGAGGAAGAGGAGGGCACCCGCGCCTCCAGCTGTCCCCTGCCACCCGAAAGCCTGGCCGTGGGGTGAGGGACAACCCCCAGGTATGGACAGTTTGCAGCTGAAGATCCCACAGCCCATGACCGTGGGGAGGCATCGTCCTGGCTGGGGAGTGTTTGGGACCTCGCGGTGATGAGGTTGTGGCCGGAAAGTCCTCGGCTGGTTTTGTGCTGGGTTTGCCGGCTGGTATCGCCCCATGTGGTTGGGATCACACCAGGAGTGCTGTCCCAGATCCTCCTGTACTGTCCCTATCAGATGTCCCTGGTTTCTGCAACCAGCAAAGATGTGGTGCATGGGAAGATGGAGATTTCTCTGCCCTCGTGAAGAAAACCTGTGACTATGCTGGAATGGGACCTGGAGATTGTTCCCAGCAGGGCCCTTGCAGGCTCCCTGTGGGAGAAAACATGGTTGGAAATAGGGCTGGGGTGGGGTACATGGGTGTGCCAGGTGGGGCTGCAGAGATGACAGCCTTGTTGCAGTTTCTGGGTGCAATGCCTCCCCTGCCTTCCGGAGCCTGCAAGGATTTGGGCCACATCTTTCAGTTGTAGTGCAAGATCAAAAGAAAACCTCATTTGGCTTCATTTCAATGAAAGCTAGAAGTTTGAAAATGCAAAAGCCAAGTGAAATTTCTCTGTATCTGTCAGCCTGCTGAATTTGCCCATCTGTGTCAGGCTGCATGACTTTGTGTCTCGCACTTATTTCTGGTTCTCCTAAAAGACTTGGTTCCCGGAATCCTATGCTTACAGATGAACCTCAGCTTTCATCGCTTTATTTCTTTATTTAGGGAGCTTCTAGAGCTATCAGAGCTGGCTCCATCTCAAAAACCTGAGCTCGAGACACCTTAGAGGCTCAGAAAGTTGTGGCCATTCCCAGAGGTTGCACAAAATGGGCTCAGGAGCTTTGAGGTCGCCTCCATGCTGGGGAAAGACGGGAGGGCCCACGAGGGGGTTCTCATTTGCCTTTATCTGTTTGCCTTGGGAGGGATCCTGTGGCTTGGTCAGGTCAGAGTCAGCACCTTGAGCCGTGCATTCACATGTACAGGCTTCAGTGTCCATCTGGATTACGGAAAGAGACTGAAAGTGCAGAAAAAAAAAAAAAAAGAAAAAAAGAAAACGAAAAAAAAAAAAAGCAGAAACATTGGATTTTCAGTGGTTCAACCTCTCCAATGCAATAACAGAGATCAATGAGTAATACAGGGTGCACATGGGGATGAAGGGATGGGATGCGCATGGGGAAACTGAGGCATGGAAGGCTTGGGCTGTATGGTGGCAAAGCTCCTTGGCAAAAGTAAAGGGGCAAAGCACCCTTTACCCACATATTTCCCACCTAATAGGGGAGACAAATTTGCCTGCAGCATGGGCAGCTCTTTCTCCTTTTCTCTTTGTCAGTCCTGGGGTTTGCTTTCTCCTCCTGGGCTGGAAAATCAAGGCAAAAGCAGCACTAGGCTGGGTTTGGCATTTTCTTCTCACTTTTTTTTTTTTTTTCCCCTCCCTTATCTTACAATCAGCCCAGCAGCAATGGGGTGGAAGAGCAGTGCATTTCCAGAGAAGGAACCACTTGAACTTGCTCGCCAGGCCGAGGCGGAGCCCTCGAGGGAAGCTCTTTTTTTGTCGCCGCCCGGTCACCCAGGCAGGGCTCAGCAAGCAGCGGAGAAGCTCCACGGCTGGGCTGCGTGCTGCTCCGCTGCTTTTCTCTCTTCAAAAGCAAGTCAAACAGGAGCTCAAAACCTCCATTAATGAGCTCTTTTTCCTCCCCTTCGCTGCCGGGATGCCCGACCCTCGAAGCGTGCCGAGCATCCTCCTCCTCGCCCCTGCGCCCGCGCCTTTCCATCCTTAGAAGCCAGCTGCGGCATGTAGGAGAAAATGCCCCTGTCACGGCTGTCTGTGCTGTGTTATTGTTAGTGTTACGTTACAAATCCCGTTTCCATGCTGAGGTCCCAGGGGGGTCATAAACAGGGGAGGTCAGGACCCTGCCAATAAACAGGACCCGAGCCCCACGGCGGCCTCCCCGCAGCGCCGCAGCCGGCATTTGCCAGCGGCACCCCGGCCACTCACAGCCCATATCCTCCGGGTGCTGACTTCCAGCTGAGCAGCATCCTTCCCTCACAGCCAGGGCACAGAAACCCCCTGAAAACACAGCAGTGCGGGGTGGCTGGCACTGCTTCCAGCTGCTTGCTATAATTAACCACCTTGTGGAGCCGCAGTTTTAAAAATAGGCGCAAGCAGGAATTGTTTTTCCTCCCCGTTCATTTATGTTTTTGGCTGATGTTGTTGCCTAGCGGCAGATTCAGCCAAATGTTTTGCCAGTGCATATTTGGTGCACGGCTCAGCGGCCAGTTGTAGGCGTGCAGTGCTTTCAGGGGTGCAGATATATCTGAAAATAAAATCAGGTGTGGATGGAAACTCAGGGCTGATGCTCTGGGCTGGTCCCTCATGCACACCGCGGGGTGGGTTTGCTCTCCTGCTGGTGTGTGGGGTGCTGAGCATCCCGCTGGGAGCTGGGCTCCACAAAGCAGTCGTGATCCTGAGCAGCAGCCAGGAAAAGGTTAACACAGAGATTTCCCAGGGATCCAATGGGACAGGATCCCATCCGATCCCATGAGGAAGGTGCATAGCAGCTGATGGGGCAAATATCAGGAGCTGAGTATTCTGCAAACGCCTCCTCTCACCCTCCTCCCCAGCACTGCTGAGGATGTTTCTTATTAACGTACGGCTTTAGTTTGCTGCACAGGGTGGGAAAAGGCTGGAGAAGCGAAAATCACCCAAGTGAGGGCTACAACTCCAGCTCTGCTGCCTTTCATCCCGCTTTCCCACAGTCTTCTCCAGCATCTTCAGCCCTCCCGTGGTTTGGGATTACAGCCCTGGGTAGATATATTTGCAGAACGGGGGAGGATAAAGGAAAAAAAGTGGGGCTTAAAAAGGGCTGATCCACTGCAGGGATGTCAAGCAGCATTAGGCTGCTTGGGGACAAAAATGTAAGCGTAGGAGGAAGAGAGGAGAAAAAAACTGATGGTATGAGAAGGCAGAGCCGAAATAACCCTGCTTGAGCTCAGGGAGGCGTGCAGTTATTAACACTGTGCTTCTCCCAAGGACTTGGAACTGGTCAGGAATCTCAACTGCCCCATGCAGGTAGCTTGTGAGAAGGGATAGCTCAGCAAAACAGACTCCCATGGCTCTTTTTCTTTAAAATAAATAATTAAATACATAAAATAAAAATTTAAAAAGAAAAAAAAAAAAAAAAGAGGATGAAGTTTCCCATCAGCAGCAAATTGCCACCCAACAAATTCTTGGGGCTAAAATGTTGCTTTTTTTTTTTTTTTTTTTTTTCCTACTGAGATGAAAGCCTTTTGAAAACAAATATCTGTCCCTTGCCTGAGCCAGGCCCACCGAAAAGCCATCGAGGGCGTTGTGGGTGGCAATGGCATCTCTGAAACTAATCTCAGTTCCTCCCTCATAATGCTGTGGCCACCAAAATACTGGGGTAGGTCAACATTTTTTCCTCCAGTTAATTTAGCCAGCTGAGAAGACAATTTTACCAAAAAGAGAGGTTTATGCAGGAATGAGGATATTGCTCATGTCAACACCAGCAGGTAAATCAGTGTGTCACTTGGGGAATAGTAGTAACACCCCACAGTAAAACACAGATATTATGAGGACCATATAGTAAGAAGCATTGCGGTTTCTGGATGATTTAGGTGTTGAACCCCCCTCAAAATTGTACTTGTGCTCCAAAGGAAAAAAAAAAAGGGGGGGGGGGAGTTTGCAAAACCTCCCACCTGTGGCTGCCGTGGGAGGGTTTCAGGGTGGCAGTGGCACTAAGCTGCCCAAGTCCTAAAGGCTTTGATTGCACCTCTGCAAACCCCACGCCCAAGGAGCAGCTTGCTGCAAGCCCACGGACTGAAAGGCGTTCCTGAGTCACACACCCATGTGGCTGCCCCGAAACCATCCTGCAGGTAATGTGTTAACAGAAAAAAGGAAAAAAAAAATGGAGACAGAGTGAACAAAGAAGTGCTCAGCTCAAGCTTGTGATGTCCCACCACCTGGCACTGAGGGGAAGTCCGGCACCAGAGCAAATATCTGGCTGGTCAAGACCAAAGCTCCTGCGACTGTGAGCTTTTGCTGCAGCCTGAAGCTCTTCAGATTGGTGCACCTCATGCGTGGCTCACAGATTTGCATCTGCAGGAGTCAAGAAAGGACCAGCATTTCTTAAAAGACTTCTTGGTGCTTCTCAGCACTTGAGCAGAGGAGGCCTTTGGGCGCGTCGCTGCTTCAAAGCTCTCTCCTGTGCTGCACCTCTCTGAAAATCAAATACAAGCAGCAAAAGAGATTTCTCTGAGTCTGCCCGGGCTGGGATTCTGAGTGTTGCCATGAACACCCGCAAAACCAAGGCAAACAGTGTGGTGACTCAGTTATGTGTGATATCAGTTTCAAGTACACGTGAGAAGAGCTCCCCGTCTCACTTGTGCGCGCGGGGTGGGTTGGGAGCAGCCCATTGTAAAGGCAGCAGCGCTTTTCTTCACCTTGCTTGGCTTTGTTTTGTTTTGTTTTGCAGGCGCTTCACCCAGAAGCTGAGCAGCACTCGCGATCAAGATAAAGGCTGAATAGCACCAGAGACCCTGCAATAGGAAAAACAAAATAAATAGGTGCAGAGAGCTAGGAACCGCAGCCGTCGGTGGCAAGAGCGAATGCAGGGTGGAGGTGGCTGAGGCTCCTGCACTGACTCTAGAGCAGTTGCATGGGGGGAAATCTGGGGACAATTCAGCTGCGACAGCCCAGCGGAGAAAATGGCTTTATGGGCTCAAAGTCCTTCCTCCCTCCGGATGATATTTAGCAATAGGGATGGAGCATCTTCTCTGCGACGACTCGCAGATCAATGCAAATTGGTGGAGAGGAGCTGAGGTCAGAGATGAGATACGCTTTCTGTAGGCAGATTTTAATCCTTTTGCAGATCAAAGCTTTTAATTGCATCATTTTTCTGAGGAGGTAATAGCTAATGGGAAGGGAAAAAAATCACTTGCAGGTGTCAGAAGATAAAATGGAGGAAATCTCAGACATTTCACCCCCGGTGATTTCACCACCTTGCCCGCCAAGCCTCCACATCATCCCACCATCAGAGCACCGAGCGGGCAGCAGCAGGCATGGGAATGGGGAGAGTGAAGTGTCCGAGACTAAATATTGGTTTAAAACCAAGACCTGATGCAATTAATCCGCACGCTCTTAAATAAACAGTCTCCCTCCTCCCTGCATCTGTCTGCCCACATTCCCTGCTGCAAACCTTTTTTTTTGCTTTTAGCAGAAGCTTTGCCTTCACTTCCCAAAGCAAACCCTGCAGCATCCGCGTTGCGTGTGCAATGGGGCTGGGTCGCATCCTGCTCTAGTGGTATGGGTCTAAACACAGACACAAAACGGTCACATTTGGTCCTTGGCAGCTTTGAAATTCAAGGGATGCTTTGCAATGGTGAAATTTATGTTTGTATATTCTCTATTTATATAAAGAGGGAAACTGTGGCAAGGGGACATGCCCTGCTTGTGTGCACAGGACAAGTGATAGCAGCTTTGACATTTCACACTTACTGGAGGATTTTGGAGCTCGTTGTTATGTCTTTGGTAGAGTAGATGAGGGGTTGGTAAGCAAGCCAGCAAGAAATTTCTTTTGTGTCCAGGGAAATTTTGACTGCAAGTGAGTCAGGGGAGGAAACTGTGGTGAAAAGGTCAAAATCATCTCCAAAAACGCAAACTGTTCTGTATTTTGACAAAGTCACCATTTTTTGAAGGAAGCTGATATTTTCCTCTGTACAGCGGTATTTCACCCAATAAAGAGAAGTCTTGAAAACTGTTCAAGTATCCTAAAAAATATCATATAAAGGAGTTCAAGCGGAAAGAAATCCTCCCAAACCCCATACAGACCAAAACAAACAGACAAACAAAAAACAGAATCACATAAAAACCCAAAGATAAACAAAGGTTTAAAGGTTTTCAATTGAGAACCAGCTGAAATGGGTGAACACCAGTGTCATGAGCCCCCTCCCTGCTTCCCCTCGTTTTTCATTTTTTTCTCCCCAGAACAGGCTTTTCTTTAGAAACCAGAGGCCTCCAGGATCAGATTTGTCGAAGCAAAAGGTTCTCTTTTTTAAGGGAAATGTTGAAGGAAAGCAATCAACTCCAGTGACAATTCGTGTTCAATAACATCACCAATTTCAACCGATACATTTTTGGTTTTTGATCAGCCATGAGGCTTTTCCCTCCATGAGAAAATATTTTAAAGCTCTCAAAAGAAAGGAGCAAGATGTACTCAATTTGATGCAAATACCAGTAAAAAAGCAAAGCTCCTCCATCTTTCTCAGCCCATTTTGCCAGTGCTTAGTGGCCAGAGCATCCTGCAGGCTGGGGATTTCACCTTCTTCCCATCTTTGCGTGTGGAGCTGCAGTTTGTTAATGAAGCCCTGCTGTAATTGTATGCCCACCTCACGCTACCGTAACCCTCACCAGTCCCAAAATGAATGGGCTTAGCGCTTTTGATCCCTGTTTTGCCTCTGGCTCCATCCCCCAGCCCCAAACTTCCTCCTCTTTGCCTCGTAAAAGGATTTCTCCCCAAGAAATGCAGTTACTGTTTTACTGATGGGGTCAGGACCTTTCTTTTTTTTTTTTTTTTTTTTTTTTTTTCGGTTTTATAGCCCGCCAGGGAGCGAGGCTTTCCATCTGGGGAGATGTGTAATGCAATCCCAAAATAACAGCACAGCGGGTCTCCCCATGCCCCGTGCACAGAGGACCTGAAACACCCGCCCCATGGTGCAGGACCAACATCACCCATGATCAATAGGAAGATTTATCTGTATCTACATATGTATCTATACCTATAAGTATATTTGTCCCAAAGCCACTGTTTCTGTGTGTTACATACATAAAGAGCCTCCTAGTTATAGCAAAATGAAGCATGTGAGGGTGGGAGTATCATAAAGTGGCTTTGCCCCCAAAGAGATAGTTACAACATCTGGCTTTGGGCTCTTCCAACCAAAAAAATCTACGCTTCAGTGCAGGTGCTGGGCCAGATGCATGCCCCTATGGATTCACCTCAGTGAAAAGAAAATGGAGCCGTGGAGTATTTTCTTTTAAAAAAAAAAAAGTGGGGGGGAGGGGGAGGGGAGGAGAAGCTCTTGCTAGCTTTTGATTCACTCCCCATCCACCCTGAGCCATGTCCAGATGGGGGGGGGGGCAGATGGTGACAATTCACTTGGTAATGGTGAATTCAGTGAAACACCCCAGTGCGAGAGGGGCCGTTTGCACCTATTCTTCTAATTTTCTTCCATCTGTAAGAAAACTTTTGCCCTTGTCTTTAAAGCAAAGTGCTGGTGGCATTAGTGAGGCTCTTTCTTCCACCTCCCCCATGCAAACAGTCAGCAGCTGATCAGCATTAGAGGCTGGTGTGAGGGTATGCACAGGTATTTCTCTTCTCATGGAGAAGCTGCAGGCCACTAGAAAGCCAAATCTGGGAAGTTTCCACAGAAAACCTGTCCAAGGAACGCACCAAGGGACAGGATGGTCTCTAAGTGCTGATGCCGAGGCAGATCTCAGACGATGCTCCTACAAAGGAGAGCTGATCAGGCACTGCAGCTCAGCAGTTTTTCCAGTCCTTTCACAACGAGGCATTGTGAAAAAAAAAAATATCTGTTAACCTCAGCTTTCCTTTTTCTCGAAGGAAAGGGGCATGTGTGTGTGTGTGACAGCTGCCTGTGTGCTGCAGAGAGCAGAGAGGGAGGCAAATGCCTGGGGGAGCCGTGGGCTACCAGGCCTGCCGGCACACTCATCTTGGGAGCCCTGACTCAGCCTGAGATGCCAGCCTCCAGAAGTGGGTGTGCCCTGCCCCAAGCACACCTTTTTTGGCATTCCATCTCCCTTATCTGCTCTTTCCATTTCGCTCATTCATCACTCGGTGTGGCGCCGTGGTCGGGCACCGTTGCTCAGCACTACCCAGCCACTTCTGCATTCACCTACGGTTATCATTCCTGTCGGTGTTACTCTTAGCATCGCCCATTATTGTAATTAAGGAGAGGAGAGCATCCCTTCATCCTCACGGGTCTTGCCCTGTTGTTATCAATGTGAATTGCTCAAAGCAGTTTCCAGGGCTCCAGCACCCAAACCTTGTGAACGTGATCAGGATACTGGTGTGAAGCTCCCAGAGTAGCATGGCCAAACTGGTTTGCATTTGTAAATCAGTCAGAACAGCAGGCTAGGGCTCAGGATGGTGAGGTGAAGGATTTTGGATATGGGGTCCCTTACACTGAGCCTTCTAGAGCATTCCTCTGGCGTTTGCACACTGAATTGCAGTGGAAAAATACAGCGCTGAACACAAGCAGGTGAGATGACAGTTCAGGCACTGCTGTCAGGCTCTGCAGCTCTCGGCATCGATTGAACGCCCACAGGAGCTGCTGAGGACTGACCCAGCTCATGTCATACACTGGCTGGCACTGGGTCCTGCTGCCCCAGCAACCCACTGCTTGGGCTGGTAAATCAATACAGCAGGGGAGACTTCTCTTAAACCTACTCTGAAATCCCTCTGGGCATGGGCTAAGGGTCTCCATGAGAGCTTTTCTCCCTGGCTACCCATCCTAATGCCCCATGCCCCTTGTCTTTACCTCCTGGACAAGCCTGTCAGCCTGTGGAGATGCCAAAAATCAAATGGAAGGATGGATGCCCAGAGGGCAGAAATCCACCCTGAAACCTTCAGCAGCCCACGCTAGAAGTGGTGCCACTGCCTACGCCTGCTACAAGTACCAGAAACAGCTATTTTGGTCAAAAATCACACCCATAACTGACAAAGCTGCAGCAGCACAAATAACCATGTGGGGTAGTTAGGGCATGGTCAGATGATAAAGCCACATGTTCCCCATGAAAAATTAGCCCGGGTATGGCAGGCAGGGTGACTGGAGGGGTTGTGCTGTTACAAGTGGTTTATCTAATAAGCAAAGCCCAAATAAACAAAGAAGGTGCTTTTCAAGTCACCTTTTCCCATTCTCCCTTTGTTAAAATGTTTGCTGTTTCCAGCACAGACAGGAAATCAAACTCTGATATTTTTCCCTTACAACCAAAATAAACAGCTATTTGTTTTAGAAACATGGCTTGGAAAGAAGCATGTAGGCTTTTCCCTAATAACTTCATCCCTCTTAACTCCCAGATAAGATCCCTGTAACATCAGTTCCTTTGGAAATCACAGGAAAGACGAATAGATACTAGAAAAAGAGACTGGTCCCCTTATTGCCCTGCTCGTACCCACACTGCATCAGCTCACCTTTGTCTTTTCAAAAGGGATTTTCAGTTTTGAAATGAATGTTCACACATATTTGTTGGTTCAAAAGGGGCAGAGAAGGTTTTAACCAGGCTGGTGCACTGCTCTTTTCATAGGTTTATTTAAGAAAAAGAAAAAACAAAGGGGGGGTGTGGGGGGGAAGGGGAAGGTGGCTTTTGGAGAAAAATAATAGAGAAAATACTGATCTTAATTTTTTATTTTTTTTTTTCGTGGAACAAAGACATGTTTTTTGAGGAAGATCTGGCCCTTAGCACTACAAGCACCACTAGAGGGCCCAAAAAAGTGTTTCAGGTGATGCTGGTGCCTTCCTCCTCTACATGCTACTGATAACCGTCACCATAAAAATGGCATCAACCACTCCCTCCAAAAGAATTACAGTTAAAAAAACAGTCAGAAGAAACAGTCAAAAGAGAATTGAAATGAGAAAGGCACCGGTGGTTATTCAGAAGGATTTCATTATAAGCATCAGAGAAGTTCATAAACTTGTAGCACCCAACTCACGCACTTCAGACCTCTTTGGAAGATGCCAGAACATTTATATCTATTTGCAACCTGCATTTCAGCTGTATTCTCACCTGTCTGAAGATGCTTTGCAGGAGCATTGCTCGCAGCAATGGTGCTGCCCCTCTCAGAGGCGGGTTCAGCTCTGCCAGCCCCACACTGACCCCACAAATGCCACCCTGGCTCCAGGCTGCTGTGGCCGAAAATTGATGATTATTTCTCATGGGCTTTTTGAATTGCTTTCCCAAATTCCTTTCCGCAGTGAAAAAGGGAACAGCTTTTCCTGGAATAATGCCGTTTGCAATATTTGGCTGCCCGTTCTGTTTTGAAGAATAGATGGTGATTTTCAAGTTAAGGGGAAAAAATAGAGGTGAAGAGACATTTTTCTTCCAAAGAAGGAAAAAAGTCTCTGAGCTGGGACTCATCCTACTGCCCACCGCTGCACAGACCTGGGGAAATTCCTCCACTTCCATTCACAAGCATCTCCTCAGGGTGCAGGGTTGCTACTCTTTGCTTGCTTTGGCTGCAATTAAATCGCCTTCAGTCTCTGCTGTATTGATTGCAGCATGCTGCGGGCCCTGAGCAGAATCTCAATTTAAATCCCTGTGTCCCTTGAGGCGGGGAGGCTCTGAGACATGACCCCATCTCTGTGTGTTCCCGTCTTTCTACAGTACCAAAATGGGTAGCTACCCATGCAGAGGGCTGTGAAATTGGCGGAAAGTGGGCACAGAACGTGGTTTTGCCTCAAACCACCCCCAGATTTCTAGGCTCTGGACAAGCCCTCCTTGACCCCACAGAAGCAGGGATCCCAGGGTGTCTGAAATTTGTCCCCTGCAATGAGGTCCCAAAGTGATGCCTCTGAGGCGGGGCTGTGGGAGCTGAGCCCTTCACGAGCTGTCACCGCTAATTGCTGTCTCCTGGAGCTGCACCTCCAGCCCCCTCTGCCCCTTTGCAAATTAACCCCATCATTTGGCTAATTCCCAGGGGGGCAGAGGCATTAACGGCGAGCGACATCTCCTCGGGGACGCCATTAAGGCAGAGAGCTGGGAAATGCAATCACTAATAGGGGCAGTAATGAGGGGAGAGCTGAAGGAGAGAGGGGAGGGGGTGAGGATGGATTTACCTACCCTGGAGAAGGCGACCTCACTGTGCCGCTGCTGCTCAGCCCACAGAAATGTGGGCATGGGCAAGCAAGCACGGCCCCGCTCCCGAGGAGTTTTGAGCCATGAAAAGTCTGAGTCTGCAGTCGGGGGGAAGCAGAGCAGACGGTACTTTGGTGCCAGCCTCATGCAGGACACCATTTCTACACAGGTCAGGGTGCTCCAGCACGCAGGCTCCAAGCTGAGCTGCCACTGGACAAAGCCCAGGCAATGACCCCAGCATCTCCCTGAAATAAGGGGATCCTGGGGCCAAACTTGCTTGGGCACCTCCACATACAAGTGGCTGAAGAGTCCTTTCAGGCTGAAGAACAACTCTGGGGGGACATTTTGATGCCTGGTGCACCTCCCAAAGAGCCAGCAATGTGTAATAGGACACTGAAACACTGCTGTCCCTAAAGCAGCTCCCTGAGCATCCCAGCTTGTCAGGGAAGATGCCTGCACCAGTGCACCAAGCTCCAGCCCCCCTGCAGGAAGGAGCTGGGCTCCCTGCAGCCCCACACGATGCTCTCACCAGCGGTCACGAGCGGCGAAGATGTTTCCTGTGATTCTCGCCGTGACGGCCATGCCCTGACCTGGCTTTCGTTATCGAGCGAGGGGCTGGCTGTCACTGACCTTCCCTGTGCACTGGCCAGCCGGCAGCCTCCCTGTCCCACTTTATCTGCCCACGACGCTCGCTTCCTTTGACGTCTGAGTGCAGAGCAGAGGTGGCTTCATGGGATGGGTCAGACGGAGCCGCAGCCTCCTGCATGCTCAGGAATCGTGGCAGCATGCAGAGATAACCCAAGGAAACACTGGGTCAGGGTGGGAAACCTGCCTGCCTCCAGACAGCATTGCCACGCTCAGGGAGAGCAACCTAAGATACCCACAGTGATCATGAGCCGCTCCTTGCTGACAGCTGCCTCTCCTTGAAATATCACTGATGTGAGGTCCTGGCTCATCTGGGATCTCCTTGCACACCCGGCCCTGCTCGGCTGCCTTGGGGATGCTCAGCGTGAAGCCAACCCCCACCAAAAGCCTTTCTCAGGAGGGATGGCAAGGGACCAGCAAGTCCATCGGGGCCAAATGCAGGGTTTTGCACCTCAGTTGAACACATGGTACCCAAAACACCACAGAGGGCTTGTGTCCATATCCTCCAGCCACTAGTATCTTAGATCCCCTTGCCAGCCCTAACCAGCTGCTTTGTCCCACCCCACCACAGCAAACCAGCATCCCACCCTATTTAGGGAATGGGAGTGGAAACCCCAGAGCAGGCAGCGGATGGGATCCAACTGCCAAAGTGACACCTCTTCAACCTACACAATGCTGCAAAGAAAGCAGCCCAACTCTGCTGCCGGGATTCACCCTGCAGCTTTGGGAAGACCCAAGAGCATGCAGCGCTGTGCTCCTGCAGCCCCCTGGAGCTGAGCTGTGTTAGCAGACGTCTCGGTGGCCTTGGCTCGTCCCTGCTGGCCTCTTCCCCCCTCCCTGTCCCTATTGTTCATGGAGCCCGGCCCTGACCCCGTGTATTTATAACCCCCCTTTCCGGCACCGCATTGTGTGCACCCCGCGTCCTGGATGAGCCGGGGCTCGACGCCGCGTTTCCTCGCCTTCCTGTTTACGGGGCTCGGGAGGAGCCAGACCCAGCCACTCCTCAGCTGCTTCTGTGAAATTCCTCTTTGTCCTTCTCGTGGCAAGAGACGGGTCTGGATGGTACCTTAGGCCTCCAAAATTTGGGAAGGGTTGGGTGGAGAGGGAGATGTTATTGCCCAGCTACAATTGGGGCACACATTTGTATGGGTTTGTCCTGAGTTGATGGGTTTGTCCTGAGAATGGTGACCCAAAGCAGAGGAAAAATGTGTACTGCTAGCAGCAGAGCATCTCCCACATTTCTATCTCTTGAATCAAATGTGCTGCTGCTGAGTTTCTTGCAGGACACATATTTTTCACATGAAGCTGTAGGGTTTGAGCCACCTCCATGCAATGCTGTTTAACCCTAAAACAACACCCAGACTCAGATTTGGTCCCTGAATTGCCTTTTTGTTCTCTCCAATAACAAGCAGAAGGTGGAACACCATTGGTACTGAATGCATGGCCATGCTTCAACTCAGGCAAGGTTTGTCCACATGATTTGCTATGAAGGAAAAAACCTCTACATGCTTTGCTCTGATATCATCAGCAAAACAGTTTATTACAGCAGGAGGGACCTTTTGCCCAAATACCTTTTATTGTTTAGGGAGGCAAATCAGCAGTGCTGGCAAAGGGCTTGCACTTGCCAAGAAGGCAGAGGCGTTTCCCTGCGGTGACCCCTGTGATGGAGCCAGCCCCAAGCAGGACCGGGCTCTGACTTAAGGGCACAAGCTGTCCTCTTACCACCACCATCCTCTGATTCATCCCCATTTTCCCCCCGTTTTTGGCCTAAGTGGTAGCCCCATCATTAGGAAATTTTACCCGCCCTGTGCCCTGTACAGCCATAACCGTCAGCAAGGTCTGCTCCCGCCGCGCAGCCCCGGCAGCGGGAATCAAACAAAGCAAAACAAGAAACCTCCCAGCGTTAATCTCGCCCTTGCAAAAGCTGGGTGGAGCGAGCGCTCCAGGAAGCCCCCATTCAAAGCCATTCATTAGTCAAGCGCTGTATAAATAATTATCTTTGCTGCTGGACTCCACTTCCCCAGCCCGCAACCTTGGGGTCCAGGTGGGGACGTCACTCCCTGTGTCCAGTCATCACTGGAGGAACACCGGGAGTTTTTTCCCCTCCGACGTGCAAACAGCAGCGTGCAAACAATAGCCTGGCGTCAGCCGACAGCAGCTGGGGCAGCCCTGGCCGTGCTGCAGCTCGCGATGCTGTAAGGTTTGTTTTTTCCCTGTCTCCCAGCCACCAGTGGAGAATTCCCTCCAAAATCCCACCTGGAGCCATCAGATGTGTGAGGCTCGTGGCCCCACGGGCTGTCACTTAACACTTGTTCTTTATCTGGCTGTGACAGGCAAGGCGAGTGTATTTCCAGATGTTTCCTACCCAGAGCTGGGACCAAGGGTTTGGGCTTTTTCGGCACTGGGCTGCCCATTCAGCCGGGCTGGCGGTGGGCTTGTCTGTGAGGAGGGAGCAGCTGCCTGCACACATCAGGCCTTCACAAAAGGTTAGAAGTGCAAAAGAAAAATCAATGCAACTCCTATTAATTAATAATTAATAATTAATAATAAAATAAAATTTTGCCTCTCAGGTGGTGACTGTTGTGATTTGTGGGGTTGAGAGAGGAAAAAGGGGTGAAGCGGAATTATGCCCCATAAGGGAGTTGATAGAAATGTCCCCATGTCATGATGGTGTTCACCAGCACTGGCCTTGGCAAGGAAACAAAATTTCCTTTGCAGGGGTTAGTAATGAGATGGCAAAACAGCTGCAGGATTGTGCTTGCACGTCATCTGGTTCATGGCTAGGGACAGAAGCAACTCCTGGCATGATTTGGATGCGTGGATTTTGGTAAAATTGGTTTTAGGGAGAAAAATGAAAAAAAACAGACCTTTAACAATGTCCAAACCCTCCTCTTTGCCTTCAAAAATACTTTAGTTTTCTGCTCCTAAATTAACTTTATTTTATTTTATTTCACTGAATTGAATAAGCCTAATAGTGTACACCTTTGCCATGAAAGGCCCATGTCTCAACACCAGCACCTCCAAGCCACAAGATCCTGCAAGGGTTTATGCCAATGTTTTCTCTCAGCATTTTTTCTCCCTGTCTGAGTACTTACACAAGACCCTGGTGATATCGATGTTCCCAGAATTACTGATCTGGTCGCTGGAGATGCCCCATCACTTTCTTTTTGTCCCTCCTTCAGAGGACATATTTTTCCTACCAAAATCTGGAACATACAGTCAGGGGAGAGAAAGTTCACCTCTAATTAATAAGGAGAAGTAGAGAGAGGACAGGTTACACACTGATAATATAACTGAAGAAAACCACAGTTCTTCCATGTCCAAAGGAGATTTTCCAAAGCCTTCATGTACCATGGACATGGGTTTGTGTTGAACATCTACGCAAGATACGAAACAAAGTGGTTGGAGAGGAAAAGTTCTTTGTCTGGTTAGTGGAGGCAGCATGAGAAATGGAATTTCCCTGTATTTATATTCAGGTCATTAGAAAGAAACATGCTGAGTTGTGGGTTTCCTTATCTCCTGGGCATCTAGATGAAAGGGTGGACAGAGTAAGACAAGCACACCAGGAAGCTCACACTCATGCTTGCTTGCAAAGCATGAAATCCACCTTGCTTGCTGCAGGTCATCTTGCACTGAGCCACCTCTGGAGGACTAATGCCCTGGAGGACATGGACACACAGCCCCAAAATCAGCTTCCTGAAATTATTTGAGCAGCTTGAGAGGGTTTTACAGCCACTGAGGCTGAATAAGCGGTTGTTGGGTGAAGGCGAGCTTGGAGGTGTTCCCCTGCACCACATCCTCACCACGCTCCTCAAACAGGGAGAAAACTTCTGGGACACACACAGGGTCTTCCCCCAGCCTCCAGCCTTTCCTGAGACAAAGATGAAATAAATCTCAGCTCTACGACAATGCCCATGGAGCTCAGTTCGCCTCAGTCTCCCTTCTACCCAGGGTCTCCCAGCTATGTCTCACCACACATCCCAAGCCAGCACCCACACGGAGCGGTGCCGCAGCCTCGCACGTGGCCACCACCAGCAGGGCTGCCAGCAGTATGGTTGGAAAAATCAGCAGCTTCATCTGAGCCCAGGACCCATGAAAGGAGATTGCATGAGACCTGAAAACTGTCCCTGAGCCAAGCCCGGATCCACTGAGTCCAGACAATGTCACCGCCTAACTAAACCCACTGGCACCCATTTTACAGATGAAAAAGCTGAGACAAGGGAGAGTGTAGAGGGAATAATGAGAACACATGGCCTGAAAAAGACATTTATTTGCAAAATGTATTTTAGAAAGCCACTTGAATTCTGTGTATCTGCTCCAAGCCAGGTGGCTCTGACCGGAGGTGATCTGGTTGTTCTTTTGCTTGTCTCCTGTTTTGTTCCCCAGCAAGAGGATGCAACAGATTTATTTCTTAAGGTGACATTGGAAGTGCTCGTGGTACTACTGCAGCACCTGAAAAGGTGGGGAAGAGACAGCTACAGCATGAAGCAGGGTAGGAAATGCCAGACCATGGGGAGCCCACGGTGGATACTCTGGGATGGTTCTGCTGGTTTCTGAGAGCTGCTGCATCCATGGAATATTTCCAGGATCCGCTCCCCCAGGGCAATCCAGAGTCTTTGGGTGTGATTTATTTCATCAGTGACAGGGGAAGCCTTGTCATTTATGGGATGGGTTTTCCTTCCTATAAACAGCCTGAGTGCTGCTCTGCTCCTGGCGAAGCCTGTGGTGAATCTCCGGGGTAAACATGGACATCATGGGGATTCGGTGGGAAAAAAGAGGGAGGAGGAGAGCTCCAGGCACACTGGGCAAAACCCAGCCAGGAGATGCGAGAGGCAAAGATGGGAAACAGCCAACAACATGGATTTGCGGGAATGTTTGTTGACATCTAGAAGCTGGAAAAACAGTGCAAATGCCAAATCCCACAAACTCCCACCCTATTTTTTTTCCCCATAAGCTTCTCTTTTGCCTTCCTCAGCTGGAAGCTGCTCCAGACCGAAGGCAGTACTGCATTTTGGAAGTTTTCCATAAATTCTTCATTACATGCAGGAATGGAGGTGGCTGCAGATTCCTGTGCCCAGTACGGGGGAAGGAACAGCCCAGAGGGTGGAAAATGGAGGACTACCTCCAACGGTATGGGATGTGGAGGCTTTGTGGTGGTTCCTTATATGCCTCTGCCCAAAGCCTGGGCACTCCACCCAGCTGGGCATTTTTTAAAAGAAATTCACTTATTTTGGTCAAAAAGCAAAACCCTTCATTTTATTTTCTTCCTAATTAACCATAACTTTTGGTAGGAAAGGAAATTAGCCCCCTGGAAATGTGTGAGATTTCAATGAAAATCAGATCCCTGCACCTCCTTCAGATTCACCAAAACTTCTTACAGCCATTTGCATGGAAGCATCCCTCTCCCCATACCAGGAAAGTAGCCAGCCCTTCCCCAGCAGCCCTTCCAGAAACCTTCCAAAGCTCTGTTCCCTTCCCCTGTGTATCCTCCAGGGTAGTCCAGGCTGCGAAGAACCAGAAAAAGGAGAAGATTGTTTAGACAGAAGGATAAACAGTGTTGTGAGGAGGAGATGTGCTTGGTACAGTGGTGTCAGCCTATCAAGCAGCATCTGCTGTCCCCATGCTGTATGCACTCAGACACAAATCTGCCCCTCCAGTATCCCTGGGGGATTCTTCCAAAAATATTCATCATTGTATTCATGTCAGCATCACTGTAATGCTACCAAGCATGGAGAAACAACCCACAGAGAGTTTGCCCCACTCCTGCCTCAGTTTGCCTGGCCAGTAAGCCAGGACTAATGATGTTTTCCACCCCAACCCAGTGAATGCATACATAGCCCAATAGCTCAATACAAAATATACTTTTTAATGCCACTTTGTCATTTAACATCTTAATATTCATAAAAAAGGAACGAGTAGATGGGCACCTCTGCACCACAAGCCATTAGAAACCCATTGTAAGGCTCTTTGGGCAGGAGATGGACAAAAAATTTATGCTGTCAGACAGCCCCCATGGGGAGGGGAGGTTGTCCTGGTTTCTTTTCCAGTGTTTTCTTTTGCTATCCAGTGCATTTCGAAGCTTGGGTGGATATAAACAGGTCCCTGAGATTCTTCCTGGTGGTGCTCATCCCTTCCTATACAGCAATAGGAGAAGATGCAGCGGTGCCATTTGTCTGCCAAGCCAGCTGGTGGACGTGAGCTGCCAATGTGAATTAATAACAGCAAAAGGTGTTTTGAAAAAGAAGAAGTAATTGAGAAATTAAGGGGCAAAGTGAGATAGCGCAATGCCCTGAATGGCCCCATGGTTTGGAGGGTGCTGCGATAAACCCTCAGTGGGTTCTCATCCTTCAAGCTGCTGCAGCAGGAGCACAGCCTTTCTGGGTGTCTGTGCAGCCCAGCCAGGACAGTAGGTTAATTCAGGAGGTACAGGATACATTTCCTATGCAGTTCAGTACAGATCATCTCACTAGTGCCTTGTATCCTCTAAAGCTTATAAATCTATTAACTCCGGACTGCTAAGCTAATTATGGCTGGTTACACTTCCAGGTAATAAAATATTTGTCATGCTTAAGGCACATGGGAGTTTTTCTTTAGCTTAACCAAATCACCCTGACAATTCCTTGAACTAAAGAGATTCCCAGCAGCATTTTTGCCAGAGGTTGGAAAAATCAGATTATGCAAGATGATGAAAAGGAACATTCGGGCAGTTTTCCCAGCTGGAGCATAAAGCGGTGTATGGCAGTGACTCCTGCACCACTCCAGCATCAATAATCCATCGGCATGCAGCAGCAGAGATGGAGGTGCAAGGAAATCCTGGGTTTGAGCTTGCAGAGACCCATCAGACACTTGGGTTCAAGAGGATTCAACATTTTGGCTTCATCCCAAAGCCAATTTGGCATGATTTGTGCTCATGTCTTGCTGAGCCTGGGAGGATTCAAGTTCACCTTGTTGGTTATTTTTTTTCTTTTTTTTTTTGATTCATCGCCTGGTACACTTCAGACATTTTTAATTCAGCAAAGGAAAAGAAGTCTTCTGAATGAGTTTCTGCATCTAAAGACAGCTTTTATTTTCCTTCCATCTTCCCTTATTTTTTAATGGACTTAATAAAAAAGGAAATGTATTAGCCAAGTCCAGCCCATGTGTTTTTAATAACTCAATTTAATTAACATCTCCCAAACTGTCTTATTAAAACTAAATTAAATCCTTATTTGAGATCTTTAATAGATCGCACAGACTTTGTGCAGAGACAACTGCAGCTGTGGGAGTGCCAGAAAAGGGAGCTGAGATTTACCTTGTTCACCTTGCAGGGGCCAGACCTATTCCTTGCCCTGTTCCCAGCCAGGTAAATCCACACTAAGTCATGGAACCAGAGAGAATCAGGGGGCAGAAACAGGCAGTAGCCCCCAGAGCTCAATAGTTTGTCCTGGAAGGCCACAAAAACTGGCACCACAGTGAATTACACAGAATAAAAACCCCTTTCCACTATGTTTCCCATTTATCAAAACCATGGTTATGTACAATTACATTGAAAGCATTTGGGGGTTTAAGGCAAAACTTCTGCCTGCCCCTTTTCCTGGGGTTATCTTTTCTCTTCTACTTGAAAAATGAGGATATTAACATTAAATAAGAATTTCCCTAAAAAATTGCATTATTTGCAATACATCTTACACAGGAAAGGAGTTTGGCTTTGGGTTTTGCTGTAAACAAGACATTTATTGAAGATAAACAAGAAAGAGATAGAAAATACAATTTTTTCTTGGAAATGTTTGTTCCCAAACGCATATCATCATGAAAGTGATGGCTTTTGTCGAGGAGCTGGTGCCTTCTGCTGGGTTCTCCAAGGCACCAGCAACTCATCCCCATCATCTCATCTCTCTGTGACCTTCTCTGTTTACCTTCCTTTTCCCCTTTGCTTCCTTTCCCTTTTCCAGTGTGTGTTGTATTTTTTTCTGCTCTTTTTGTCTTTCTGCCTTCTCTCTCCACCTCACCCAGCTTCAGCGGATATTTGTGTACAACAAAACGTCTGGGCAAGTGCTTCTGATCCTGCTTTTCCCACCAGGACCTCCAAAGCCAGAGAGCCAATGAAGACGGCGTCTGCTTTCCATCACACCTGCCAGGCAGGGCTTAGATCTCCTCCAGTTTAAGACATGTTGGTGCATTAAATATATCCAACCAGATTAAAACCATGTTCAAACAAGACTGGCTCACGGCCGCTGTGGCCCGGCAGGTTGGAGTTCAAAGGAACTTGTTGGGGGCGATGGCCTGAGATTGCACAGCCCAGAGCTGCTGCTGAGGATGCATTGGACAGACAGAGGGACTGAAATCACTCACTGGAGGTTTTATTTGACATCTACTAGCTCTTGGTGACCACTGAGGTGATGCCAAACACACACCCAAGCTTTTCCCTCATGCTCTGGATGAATGAGTTTGGTAGCAGGACTCAGCTACTGCCCTGGAGCACCCGAAGTGGTGGCGTTGGGTAGCCCCAAGAGACAGCATCAGCCCAGAAAATGTCAAAAATGAATGTGGACAACACTGTGCAAAACGAGAGATGCAAAGCACACAAGACCTGGGGACAGTCGTGCAAGTTGGCTCATTTCCCTTCAATCCAGCTGGTCAGGAGGCTGGCGCTCAGAGACAAGCTGGAAACCTGTGGTGGGGCAAGCAGTGCCTGCAGTGCCCTGGGCAGTGGTGGAAAGTGGGTGTTTCATCTGGTTGTGAGCCCCAAAGAAGCCCTGTTCCCATCAAATCAGTGCCACATGTTAAATGAGAGGCTGGGCACACAAGGGAGGGCTGCCCGCATGGGTTAACATGGGATCCAAACAGTCAGGCAAATAAACATATGAAAAACTCAATAATGTGAGTTAAAATGCCACCATTTTATCATTTTGCTTTAAGAAACAAAGAGCCAGAAGCTGGTCATTTTGCAACTCTGTTGACCATGATTTTCCAACCTCGTGTCCATTCCTGCTGACGTTAATAGAGTTATATCACCTGGAAATCTACTCCAAATGTGTTTTGAGCAGCATTGTTTACTGGAGATTTTTGATTCCTCCATTTACAGCTTCTCTGGTGCAAATCTACACTGAAATCAGAAAAGGCGTCTGAACAAAGCAAAACAAAAAAAAACTTTGTAAGTGGAAGGGGAAGGAGATTTGAATCATCGGCTGGTGGAAAACTTCTCTCATCTATTTGTTTCTGGGCTTGACATCTGAAAAAAAAAAAAATAATAATAATAATAAAAAAAAACCTCACAACCATGCCACTTCTCCAAACTCAGAGAAGGGTCTGAAAAGGTTAATCCCAGCCTTCACCATCAGCCCTTCTGGAAGCCACCGTCCTGTTGCAAAACAATCCTCATCAGGGCCAGGATCGGAGGGCTGCCCACCACCCCAACGAGGCAATGGGGAGTATTAGCCCCTACGCCGTGCTTGCATCGTGACTGTTTAGCAGTGGAAGATAAAGATCACGCGACAATTGCCTCAGAGCAAGAAGAGATAAATGCTCTTGACTTGCTGCAAATGCTTGTGCAGCTCGCAGCAGAAAGTTCTCCACCCTTGCACTTATGCTGCTTTGGGAAAAACCTCCCTTTTGTCTAAAAATGCATGAAAATGTGGCAAGAAAATCAGCGCTGGCTTCTCCAGGAGAGGTTTTGGGCTGCCTCTGGTACAAAGGCCGGGGGGTGCCCGAGGAAACCCCCAGGTGCAGTGCAAACCCTGAATCTCCCGCTAGCTCCTGCTAGCAGGGTTGTTTAGGACCTGAGCTCTGCGGCTTTTCAAGCTGCTGTTATTTTCTCTCTAGAAAGTGTCCTCAGAGGCTCTTGCTTCTTGGTATTTAAAATCTGCTTTTCCCTCTCCTGGTAAGTCAGGCTAACAACTCCGGCTATGCCAGGCATTACCTTTCCACCATCCCAAAGAGGCTGCCTACCGTCATTTAAACACATGTGCAGAAATTCAGGCCAAAGAGCAAAAAGCACATAAACTATTCTCCTCTTTTTTTTTTTTTTTTAACTTCTCCCTCCCTGGCACTGCTGTCTTTTTGTTCTGCTGCCTTTCCTTTCGCAGCGTGGTTACTTGTGTACTCGCTTCACCTTCTCATTTTCAAATCAAACGTTTCTGTTAGAAGAAAAGTTTTCAGTTGTGAAAAACCAGTTCCAGGAAAACAGCAGGGTAAAAAGAAATCGCTGTGCAAAGTGAAAAGTAACGGTGCAAAACAAAATTATGAAAAGAACTCCCTCCTGTGCTATAACCAGGGGACAAAGTGCAAGTATCCCCCTGAGTTTTATTTCTGGGGATCTTTTCCTTCCCTGAGCTGCCTTCCTTCACCCCAAGCATCCTTTTAACCAAGCGCCCATGGGAGCGGGGTCCCCTCGGCTGCAAAAACTGGAGCCTTCTCCCTGCAGCAATGCGGGGACCTGGAGAAAACCAGAGGAAAGCAGTGGGAGCCTGGCACACAGGGCTGGGGGCTGGCTTCAGGGGCTATAAACAGCAAAAACCCACAGCAAATCTCCATTTTGAGCCATAGAGGTTAGCGTGGCTGCTTATAGATGGGGTCAGGAGATTAGACATTGAAAGGGGAGAGGAGGAGGCACCAAACGTAGCTTTTGATCCCTCTCCGGCGTTCCCCAAAAGCCACCATGTGCCCAGCACCTGATAAATGCTATTTATAAACCTGGAGGAGGAGAAGGCAGGCCATAAATCTTCCTGCTTTTCTTTTCTTTGCGGATCAAGAGGAAAATTAAAACCATGCACTCCCTTTCCCGGGGATACCCCATCCTCCAGCCCACGTGGTCACGGTGGTGGCGTTTCGCCCAGGTGAGACACTTCCATATCAAACTCATGGAGAAGAAATTTTTTGGATGCTTTGTTGGGTTTTCATGAAAATCCAAAGCTTCAGGGCTATGAACTTTGCTGCTGAAGCTCCTTCTCGTGCCTCCTTTGAGGGCCATATTTTCTTGTGTTACTAACAAAGACACTTTATTGGGAAGCAGAAAGCTGATCACTTCTGGTAGGGAGCCAAACCCTGAGTTTTACCAGGCAGGAACAGCAGGAACCACAAAGTTTCCGACTGGCTTGTGTACTTTGCAGTGGAGATTCTCTGATGTCTGATAAGCGGTTCAGCTTGCGCTGCAGCCCGACACCTCTATGCTCATGACAAATTTGGCTGCTGGATCCAAACTGTGGGGTATGAAGGTGGAGGCCAGGCAGGCTCATGTAGCACCAGGCTCAGAGATGCACTGCACCTAATTTACTAATTTGGACGGAGTCATCTGATGGGGAAAGCGGCTTTCTTTGTGCCACGGCTGGGAGCGATGGGTCAAAGGCCAGTGCCTTTGACCCAAACAGATGACCTCGTGTGGGGGCGAGGAGCACATCAAGATGCCAAAACTCATTGCAGGGCGTTGGAGGCAGAAATGGCAGAGGTTGGGGTAGGAGCGATGCTCATGCTCCCTGTCCCCACTGAGCAACCAGGGTGAAAGGGGAGGTGTGCTGGGCCGAGCCCATGACCCAAAGGCCACAGCAGAAGCAGGACCAGATGTTAAACAGAAGCCCACAGTGTTGCTGTGGCCAGCAGGAGCCTGCCCCAGAGGAAATGACCCCACGTAAGATGCATTGTCACTGAAATTTCTTAACATGGGATGGCAGCTAACTGATTAGGATGAGCTGGCCAGGGCAGGCAGCTGCTAAAAACACCAGGAGGCAGAAAAGCTGGCTCCTCCTGTCCCTGCCATCAGGGTGCCATCAGGGACTCGCTGTGCAGCGTGCATAGGAATGGAAATAGGATTTTTCCCCAGTATTATTATTTTTTCCATCATTTGCAATGATGTTGTTCATGTCCGTGCCCTTGGTTTAAAGTGCAGAGCCTCAGGGATGCCTTCTGCCAAAAAAAAAAATTCCAAACAAACAACAAAAAAAGACATATAAATGCTTTTCAATATAATTTTAAAAGTGGGGAAACTGAGGCACAATGTTCACTCTCCCCTTTGTCTCCTGGAGAAGAGATGAGGCATTTTGTGCAAGCTGGGCTCCCCCGTCTAATCTTGGCCAAAATAAATACCGCAGCCTGGCTCCCTGTGGACATGTGCAATGTGTCCACCCAGAGCGATGCCACCCAGCACTGTGCTGCCCAAGTCCCCTTGCTACCCTATGGAAAAAAAAAAAAAAAAAAAAAAAAGAAGAAAAAAAAAAGCAAATCAAATAAGCCAAGTGGCCAAATTCCCTCCTAAAAGCCCAAGTTCTCACGGCCAGCAGTGACCGGCCGGCAGCGAGGAGCCTCTGTACGCAGCTCCCCCGCGGGGCTGTCCCTGGAAAAAAAAACGTGGGGTTTTATTTGGGCAGCACAATAAAAGCAAGAAAGGGCATATTTCAAAGCCACAAGTCCCACAGGGAGGAGAAACCTGTGCCGACCGCCAGCCCCTCCAGCGTGATTTTAGGTAGCACAGAGCTGCGGGGAGGCTCGCGGCTCCCCGAAGGGAGGGCACGCTGCAAGCCCCGCGGTGATGTATGCATCCCCCGGGCGCCATAAAAGCAAAAGCCGGATGGATTTACATTATCCAAACATCTTGCTGCCCCCATAATGATCCAGGGGTGATGGAGGAAGGGAGGCTGCAACGATGCCTGTTTTTTTCCAGTGCTTCCCCCCACAGATAAGACCCTTTGTCCACCCCGGGCGAGGACATCCCGTAGGGTTTAGGGCCAGCCCTGTGCCCCAAAGTGGCTGGCAGCTGCCCGCTGCATTCTGGCAGGAGAAGGCAATCTTCCTGGCTGGAGAAATGAGCTCGATGTGTGCCGTTGGCGGGGCCAGTGCCTGGCTGCCCCCTCCATGCATATCTG
Source organism: Anas acuta (assembly GCF_963932015.1). Classification (NCBI taxonomy): domain Eukaryota; kingdom Metazoa; phylum Chordata; class Aves; order Anseriformes; family Anatidae; genus Anas; species Anas acuta. Next base: position 6,605,177 of record NC_089001.1, on the reverse strand, counting down.
CATCCCACCGAACTGCAAGAACCGCGCTTTTGGGACAGGGTTGTGCTTAAAAGGGAAAAAGCAGCAAAAGGAAGAAAACCAGTAACAAATACCCCAGCACCAACCAAGCATTTCTTGAGCCTCCTGTACCAGCGATCGCATGGGCTGGGCACGCAGGGAAACTGCAGTCACTCAGTAAATAGAAGGAGCAGGATCTCAAGCATTGGGAAAAGCAACATCTGAAGTTTCCAGAAACATCCCACAGCACCTGCGTAATATTTTTTCTTGCTGCCTCCCCCTAATTGCATCCATCTGGGACAGAGTATCTCTTTCAGTGCTGCAGTGCGTGGGCAGGAACCATTGGTTTTTGCCCCATTTTTCTCACAGATCGCATATAAACATGACCTCTTCCCTCTGAGAGGCTCTTAGATGCCACGCTAATGCAAATAGGCTGTATTATTTATTCGGGCTCTTTCAGCTGAGCCTTTAAAAATGAAGTTTTTATAAAATAGCCGCTTTTCATTCTCTTTTCTTCATGTTTTTGGGGAAAGGAGGGAAGATGCTGAAGACAAAGAGGAGGGGGCAATCTCAGCTGCACTCTCCCCGTAGGATCAGTGCAGAGGGAAATCCTGCTGCCCATTCCTGTGCCTTGATTTCCCTTCTTGTCTTGGGGAGATGCTGCAATCTGTGCCCCAAAACAACGTTTTAAGTATCATTTCTGCGTGCCGTCCCCAGGAGTGATGTTCTCCCTGTCAGCCCAGCCTCAAGCCAGCAGGAATTTAAAGAGAAAGGGAAACTGCTCCTGCCACACACTGAAACCCCTGCTGAAGGGATAATTCCTGCGAGAGCAGGAGCTGGGGCTCTTTCAAGGCTTTTGGAGCTCAGCATCCCTCCAGGGAATGTCCTGAGGCTGCGCAGGGGCTGGGATTGTCGTCACATTTTCAGGGTTTCTATAAAATTGCCAAGATTTCTTCTGGTGGGAAAAATCTGCTGCAAGGGACAACATTTGTATAGTGGCTTGGGGTGGGATTTTTGCCTCATTGCAATTTTATTTGTGCGGATGTCAAGCCTTGATACTCCAAAATGCCCCAGCAATTCCAGATGCTTAAAACATCTTTTTTTTTTTGGCACCATCTGATGAAGTTGGGGAGAGATTTATCTCCCCATCATGACCCTGTATTGATCACTTCCTAAATAGTGGGGAGAGGAGCTCATTTAGCTGCCATTTCAGTGAAACCTCATTAAGCGTTTAGAGAGTCCATCTCTCCTAAGTGCCTGTACAGTCCCTGGGACTGCAATTAGTCCTGCAGCAATCTTTTGCTGAGCTCATCCCTCATATCAGCACCCTGGGACAATGCAATGTGCCTGGGGAGCAGGGACTTGGACCCAAACCTAGGGGACACCTCTGTTTCTCATGGCAAATTGGCTGGGGTGCCCTGTACTGGTGTCAAGTGGTGGCACCTGAAGCAGCTGTGGGACTCACGGGGGTCCCTTGGGGTGCTGTGCCCCACAACCTCATCTCAGCACCCTTTACTCCAGGGTGCTGCAGGGTCTGGCTGGACCTACAGATACGGCTTATCAGCCAGGTTATGGGAAGCATTGCCTAGCCCAAGGTCCCTCCTGACCCCCCCAGCACACCTAAACCTTGGTGCCACTTGTAGGGAGTGGGAAGGGGCAGCAGGGGAGGCAGAGGATGGAGGTGGAGGAGGGAGGAAGAGGATGGAAATGGAGAAAGAAGGTTCGAGTCCAGCAGACCATTGGAGGACTGAGGTTTCTGCTGTTGTTGTTGTTTCTTGTTTCTATTTTTATTCCCTTTATGTTTTTCCAATTTCGAAATTCCATTAAAAAAAAAAAAAAAGAGCCCTGCCTGGAATTTCTTTCATGCCCCGTTCTCAGCCTGCGTGCGTATTGCAAGGGTTGCATTGACTCAGCGGGGACAAGAGCCAGTTCTGGTTTTCATTACCAGTTATTAATGCCAGGGAACATGTTTAGACTCCCAGGGCTTTGCGCTGGTCAGGGGCTCAGGGAGCTTGGGTCCCAGCTCTGGTAAAACCTCCCTGTCCAGCAGCAATACCTTAGGGCAGTGACTGTCCTCTCCTCATGCCCTGGCCCCAGCACCCTGCAGCTAACTTAACCCCTGCTTGCACCCTTCCCTACTGAAAGGATCATTATGTTCAATCTTTTTTTAGTCCTTAAAATCTTGTTTCTTTATTCAGATTACAAAGACCAGAGCTGACTGCTCCCATATCGTAGCTGAAGGGGGGATTTTAGGAGAAATGGGGAAAGCTGGGTAGATCTCCAGGGGTGTAGGATGGAAGCAACCCCACCCAGCCCACGCACACCACTCGTGGGGTTGGGAGCCCCTGCACCAACCCTGGTTCCCCCTCGCCCAAAGGCATCCATGGGCCCAGCACTCTTGCTCTTGACGTTATAAATCCTTCCCCAGGCTTCTGGCCAAGGCAGCTGCCATCGAGGGGCTGATAGCTGCTCGCAGATTTAATTCCTGCTGCTCTCCCATCAGTCAACCTGGACCTGTGGGGAAAAACCCAGGGGGTTCCCCATGTCCAGGGCTGGAAGCAAACATCCCTGTCCATGAGAGAAAAGCAAGCTGGCCTCAGAGGTTCATGAATTATGTGGGGTGCATCAGCAGCACTGCTGTGTACCGGCAAGACCTCACCATCTGTTGGGCCACCTCCTCCAGACAGACAGACAGAGGTGTCCTTCCCTCTCAGTTGCCCCCAGTTGCCACAGATCCACCAACATAATCCAGCCGTTGGTGTCGACCTCTCCCAGCAATTGCATTGGGTCACTAACCCTTCAGACATCCCAGCAACTGATATTTCCATAACATTTTCCCTCTTCATTTCCTTCCCCTGTTCTTTCTGAAAGCACTTTCCTTCCTTCGGAGCTGGACCATCTTTGGACTTAGAGCTTTCTGCTGCCCAGAACATCAGCATTGCTTACAGACACAGGGGAAACACCAGTGACCAAATTATATCTGACTTTCACAGCTAACACTTAACTGACCTGCTTTTCCCACTGCCTACCGGTGATGGACAACTTCTCTCTCACTTCAATCTTATCTGCATTGTTTTATCAGCTCCATCTCAGAAGACAGAGCTCTTTGTACCCACTTGCGGTCATCTGTTTCTGAGCTTTCAAAGTCATCTTGTTGCAGGTTTGCTATTCTCAATGCAAGGCCCGAGCTTACTTTTTGCAAGCAGAAAGGACTACAAGATGTGGGAAGGGTGGACAAGAGAGCCCCTCTGCCATGCTGGGAGAGCTGCTGGGGGTACAGCCTCTGATACTGGGAAGTCCTTTGGAGACAAAGATGCCGGGATTTTTTGGAGAGCTTGTCAAAGCATGTTCTGATTTTTATTTGGTTCCTCTCCACCCCCAGAAAATAGTTATTTTTCAGCTAAAAGTCAAACTCTACCCAGTTTACTCCCACACAGTATTTCTGTGTAAGTCTGTGTTGATTCCTTCCACTCTTTTGTAATGTCAATCCTATAATTTCTACAGAAAGCAGACCTCTTTAAAAAAATAAAAAAATAATAAAAAAAAAACTACTAATTTATCACAAATCCTATACTTCACCTAGAAATTTGTCTTGAGGGATCGTTGCCTTTTTCAGGAATGCTGATACTGCCCTTCTCAGGTTTTTCTTTCATTCAGCAGTCGCAATGACCAAGGAGTTGGCAGAGCAGTGGGCTGCAGGGTGTCCCGTGCCTCCAAGCATCCTGTGCGGGAGAAGAGAGCACACACAGACTGAACTACTTCCCTCTGCCCGAGGTCATGGTCCTTATCACCCTCCGTCCCTGGAAAGCAGTTGGATATGGTCTTCTCCATCCTGATTTTCACGCCAGGCTTCTCACTTTCTGGCCCACCCCACTCACTCCTGCAGGTCCGAGCAACCAACTCGACCCTGCTTGTTTTAGGGATGAAGTGCCAGCACTGCCTCCTGCCAGCCGTGCTCCTAAATAATAACACACACACACACACAAGCGAGCACTTCCCGCTGACTTCGGCGAGACCTCTTGTCTGCTCCCCCCCGTGTCCTTCACGGGGAGAGAGAAAGTGGTGGGAAAGTTGTTTCCCAGGGCACCCAGCTGGCTGCAGCAGCGTCTTCAGGCTTGGAACAATGCTTGGAAGGGAAGATGAGGAAAAAATAGACTGGGATGACGGTGTACAGACTTATCCAAGCAGCAGCAGTGCATAGTTTGCGGTGGAAATGTCCTGGAGTTATTTCCTACAGAAATCTGGTTTGGGTTAGTCAGCCCTGCTAACAGGCTGAGATCTTCACAGCTCCAAGTTCCTCTACTGGACTTTCATGTATTTACCACCAGCTTTTCTGCTACGGGCTTTGCTTTTCCCAGAGGAAATCTGTTGGCCTTCTTCTTGGATGGTTTTCCAAGGAATGCTCCCAAAACCACAGCTGCTGGTGGATCTCATCCACTGGAGAACATCACCCTCCACCTGGAGATACAGGGCTAGAGTCCCCAAGCCTCCAACCTCACTCATAGCATCCATCCAGGCCCTGTGTTGGGGCTTCAAGGATGAGTCAGGGACCATGCCAGCCACTCTGATGGCTGCAGTTGGGGGAGATGAACCTCACAGTGTGGGTTTGTCCAGCAGAAATAGGGACATGCGTGGTTTGGACCTCTTTGTGTCATCTGAGCATGACAAGAAAAGAAAATGGAAATCTGAGTCTGGGTACTGCAATGAGTCTCAGAATTTGGGGTGAAAACAGGGAAGGCAAGACCTAAAGACCGGTCAGCACTTCTAATACCAACTAGGATGCAAACCACATCTACTAGGTGTTTTCTGAACAAATCAACACCTGAAGACCAACTTCATGGTTCATAAGAATTGCACATGGAAAGTCACCAGCATGTTCTTGCGTTGCATCTTCATGCATATCACCAAGCTTAGAGCCCTCTGCGTAGCTTCAGCAGCACCTCCTCAGTTTTAGGATCCCACTTTGAATGGCTTTAACAGCCTTGCCTTTCCCAGGAGACATCGGCAGTGCTCTCCCAAAAGCCATCCTCTTCTGGAAGTTGGTTGGCCAAAAAACACAAGTTATTTATCCACTACCAGAAACTCCTGTGTTTATTTCTGTAGTTACAGCAACCTAAAACGAAGATGTCTCAAAATGACTGTTTGAGAAAATCATTAACAAGTCTGAAAGACCAGTCAGGTACAGGAGGGCTGAGCTCAGCAAAAGGGATCCGAGCCCTCACGCAGCACAGGGCTGGAGGACCATCACCCACCCTCTGCTGCTTCTCCTCCTGCACCATCTCCTTTTGGTCATTGTCAAGGCAATATTTGGGCATAAATCCTTCAAATCCTGCTTCTACCCACTTTCCCAATCTCATCCAGCCCTTATCTGCTGGCGGGCTGTGTCCATGCATGCACAGAAGGAGCACGCACCGGCTTGCAGATTCGTGCAAACCCATCCGGCGCGCGCATACCAGCTTACGACTGATTTGTATCAGTTTTGCTTGTGTGGTTAAGCGAGCTTGAATCATAAACCAAATTGTTTATTAAACTAATTTAGCTAAAATGTGCAACTTCTGGAAGCAGCCTGCACTCGATTTTTTTCTCCTCTTCTACAAGTCAAATGCTCATGGTGGGGGAATCGAATGCTCCAGCTGCCGAGATTTCTAAATCCAGCCATAAAACTTTATTTGTTCTGTTTCTGTTTATCATTTCCATAAGCAATCCCGGTAGGGATTGCACATTCCTTGTTGCTAATTTTAATGGAGAAGGACTGCACAGATCCCCAGGCTGCAGCCAGGAATGCTCCTATGGAAATCGCATCGCGGTCCCTGCCAGCATGCTGTGTCCACCAAGTGACTCTTCCCACCTGGCCCCTGGAGAAGGCTTGCGAATGCCTTTTTGTTAACTTTTTGGGCTCACCTTGTTTTGTTTTTTTCCTTTGCTGGTGGGTGAGCAAGCAATTGGCACAGACTCACCAGTCTTGTTGCTGATGATTCACCACCAACAGGCAACGGCGGCCTCATCACTCTGGCTTTTCCCTGCATGTCTGGCTGCCACCACCATTTCGGGTTTGGGCTGAGAGGTTTTGGGGACTGGGACCAGCTTGGTGCTGGGTTTGTGCAACCCAGGGCAGTCAGGAAAGAAAACGTGCAAAATCACCTCTTGTTACTGCTGCAACACTGTAATATTGGTGTTTGCAAGGAATGGGCTTTCCATTGGCACCGAGATAAGTTTCCAGCCCAGAATAAGATCCGGCTGAAAAAAAAAAGAAAAAAAAGAAAAAAAAAAAAAAAAAAAAAAAAGCTCACAGAATTCATGAGAAAAATCCTGTTGGTTTCTTTTTTTTATTATTTTCTTTTATTATTATTTTTTTTATTGTCAGCACCTCTGCCTTCACAGCCTGGTGGTGCCACCACAAGAACTGTTACACATGCTGCTATGCCCACTGCTACGACGCATGACCTCATTTGGTTGAACTAGAAGGCTAGAAAAGCAAACTAAAAGCCACACAGGCTCTGTTCGAGCCATGAAAACCCCCAGCAAGTCCCTCCAGTGGCTGATGGACCTCACTGGTGCACACGTGCTCCTTGTTTCCACTTGTAAAGCCCTCACCATGCAGCTTTGCTGCTGCATCCCTCATCTCTCCTCTGCCAAATGTCTCATCCCCATGGAGGAAGGGAGCCTGGGGTCTGGATGAGACCCTCTCTGCCCATGAGGAGTAGGATGGAGCTCCCACCACCTCATTCCAATCCTTTCCAAATTTCCTCTCTCCCCGACTCCGGCTGTAAATAGCGGTGCTGCAGGAGCCCAAAAGCTGTTGTGCCACAGCCAGGCAGCGCAGGGATGTGCCTGACTGCTCCTCACTAATATTCCCAATTTCTCACCCCAACTCCAGGCTCATGCATGCCAGAGCAGTAAGCCTGGGTGGCCATCAGACACATGGACACCAGAACTGGGGACAGATCTCACCTGCCCACCAAAACACAGCAAACCCCACGGCAGCACAGAGCAAAACACCATAGGGCAAAACCACAAGCAAAATCTTGCAGAACTGAAGAACTCATCTGCAGAACTCCAAAATGAAGTCAGTTCTTTGAATTTCTAGAGAGTCTGAGACCTATCTGCTGGGCTTTAACCCATTTGCTCAATTTTCAGGTTTAGGATTATTCTGAAATAGGGGCCAATCCCTTGACCAGCCATATTGCCTTGTCTGGGGGTTTAATTCAGTCTCCAGACAAGTTCATGCCATGACATGGGTATTTTTCCCTGGAGTTTACCAGTATAATAAAGTTTTACCATTTAAGACAAATTCTGCCTGCTACTGACATGTTTACAGGGCAACATTTACATAAAAGCAACTTCTAAATGAAGCTGGAGTTTCAGACCAAATTTTTCTTAAATTTGCAGCACATTTTGAAAACCACCCTTTAGCAGCAATGCCAATATTTTGGGGAAAATGTTTACATAGGTCAAAATATGCCACTTCTATTGAAAAGCCAGAATTAGGAAGAAATAACATGTGGTTATCAGTGTCGGAAGTGCTTGTGGACATCACAAGCTGCCTTAAGACTTGCAAATTGCTTTCATACCCTTGCGTGACAGTGGTTAACAGAAACCCATGCTGACCCAGAAACACACCCATGTATAGGTAGGTATTAAAAAAAAAAAAAAAAAAAGTACTTCTTGATGTCAGTGTTGTCATGATCTGGACTCAAAATGAGAGCATTGGCTCTCCCTTACGTCTGCACCATGTAAAGCCAAAGGGGGGGTTACACTTGTAATGCTGGACAGATGTGCTTGGTTCAGAGCCTGGCACCGTGATACACACAGCAGTGACCAGCGAACCTGTGTGTGCTGGCCCAGGATCACAATAAATTGTCTGAAAACCTGGAAAGGGTCTCTGTTTGGTGGCAGATTGCTGATAAGCAACTCGAGAGCTCTTTAGAAAGAAAAAAGGGAACACAAAAATCACTGCAGATCTGCTATCACCTCCCAATGCTTCAATGTTTTATCCAGCCATTTCTGGGGTAAATATTTCTGTTATAAAAAGATCGGTTCTCTCCTGCCAGGGCTGTTGCTGGAAAGCCCCAGAGGCTCTGACAGCTTTGCTGTGGGACCCTGGCACGGGGCAGGCACCTGCAGTGGGGCTGGTGGGGAGCAGCCGGGGCAGCGTCGGGGCAGAGTTGTGCCAGCATGTGTCCCCCATTACCCCGAGCTGCAGGGTAATGGCTTCAAACTAAAAGGGGGTGGATTTGGGTGGGACGTCAGGGGAAATTCTTCACTCAGAGGGCAGCGAGGCCCTGACCGAGGCACCCAGAGGAGCTGTGGTGGCCCCATCCCCGGCCATGGCCAAAGCCATGGATGGGATTTGGGCAGCCTGGGCTGGTGGGAGGGGTCCCTGCCCATGGCACGGGGTGGCACCAGGTGGGCTTTGAGGTCCTTCCCACTTAACCCCTTCCATGGTTTTATTGGAACAAGTTGAAGGGACCAAGGGTTCTGCCCCAGCCAAGAGCTCGGCGCTGCCTCTGGCCAGGCCAGCAGTGGCATAGGTTTCCAGACTGCAGCGGGATTTAGGGTTTACATTTAGCAGAAAAAAAAAAAAAAATAAAAAATCACTTTTTGCCCCAAACAGCCCAACTAATCGTCACCAGCAAAGGGCTCTTTCCCCCCCCTCCACCCAAGGACAGTAACAAAATCCCACAATTTGAGACCTTCCCCTGAATTAATAGCCATGGCAGCCCAGTGAGTGTGAGGCCACTCGCTTCCCTTTCTGGGTTTATGTTGCATCCCCCCTGCCCTTCTCCTCTCCTCTTAGCTGGCACGAAGAGCTCAGTGCCGATTTTTGTCGGTGGGGATTGGATCTGACATGAAAGAGGCTGCGTCGGATCTCAGACAAGCAACACCATGACCCCAAAAGGGAGAAAAGCAACAACTAGCTAACTAAATAAATAAGTAAAAAACACAGATATTGCCCACCCCAGCCTCCTGGACCAGGGTTTCAGAAGGAGAGGGAAAGGGGAAAGGTGACATGGAGCTGGGGCTGTGCTTTGCCATTTCGTTCCCTTCCCATGCTGCCCTCCACTCGCTTTTTTCTTTTGCATTCGCGATGAAAAACGAGCTTGCGGTGATAGAGAGCCCGGCAGCTCTGCCGGTGATTTACGGGGAGCTCTGCTCCGACAAGGGCCTTCCGCTGGCCCAGACGGGGGGCGCGGGGGAGAGGGGCTCTGGGGGGGCCGGGGGCGGCGTGCGGGCTGGCAGGCGGATTGGAAACAGATGCTCATGGTGCTTGCTCCAAGGGATGCAAAACGCCTGGGAGAGGAAGGGCCACCTTGGCAGGGGGACACAGTGCCTCCATCTGCCTTTGTTCCTGGCGAGGTGCAGCCACGGAAAATATTTCGAGTGTGCCCGAGCCCCCCATAGCAGATGGGTCAAAGCAGGATGGAGCGATGCTCTGTGGGGATGGGTTTGCTTTTTGCACATCATTGAGGTGCCAGAGGCTGTGAGCACTGGCGCCTTGGCAGCACCTGCTTTGTTCTTGTGGGATGCAATGAGTAACTGAGGAAAGGATTTGGTGAAAAGATGTGGGAGTCTCAGGGCTGGCAGGAGCAGCAGCACCCAGCCGGCTCCCAAACAGGGAGAAGTGCTTGTGTGGTGCTTTTAAGCCAGGCAGAGGAAGTGGGGTTGCAGCTGGGGAAACTGAGGCACAGAAGTGGAAGAAGCTAAACTTGGTGACAACCCTGCAAGACACAGCTGCTGCCTCCAAATCCATGCTAAATCCATGATACGAGCCCTGTGCTGATGCCTCAGGAGAGCAGCCAGCCCCTCCTACCCTTTCAGACCAGCAGCAACCCCCTTGCTGCTGCCAAATCCCCCGCCTGGCTCCTGGAGCTCACTTAGCAAAAGCTCCCCCGGCTTGAGCAGGGCACGTGCTGCCATCACCGGCACAAAGGTTTCTGCAGGAGCAGCCTGGATGGGGAAAAACATAGAAACCTCGAAGAAAAGAAGAAGAAGAAGAAGAAAAAAAAAAAAAAACATTGCTCATTGTGGGGGCTTTTATATTTTCTTGGCATGCCTACCCCCATAATGATGGTGTGTCCACCCAGAGAAACCCGCTCCTCTGCACCTCTGTGTCTGTGGGGAACCGATGGGGTTTGCAGAGCACTTCTCTCTGCTTCTCTCTGCTGTTCCCCCTGCACCCAGCTCCCCCTCCCGCCCCCCCCCGGGGCTGTTTGGTTTTGGGCTCGTGGCCGCGGGCTCGCCGGTGGTCTGCGGTGGGCACGCTGGTGGTCTGCGCTGAGCCGGCGGCTTGCATGGCGCTGGCTTCGCCTCGCGGTTTCCAGCTGGTAAATGTCATTAAGAGAAGCTGAAAATACATGGCACCATTCCTGAGGCGACGCCTTTTCCATGGTGCCGGTGCTGCAGCGGCAGGGGATGGGAGGGAGGGGGCAGGGGGGGGCTGCCCCAGGCTGTGCCCCGAGCAGGCAGCGCGGTGGGGACAGATTTGGGGAATCTGGGGGGACAAGAGAGGGAAGGGGAAGGGGACGGGATGAAGGGAGGGCAGGGAGGCAGCTAAGGAGCAGCACAGGGCTGGGGGGGCTGGGGGGAGGCGGTGGGTCACGGTGCCCACCGAGGGTAATTCAGGGGTGGATCGGGGCACCGCAGCATCACCCGTGCGAGGACAGCGCTGCCTCGAGGAAGAAATAAGCTCCCAGCAGCTTAATTCACCCGCCCCGCTCCCCCAAAAGGATGCTGCAGGGAAGAGGGCGAGGCAGCATCTCAGGGAGCATCCCCACCCCGGGATGCGGTATTCTGGGGACCATCCACCAGCCCCAGGACCCCAGCAAGGCGGCTGGGTGCTGGTGGGCGTGCGCCCTGCCTCCCCCCGCTCCCCCCCTCCCCGGCAGCCGCGTTTTGGCCCCGGCCGCTGCCTCCCCCCCGAGCAGCCTGGCACAATAGCGCATTGTGGGGCCGGCTTTCAAGCGGGGCCAGGGAATGGCAGAGCGGGGGAAAGGCCGCTGGAGGAGCCGGAAAGTTGCTGTTGGACGGCGTTCAGAGGCCTCGGCGCGGCGGGAGGGAGCCGGCCGCGGAAAGCAAACAGCGAGAGGGGAGGAAAGTGCTGATGCCGAGAGGTGGCCCTGGCACCCCCGGCACCCCACCTGAGGCAGCGCCCGGGCACGGCGAGCCCCCCGGGGGTGTAAGTGAGGCCCCAGTGCCTTGCACCAGCCCTACAGCCCCAGATATTCTGGTGGAAGGCTCTTGCTGGCCCCCAGCAAGCACTTGGCCATCCATGTGCAGCGGTATGTGCAGGCGTGTGCGTTCACACGCAAGTGTGTGCATACGTGTGCACGCGTGTGCAAGGCCCAAGGCATGGAGCAAAGCTCATTGCCACAGGGTTCAGCTGAGCAAACAGTGCAGCAAAGGGGTGCCTGTCCTAGCAGGCTGCCCCATGACACCCAGCCCAGTCTTTGTACCCTTCCCTCTCCATCCCTCTCCACGTCATCCCCTATATTCCCATTTCTCCCCTTTAAGAGCCTCCTTAGTCCTCTCTTTTTCTCTCTCAGAGATTTCTAGAGAGCCCTTCCCTTAGTTTAGTCTTCAGTAATTTCGGTTCCTGTTTCAATCTCTCTTATTTCCCTCAAGCACCAGTTCAGATGTCTCATTTCAAGACACCAACCTGAAAAAGGCCGGTTTGCCCCTGGCCTCTATTTAAAGCAGCCATTCTTGGTGCTTTGTGTGTCCACCTTTTAGAGTGCAAAACCAGCTCCCCAGGGTCATGCTGCTGGCTGTGCACGTCCCCGTGCTGTCACCTGGTAAAAAAAAAACCTGTGTGCTGCTCCAGCCACGTATGTCTGAGCACCGGGGGCCAATAAGCCATGCAAAATCCTTGTAAAAGTGCCATTCTCCATGCAGGCTTGTTTCTCCTCCAGAGGAAACAAAGCTGAACGCGGGTGCATTTTTATTAACTCCTGGCTTGCAGCCAGCTGGGCGCATCAGTGCCACAAGCAATGAGCCCAGACGGCTTTTGGCAGTGGTGCTGATGCTTCGCCTGCAGCGTGAGCCCCTTCCCAAACCCTGCGTCCTCCTTCCAAAACTCCTAAGCAGGTCTTGCAGCACCCCATGCTGATGCAGAGCACCAGAAGAGGGGAGAGCATTTGCTTCATTCACCACCCCCCAATGCTTCCTCTGGGCGAGCCGTGGACGTTAACTGCTCGCCGTGATTTCCATAGCGAGCGCCGCAGGTGCACGGGGGCTTCCCCCAGCAGGCCACCCGCGGGTATTTTTAGTGCAAGCATTAAAGCAGTTGTCTCCAGGCTGTGCGTGCTGTCGGGGGGGTTGGGGGGGGGACAAGGTGGCTCTGAGGGGGTGGCTGAGTGTCCGCAGGCTCAGTTTCCCATTCTTTTTGAACTCCTATAATCCCATCCTTCCCCCTTCATCGCACCACCCTCTTGTCCTGCAGAGGTCTACAGAGCTTTGCAGGCACTCCCCTTGCACACCCGTCTGCAAAGGGGGCAAAAGGCCCTCAAAGAGCTGGGGCACCCTCTCCCCTTTTGCTTTTCACTGCCCCCACCATAGATGGAGCAATCTGGGGGTCACCTGCCATGGGTACGTCCCTGTTCTGGGGTCTCACTTGTCAGAGAAGCCTCTCTGCCAGGCTCTCCTGTAATTAAACCCAGGGGTTATCCAAGTTTTTGGAGCAGCCTGGGGCCACACTGCTGCTGCAAGTGTTATGGTGGTTCTTGCCCATCCATATCTCAGCCTTCAGTCCCTCCCTGGGACTTCTTCCTTCCCACATGCCTGCAAGCTGGGCGTAGCTGTAAATGTTGTTATAAATATTCCTTATCCTGGATTCATCTGTTGCATCCTGATGCAACGCACACTGATGACTCGTCCGCTCTTCTCAGTATTCACCAAGTCTGATTCGTGCATTAGTGACCGCATTCAGCGATGATTCAGGCGAACGAGCGTCAGTGACATTGTCCACGAGGAACATGGACATTCCCCATCACAAGCTCACCAGCCCTATGAATAAGCGTCGTGTCCTGGGCTGCAAGAACCTCTGCAAGACCCTGACCCCGTTAATGAGGCCTCCACGCCAATGGGCTCTGCTCAGCCCCGTGCCACAGCACAGATTTCCTCCTGGCTTGAGGACAAGGTGATACCTGAGCTGCCATAAATCTCACTGGGAAAATACATAAGGCATTAAAAAATGTATTTTTTTACAGATTGTGCAGTGGTTCAAGATGCAAGGATGTACTGAAACGCCGGATTTGCCTCTGGGCCAGCAGTGCTGAGCGGTGACAGTCTCTGAGGAGCTGGAGAGGACAACCTGCACATCCTCCTGCTGCAGCAGGAGAGGCTGGAAAAGCTCCTGCCACATCTGGGTCCGCCTTGTCCCCACTGCCACCTGAACAGGAAAAGCAGAGGCAGCACCCAGAGCAAGAACAAAGGCTCAATAAGCACACGGAGACCGAGCGTTATGAATTATTCTTCTTTTAATTTCACATGGTTTAAAATACGATATGAAATAAGGCTACAGTATATAAAAAACTCTCCAGCAAAATGATGTGCCAGCATCAGCAATTAAAACAAAACCAATCCCCTCCTTCTTTAAGTATTCAATGTAGGAGGGACTTTTTTTGTATCCTTTAAAAAAACAAAACAAAACAAAAAAAAAACACAACACACGGACACACACACACATCGCTACATCTCTAAGCTACCTCAGCTCAGTTTTTTTAAAAAGCACCTGCTTTTTCCTTTTTTTTTTTTTAATCTTGCTTTTAAAATTTTTTTCCACTTTTAAAAAATATAAATTATATGAAAATACAAGTTGGAAAATAGTCGAACAGCACAATATAACAATCTCTTTTTTTCTTCTTCTATGTTTATCAGCTTAAAAAAAATCCCATGTGTAAAAACAAAACAGAACAAAAAAAACTTTTTTTTTTTTTTAACTGAGGCAGTTAATTCCTGGAGATATTCCATTATAACATATACGTATACATAGATTTATCATTTATTTAAACTTCTTTGGAATGTAGACAACAGCTCACGGATGTTATATAGACCCTACCAGAGAGCAGAGCACGCCAAGGAATCTGAAATTTGCGACATTTATGACAAAGAAGCAACTAAGCCCCAAAGCCTCGCAGAAAACCCCTCCAGAAGAGAAATAGGCAGGAGGTGGAGACGCTTTCTGCAGCATCTGAATTTTTTGGTGCTTACCGGGACCGTTTTTTGGAGTAGGTGGTGCTTTGGGAATAGGTGTGGAGGGTAAATCTTAAAATATCTTTATTCTTGCCCTGTTGGGCATTTCTCCAGAGCGACCTCGCGCTGAATGATCGCCCCTGGAGCTGGGTGGTCGTAGTGTGTAAATAATCTACACGTGCACACTCACCGGGTTCTGCTCACTGTACATGGGGATGGAATGGAGAGGCACAGGCAGCAGCAGACAGATCTGCTTGCTTTTTTTCATCTTTTTTTTTTTTTTTTCCACCTTTTACTTGAGGTCCTTTTCCCCTCATGTTCGAAATGACCCGTTCTCTGGGAAATGCACCTTAAAAAGCCAATGGGGAAAGGAAGGTCCCAGCAGGGCCGGGTGCTGCCTGCCGAGCCCCAGGGACGCTGCTCGTAAGCGCTGCGCCCCCACGGCTGGGCTCAGGCTCTGCCAGGGGACAAAGGGGACAGAGGGGGACAGAGGGAGACGTGCCCTGCGGGGGTCAGACACCAAGAACAGCAGGTCACGAGCAGGACACAGGAAATACCCAAAGCCACCAAACGCACTGGAGAGGTTCCACACCAGGACACAATTACCGGCTGCCAAGTGCCACAGGTATCTGCTGAGGGTGAAGCTCAGCTCCGTGCAGAGAAACCAGCACAGGAGTGAGCCCCGTCCCTGGCAGATCTCTTGTCCCTCTCAAACCCATCCTTCTGGTTCAGCATGTGCATGGGTTAACCGAATTTTCGTGGCCTCGAAGAAGACGAGGTCAGAGGGTTTGGGTTCCAGCACATCTGGTTCACACATCCCTCTCCGCCAGTCAACATGCAATTAAAAAAGCGGGAGAAAATAAAAAGAAACAAAAACAAAAACAAACAAATCTGCGAATTTCCAGTGTATAAAAACAGCACACAGCCCTCTCTGGGATGGTCTCTACAATGGGAACAAAAAGTAGAGGAAAATAGTGAATTGTGAACCTGGCTAAAGAATGTCCCTAGGACCGCACTGCCCCTTTGCTGCTGTACTCACACACAGGCTGTGATCCAGGGTGGCAAACAGCCATAAGAAATGGTGAGGAAGCTCTGGCTAGGGGCTGCTTCCAGAAAACAGAGCCACTCTCCATGAGCTGCCCTTTCTAACCTTTAACCAGTCTTCCCGAGATCCTTGGGCATGGACTCTTGTGGTCGGTGAAACAGGTTCATTTTGGAAACCGTCAAAAAATCAGCACAGCAGAGCAGATGAGGGATTTCGCCTGGCAGAATGATGGGAAACTGTTTCCTTCCATTTGAGTGAAATGTCATCCCTGTTTTCTGCTCAAAGAAGGCACTTCAGCTGCAGCTGAGCACCTGATGGGCCAGGCACGGCAGGAGGCACTGTCCAGGGCACGGCACAGTGCCACAAGGGCAGAAGGAGCAACTTTCAAAGCCATGCTGGAAGCAGCCCTTGAAGGAAAAGCTAAGGGCACTTGGCAGCTGCATGCAAGACAGCAACCAAAAGCCTACAGAAACTGCTGGCTGCTGAAAACCCCACCCAGATGGCGTGTCCCATTGGGGTGCCCTTGTGCTCCTCTCCCGCGGCACATTTCTGTGCTGTTGCACCGTGCCTGTTCCTTGGCGAGCTGGTCCCTGCCAGGTAAAGCCGTGGCGCCTCGCTGCAGCTCCCCACTATCTACATTTTCCTCTCTCCAGCTCCAAGCTGCTCCCTTCCAGCCAAGGAGACCACCTAAGTTTTACCTCCCAGCAGGCAGCGTCTCACTCCTCCTTTGGTGCTCCTTTCACCTTCCTCCCGTCCCCTCTTCCTTCCTTTCCATCCACCCCACTACTTTTCCGTACGCTCAGCGGGACGGTGTGCAGCCCCAGCCCCACGAGCATACCCCACAGCCTCCCTCACCTAAGCCCCTGGCTGCTTCCCCCCTGCACCATCCCGCCTGCCCTCGCCTGCCGAGCATCTCTGGAAGGCCTCTCCCTGCCTCGCCCCTGCGCCGCTGTCTCACAGTGCCTCTGTGTTAACGCAGCTACCTAAAACACACAGATGGACAGACAAACAACACACAAACAAGGTACTTTTGGTTCAAATGCATAATACTGTCTTTAAAAATACAATGCCCAACAGCTCTCCAGGGCAAAAGCCCTGATTCTGCAGCTGGATCCGCACGGGTCCGGCTTTGGGGTCATATCTAGGAATTTTAACTTTTACTGCCCTGTCCTCTTTGTCGCATCGAGCCCAGCCCTGGCATCAGCCTCGGTTTGCTCAGAGCATCCCAGGGACTGCTCGGTGAAGCAGGAGGTGCTGCTCTGCAGGCAAACCAGCTGCAGAAGGCTCAGAGGACAGGAGGAGCAGCTCCCCCCGGGACTGATACTGCATCGGTCTTGTGCACGGGCAGGCACACGAGGCCTCTCGTTTACCCCAGAGACAACAGTCATATGCTTCATGTTAATCACACCCTGACACGGTTTGCAGGATCAGCCTTACAAAGGGCAGTAAAGAGCCCATTTGCAAGGCCAATTTCCTTTCTGCATGTGCCCGGCTGCTTAAGACATACAGCAATAAAGGTAAAGCTGGTCAAAACAGGAAGGAAGAAACACTTCCTTTTGGTTTTTCAATGTTTTCTGGATTTTTTCCCCTCATCAGTTTGCACGTTTTTCAGTTACCACATTCAAAATACGGGAATTTCTCCCCTACGACCCCCCAAAAAAAGAAAAAGATCTTGAAAGCACCAGAGTGTTCCTTGAGCGAAAACGCGCTCTGGAAAACATGAAAGCCATTTTCACTGCAAATCTCAGTACATTTTGGAAAGCCACTTTGTGCACAAAATGCAGCTGTAAGAAAAAAAGGCCTATTTTTAACAGCAACAACAACAAAAAAGCGCTGTTTCAACCAGCTTTATCAGCAAATGGCGGAGCAAAGCGCGTGGGACTCGAAGCAAGAGCGGCACACCCAGCCAGCATCACCAGGAGCCAGTTTGGAGTTAATTTTCCTTCACATACGATTCAGAGATCACGAGTCGTAGCGCTACACTTCTCCAGTGGGGTCTACATAAACTTTGTGTTTTGTTTTTTTTCCTCACTGTGATAAAACTCTCTGCTGGCATAACAGAAACAAACACACACAATATTGCAATACTGAGACCATCTTAGAGCTTAAGACTATTTAAAAAAAATACTGGCACAAAATTTAATAAAATAAAACTTTAACAAATTAAAAAAAAAAAGTCTTGATCCCTCCTAGCAAAAATTCTGCCTTTTGTATAAAAGAAGACAACCGACAGAAAGGCGATGTTACAAGAACAACAAACAGTTCTTGTTTTTTTCCTATATTGCCCCTCCCCAAAGCAGGAAGTTTCACCCACTTTTGTTTTCCCTCCCCCCCGAAAAAAGTTTAAAATCTTCAAATCCTTAGGAATACTGTCATTTCCTGAACTGTCAGTTTGTTGTGCCAACAGCACAATAACCGAAGGGATCCGTTTGTTAATAGTTTTCTAAACAGCAAGGGATGGGGAGGATTTTTTTTTCTTTTTTTTTTTTTTTTTAAAGTGAGCTACATTTTTCTGGCTTTCTTAAAACTCAGAATTTCACCCCAAAAAAGCCTGTCTTGGAGCTTTCAGAAAAAAAAAGGCCCATCCTTCTCCGAAACAAACTTTTTAGGTTTCGACGAAAAGTTTGACTCTTCCACCACCCTCTCTCCCAACATCCTCAAAGCATTAGATCTGAGTTGCTCTTAACAACAAAAAAAATTAACAAAAAAAAAAAAAGGAAAAAAAAAAAAAAAGATAAAGTCCCATCAACTCTCCAGAATGACACGAGGCCATCGGCCACCCCAGCCGGCTGCCTTCACTCATCGGCATCTGGCTTGACGTCCAGCATGGCGTGGAGCTCCTCCGGCGTGTAGCCCAGCAGGCTCTGCAGGTCGCAGACGAAGCGGTAGACGTAGCGCTTCCCGGCCGTCTTGTGGATGATGTTCTTGTCATAGTAGTAGCGCAGGCCACGGCTCAGCTTCTCGTAGTTCATCTTGGGCTTGTTTTTCCTCTTGCCCCATCGCCTGGCCACCTGGGAGAGGGATGGGGAGAGTTAGAGAGGGGAAGGACCACATGGGGATGGACAGGGAGGGTCCTTCTGGCTTGCTTGGGCATCCTTTGGGTACAGAAGCCAAGGAAGGGAACGAACAGCCCACCCGTTTCCCAAAATCAATGGGAAGACCCAAGTCCCACCTGCACATCTTATTTGAGAAGTTCTGTCACCATGCCTTTCTTTAGTGTTTCAGCTATTTCCCACCACATGTGGGTGTGTATTACTGCTTCCTACATATATATTACTGCAGCCCTATTTTTAACAAGTTTCCAGCTGGGCTCTAATTCATTGTTTTTCCCTACATAAGGCCAGAACAACATGACTGCCCCAAACTCAGCCATGAAGGGTGGAGAGAAGAATTATCCTAGCAAATATTTCAGTGGCATTTGGGCTGAGCACTAAATTCCTGGGTACCCTACCTCATCTGGATCGGAAAGTTTGAACTCCCAGCCATCGCCCGTCCAGCTGATGAAGGACTGACAGGACTTGTCAGTGAGCAGTTCCAGCAGGAATTGCCACAGTTGGATGGGTCCGCTGCCTAGAAAGACAAAGGAAACATGAGACATCAATGCCAGGAAAGCACAGCCCCTTCTACCCTAGCCCAAGGGGGAAAAAAATCACACGCAATTGGTGCTCACTGGAAAAGAAAATAAAACCTACCAATGAGAAAAGAAAAGTCAGTGGCTGCAGGGCAAGATCTGGGCTGGGATGACAACTTGAGAGTTAAATCCTGCAGGTAAAAGAGCTTCCTATTTGCAGTAAGAGCTGAATATTCATGCACTGGAATGCTTCACTTCGAGTTACATAAATAGGATTATTTTTCTGGCACCCAAACAGCGAGCAGTCGTTGTCTTGGCACAGGAGCACCACCGCTTCCTACGTGCCAAAAACCTCCTGGCCATTGAATGAACTCCGGCAGACTCCTGCTTCCCGACCTTGACTCTTTGCTCCGTGGCTGTTTACTGAGATAAAGGGGACCCAGGTATGAAAATTATTTGGCCCCTTTCCAGGGCATGTTGCTGCAGGCACAGACTGCGCCGGCTCCCTGAGATGGGCAGGGGCTGGCGGCTCTGGCAGGCAGGGCTCAGCCCCACGCTCCCCGGGGCTGCTGGTTCTCCTTACCCAGCAAGGCAAGAGCATCCCTCGCCACGGACGTTCAGCCTCTCTTTACAACTCCACGGTCTCCCTGTTTCACATGGATGCTGATTTTGGCCAAGAGCAATTTGTCTCGGGGTCCTGGGCCCAACACACCTAATGTGCAGGAGCTGGTGCACCGCATTGAGAGACTAAGGCTTCACAGCCTGGTTTTGTCTGGATTAATGGTGTGTGTGGAGTGATTTACACAAAAAACAAAAACACTTATCTTTTCTGTGCACTTGCATCCCAATCAAAGGTAGAGGAGAAGCCCTCAAGCCAAAAGCTCTTTGATGAGCAACTTTCAAATGTGGCCACAGCCGAAATATTGTGCTTAGCTCTAGGAAACGTGTTCTGGGAAAAATTCTGTAATGTTTTAAATGGAGCTTAGACAATCTCAGAAATAATAATGACAATAATAATAATAAACAGAGCCAGAGGTTAGAGGAAATGATTTATCACCAAAAAAATTGTGCTGGATTAGGATGGCAGGCAGGATGGGGTAAAGCCGCCTGCTGACAGCAATGAGAACAAGCTTCAAGCGAGGAAAGAAGTCATTTAGTCAGAAAAAGGGATGGAGAACAGCCTATTTCCATGGATGACAATGGAGATGTCAGTGCTGTGGCTGCGGGATAACCCGCTGAGGGAGGAGAGGGGTGTTCCCCCTTTTCCACAATGTTTCAAATGACTCAAAAAGCAGACAGGCTGGTAGCGAGCAGGAAATGACAGAGCCGGCTCCTGGACAGGCGCATGGGGATGGGGAATCACTGCACCCCATCCAGCCCACCCCAAAGGGGATAGCTCTGGTTTCCCCTATGAAATCCCTCCAGGTTTTGTGGGCTCTGGGTCCTCCGCCAAGCCACGGGGAACAAATGAGCCCTGGCCGGCCAGCAGCATCTCATCCCGGGTACCCTGGCCCAGGCTGTGGGCAGGACAAAGCAGAGGGCTCAGCATCTCTGGCTGTAAATGAGGAGACGCTTGGCAGGGAGAAGCTCCTGCCTGCTGTCCTCAGCTGCAGCTTGCCGAGAGGCTGACTCCGAGACCTCCGGCAGGGGTGGAGGCAGAGCCGCCTCGCACCACCCGCAGCAGAGCAAGGGAGGAAACGCAGCTCACGCCTTCGCCTCGTGTCCCAAATGGAAGAGGCAAAAGCCCGGCCCGAAATGTCATCACATCTCAAAGGCTTGGCCTATGTACAGCACCAAGCTCTACGCACAGGGAAGCTATTGGGCAACAGGGTATTTCAGCCTCCTGAGGCCCTCCACGGGGAATCGCAGGTGGATTCATGCAGGGACAATTTCTCATCCCATCTCACTTTACACCAATCCCCTACACACGTAAGGAGAGCAGCCCGTGCCAAAACCAGGTCAACAGAAACACTCCCAGGGCACAGGACTGGAGCACAACCAGGTTTGTCACCCTGATTCCTCTCTTGCCCAGAAAAAACAAATACTCCTCCTCTAACATATAACAGATGGAAACCCACCGCTTGGGCACCAGCTTCCTGGAGAGCGAATCCCTTCGAAATCCCCCTGGGCCACCCTGGAGGCTTTCGAGGTGTCGGGGACTCGATGCGAGAGGTGCCGCTATGCCCCAGCCAAGCGGCCGGCGTGGTTTATGCGCGGTGCTGGCGGCTCGGCTGCCAGCTGGCGTGGGGAGGTGTTGGGAAACCCAGTAATTCCTCGCCCTCTCTCCAGCGAGCAAGGTAGGCTCCTGCCGCCGCGCCGGGCGCTGCTCTGGTGGGTATTTTGGGATTTTGAAGGAAGCGGTGTAATGCAGCGGCTTGTGCCTTGGAAGAGGGATTCCCAAGGTCTATTCCTAGCCGCCTGTGGGACTAGTGTAAAACCCCAAATTCCTCCGTGTTGGACAGGCAATTATGTCAAGAATGTGTTTACTGCACAGCTCGCAGGCATGTCTCAGCTCCTATAAACACACACCCTGCCAGAGGGGAAGGCAGCGGAGGCCCCGCAGATGTGCTGCCGCTGGGGTACGATGCTGAGATGTCAGCAGGGCTGACACGAGGTGGCAGGAACCAAGCCCCAGCACATGCCCAAGCCTGCGTGCCCGAAAACAGCGCTGGGGAGACCACGGGAGCGGTGGTGTCAGTGGAGGAAGGAAAAATGATCAGGGCAGGGGTGCTGGGCGGTCTGTGCACGGGCTGGTTGGGCAGAATAGCTGCAATTAGTGCTGAGCAGGCTCTCTTCAGAGCTTAGCTTCTTTTGCCTGCTCTGAAGCAAAGCAAGGCAGAGGGAAATGTTTCTCCCACCACCTAGGAGAGGATTTCCCCGTGGCACTTCGCTCGCACAGAGACACCCACCCACCCACAGCGCGTCCCCAGCGTGATGCTGCCGGGCTCATCTCCGCTCCCTGAACCTCCCCCCCCCCCAGCAGCTGGGAGCAGCGCCCATTTTCCATCCCTTCTGCTTACACTCATCCTCCCACCCCTGGCTGAGGCTTCAACTCCCCACCCAGATGCCCGGTCCAGCTCCCTGTGCCGCAGAGATGTGCCAACACCACCGCTGGCACAGCTCGGCGACTTCACCCCACCAGGAGACCCTGTTGCCTCGCTCACCCCCCAAACCAACCCCCACCGGAGCACTCCTGCACCCTTTTCTTGGATGCAGCCCCAAGCGTGGGGTGCAGGGACACAAGCCACCCTTTATGGTGCCGGTTTCTCCGTGCACACCCAGGGACTTCCCAGACCAAGCCGCCCGCCCCGCCGCGACCCCTGGCACCCGCGGAGGCTGCTAAGAATAGCGCCCGCCCGGGGGGCTCGCCGCCCAGCAGGGCCACAATGGGGACCCTGTCTCGCCTCGGTGGCACTGAAGAGGGTCCTTCAGCAGGGCCCGCTGGGGAGTGTCACACCGCAGGAATTCTCCCACGTCAGGGGGAAAATATGCCTCTCATGCTGGATGACAACCGGCCTCTGCTCAGGCTGAGCGGTGCCTCCTTGGCTGGTGCCGCACCAGTCCTCCAACGTCCCCACAGCATCCTCGGACAGGGCTGGAGGTCCCCTTCTGCCTTCTTACCCCTGGCTCTGGAGGTTAAAACTAAAGCGCACCATCTCCAAAACCCTTCCAGCCCTTCTGCAAGAAGTGCTTTGCTAGCTCCAGCCTTTAACCCAAACTGCAGGCTGGGCACACCAACCAGCTCTGCCACCCTAAGAGTCCCCCACGGTATCAAATAATTGTGGTTGTGACTGAATGCTAAAATTCAGACCTGGAGAAGCCTGCCCGTGTCAAAAGTGACTCCTAAACCTTCCGAGAGCTGGAAGTGTTGGCCCTGTTGGACAGCCATTTGTGGCAGTGCCTGGTTTTTATATGAATTTTAGGAGCCTCTGCAGTGTAATGCAACTGCTTGCGTCTCAAAGGCCCTCTCCCAGAGAGGGAGGGGACAACCAAGACAAAAATTTGGGCAGGTCTGAGCTGGTTTTGTATTTGTGCCTGCAGCAAGCGAGTCTGGGGCAGGCGATGCCCCAGGCCCTCGTCCCAGCCCAGCACAGCCCTGCCAGCCACTTTCCCCGTCGCCGGCACAGACAGGCGTGTGCACCATGCACGGGAGGGCCCAGCCCAAAACGCACCATCCTCACCGTCTCTCGAGCCGGTTTCACACCCCCACCCCTCTCAACGGCCTCTGTTTGAAAGAAGGAAAACAAAACAAAACAAAAAAAACACTTCAAAAAAAAAAAAAAAGACACAGCACACCTATGCTTTTTGCTCTGTGGTTTGTGGTTCCAACCAAACAGAGCGACTGGGCACAGCAACATCTCCAAAACAGCCTTCGCCTCCGTCTTGTGCCCACCTTGCCCAAACCCCCTGTGGTGCCGATGCAGTGCCGGGGTCCCGAGCCCCCCCTTGCTGTGCCAGGATTGCAGAGCTCGGCCCCATCGCTGCTGCCGTGTCGGCCCCAGCCCTTGCCCAGCCAGGTCACATCACCTGCCCAGGGCAGGTTTTGTGCAGGTCAGAGGACACCGGGGTGCAAATCAAAGCATCTCCGAGGAGCAGGTGTGAACGAGGTGGGGAAGGACCCAAAAAGCTCCTTCCCTCCACGTGCTTCCGGAGCAGCCAGATGGGCCACTCTGTGCTCTTTTGGCTTTCCTGACCCATCTCCTCCATCTCAAGGAGAACCATGAGTATCCTGGCAAAGCACGAGGGGCTCAGGAAGCTTCATATCTCCCTCCTGACGGTGGTCCTGCCGGCACAAGCTGCCATGTGATGCCCCGAAGGGGGCACTGAGCAGCAGCTGCTGCTTTGCTCTCACCTCCAGGCTGCTGTGAAGCTGCTGAGGGGGCTGCAGCAGCGCTGGGGAGAGCTGAGCTGCCGTCACGGTCGGGCAGCAGTGCGTGGGGCTGATTTCACTGTCATTTGCACATGTCTGGCAGGTGGAGCAGGAGCCACTGAACCAGCCCCGCGTCCCACCCTGCAGCTCGGGAAGGGCTGCGGGGCCCAGACAGGCGCTGTGGGGGAGGCAGAAAAGCAGCAGGAGCTGCTGCTGGCCACGCTTCAAGTCCACCTACAAGGGCGGGTAAAGCACAGGACACAAAAGGAGTGAGCTAGCACCATCACCTGCATCTCCCGGGCTGGAGGGGCTGTTGTGTTTCTTCTGCCTGCCAGGGCCAGCTGGCTGCACCTCTGGGTTGCCCTAAGCAGAGCTACAAGCACCTGGGATGCTGATGGAGGCACGCTTCTCCAGCAGTGCAGGGCGCAGGAAGGAAGGATGCTGATGTTTCTAGGAAAGCAACTGCACAGGCTCTGGATGCCAAGGACACCCGGATCTCCGGAGCACAGCAGGAGAGGGGCCAGGAAAGCAGCTGCTAGTGGATTTTTGGATGCCCACAAGCGCAGCACATCTGGGGAGCTCGCTGGCTGGAAGCTGCAGGCCAGCAGCATAAGCAACAAGAAGGGAAGAAGCAGCACACAAGCTCTCTTGAAAGAGACCCACTTTCTTTGGCATCAGCTCGACTTTCTTGCAAAACAGCAGCTGCGTGCTTTCACTTCTGTGTCACAGATAAGCATCGCTCAGAAACGGAGCCTTGTCGAAGGCACAGCTTCGGGCTCTACACCACAGACACTTGGGACAGGGCAGACGGGTTTACCCAGCACATTTGGGCCCTATCGACACGGTGCCATGAGTGCTGATAGCAAGGCTCGGGGCTGGACCCAGCCCAGGCAAAACCGTTAGCTGTGCAGACACGCTCCTGGGTGCTCGGGCGAGATAGCATCTCAGAGGGGTCGGCTATTCCCAGCACTACTTTCTGTCTTCTCTAAGGGCAGCACGATAACGAAGATAGCATCAATCTGTCGCTAAGAGAGACGGTCAGGTCCTGCGTGATATTAGCTGGGAAGGAGGCATTAACTCTCTAGGTGCTGAGATTGTCTGTAAAGGCTTCAGCAGCTCCCTAGCCAGGCCTGTAGTAAAGGGCTGCAGTACACACGCAACACTGGCCTTGCTGACAAGGGATCGAGCTCTGCTTTGCAGTCACCTCACCCTGCTCATCGCTCTTTCCTCCCTTCCCCTCCCAAATCCGAGGGGAATCGCTGTGCCCCGCTGGTTTGGCTATTTGGAGCAGCACATCGCAGCTCAGCAGCAGGGCTCGGGCGTTGCAGCGACACAGGCAGCGCTGCGAGATGGAAAGCCCCGGCCTGCACAGCCCTGCATGCCACAAAGCCAACACGCACATCTCAGCTCCAAACCCACGCAGGTGCTCAAGAAAAGCCGAAAGCAACTCAGCCCAGGGTGGCGATAGCCAACCCCCACAGGAGCACAGGGTCTGAACCTCCGCTGGACCCGCACCACCGAGGACAGCAGCAGAAGTAGGTCAGAGGAGTGGAAAAATAAACACAGGGCAGAAAGGCCGAAGACCGGTGCGGTCAGACCCACGCCACAGGCAGCACTGTGCTCTGCTACGGCCCATTGGTGTTCATCCCCCAGGTCTCACAAGGGATCAGGGTGGCTTGTTGGAGCCAGCAGCTTGCAGAATCCAGCCCCAGGCAGGGTGCAGGTGGCAGGGAGGCGAAGCTGAGCTCGCTTTAACCCAGCTGAGCTCGGGTCTGGAGGGATCTGTGTGCCAGCGTGCACCTAGCACGAGCCACCCGCCCACGCCAAACGCTGTGAGGCTGCACAGACCCGCTCAGATAAGTCAACGTGAGACCTCGCACATCTGCCTGCAGAGCAGATGCGTCCTGATGCACCCCGGATGCATTCTCTCTCCATTTCCTAGGTCATTTCACAAAAAAAAAAATAAAAAAAAAAATCTGGCTCATTGTAAGACTCAAGTTGGCCAAGCCCAAGAGAGGCTGCCCCGAAACCCAAGGTGTCCAGAGATGGCCCTCCCTGCAGCTATGGAAACTGAAGTTCACCAACTCCGGAGCAGTTACATCTCTCCTTCAAAAAAAGATAAGAAAATTGCATCAACCTCTATCTGAGCAACCATGGCAACTTGTTAAATTAGGTCAAGATGTGGGGGCAGATAACACAGCTTTGAAAAGCTGCTTGCGAGCAGGGTGAAGAACACATCAAACGCAAATGGCGCTTCCGCCAAAATGCACCTTCTCACCAAAGCATGCGCCTCCTAGGGCAGATACCATCAGCGATCTGCCGCGGCTGCGATAAAGCACTGTGCCACCTCCCAGGGCCGCGGGCAAAACAGGCACGGTGACAAAACCCAAACGATATTGTCAGGTTCCTAAAGTGAACCCAGAGACCCTGGAGATGAAGGACGCCGTCTGCCAGGCTTTGCCCTCCCATTTTCACTCTGCGAGTCCTAAAAGGCTCACGCTGAGACACCGTGGTGTGTCTGCTGGGTGCTCCAAAAGGCTGGCGATGGGATGCCCAGCACTGGACACATGCTCAAGGCATCACCCGAGTCAGAAATGGGAAGCAGGGGTCTCAGGCACTTTGGGGTGACGCTGGGCTGCTAACCCCCTGCTCTGCTCGTTTGGAGGCTCCACTGCCTCACCAAGCTGCATAGAGCCCAGAATTCAAGTTCCTCTGCTCTAGCCGCTAGACAGCACTTCCTCCCCTGAGTAAACGGCAAGTAAAGCAAATCAAAAAAAAATAGTAATAAATAAAAAGAAGAAGAAGCCAGGAGTTCTGCCTGAGAGTCCCCACTGTCCTTGCTCAGCTGGCCCAGGACTTCTCCACGGCCAGCCTCAATTTTTCTTTTTTTTTTTTTTTTTGCAGAAATATGCTACTGCAAAGCAGTTTCAAGAGCGCCCAGTCCTCCCATGGTCTGTAAGGCAACATGTTCTCACTTGCTCTCGCTGTGACCTGCTTTCACAGCAGCCTGGCTTTGCCTTGCACCCATGCTGGGCTCCCTCTGCACAGAAAATATAAGGTGCTGACAGGTCAGTAGGCTTTAAAAAGGGACAGAGGACTTCCCTGGAGTCACACATCTGCAAAACTCATCTGTCCAAAGGTATTTCCCAATGGTGTATGCAGGCTGTGGTGGTTTCAGCACTGAATCACTGCTTAGCAGCCTCCGGGGCCAGCAAGAAGTGCTGCAACCAAGAATTTGGAAGTGGCCGATGTTTCTGGAAACCTCCAAATTTCCTTTCCCCCATTTAAAGTTTCTCAAGTGAAGCAATAAAAAAAACTTATTGATCATGTCAAAATGCTTGGGCTGAGGGATTATCGTCCCAGCTCAAAACGGGGATTGAAATGAGGCAAGGGAAAAAGTTACGTGGCGCAAAGCCTTTGGAAGTGTGCTCTGGCACTGCGTTAACCGAGGTCTCACTTTCCTGGCGGCAGGAGTCCAAGGACACTCTTTGGGGTGCTAATACCCCCTGGCAAAACAGCTCCAGCTTCAGCTCTTTGCTGGCAGATCAGGGTGGGAATGCCTCCTCTCCACAGGGGCAGCACTTCTCTTCCAGGAGCCAGAGCAAACAGGGAGGGAAGCAGCTTGGAGCAGCAAGGAGCTTGGGCAGCACAGCTCCTAGCTTTGCCAGTGCTCCTGTGCCTCAGTTTCCCCAGCTGGTAAAAAGCAACCAGTGCTGCTGCCCAGGCACCGAGCACCCAACACATTTCCACAGCCCTGGTGAAAGGCGTTACCAGGAGAGAAGAGGAATAAAGAAGTGCATGGAGCGCTCACCAGTCTCTTTTCTTATGAACATCAATTTCTGTGGCGGGGCAGAGGATGGTGTCTGGGGGCATAGCCCCTCCTACTGCTCGTGCTTCTCCCTTCCACATCCCCCAGCCAAAAACCATTCAGGAATGGCAGAGCACACTTTTATTTTGCATAGACCTGGTTGAAACTGGCTCATTCAGCAGGCCAGGCTAAGCGTTCTTTCTAACTAAAGCTATAGCAACAAACCACTTCCTTTTTTACACATAGCTCCTAAAATTATCTCTCCACCTCTCCTCCCCTCTGCATTTACCCCCAACAAAAACTAGATATCAGCCCTAAGACGAGCTGTGCGTGGGAGGAGATTTCAGGGACAGTCGCACCTCAGGATCTGCTCTGAACCTTTTGATGATCTTTATCTGCACAAACTATTTCCACTGCTTGGCTCCTCTGGGCCACAGCTGCTACCAGCTGGGGCAGGAGGGATCAGTATGAACAAGGGAGAGGAACAGGCAGGAGTCTGTCCTACAAATTCTACCTGCAATTCAGGGAAGAGATACGGCACGGAAGGACTGGAAAGGATTATCCCAACATCAGCATGAAGCCCTATCCCACTAGGTTTCTCTCTTCTGGGGAGAAGAGATGGCCAGATTGCTGGAGGGCTGTCACATAAAAAGCCAGAGTTTCTGTGGTCTATCACCTTCTCATCTCTCCCAGCGCAGAATGGAAAATATTTGGGTCTGCTTTGGCACTGTCCCATTCCTGCCTCTCACCGACACAAAGAGCAGAGCACAGTCCCTCCTCGCTGCTGAAAGGGGATAAGATCATTTTGCATCGCGCACAGCAGTGCTGAAACGCAGTCACTCCTGCCTGAGGTGGGAAACCACAAGCACGTGGCCAGCACGTTGCATAAAAGTGGCGGATGGGGAAACAAAGGCTCTCTAGTACTTTGTGTTCTCAACAATACACACCAGACACCAGCTCCTACACCAAACTCAACCAGGAGGCATCCAGGTGTAAACAAAAACACAAAGCATCAATTGCCCCGTGCTCAGCTGTGTCCTCGATCCTCCGTGAGGGCTGGAGTACCCGCACCCAAAGGACCTGCAGCTTTTGGGGGTGCTCTCAGGTGTGGACACATGCATGTGGTTGGGACATCTCAAAAACCCTCACTCACAGTGATGCAAAATTGGGCAAACCAAGACCCTGGAAGCTCTGACCTCCGCCAACTTAGAGGTTCTACCTGAGGTGCCCAGCAGAGAGGTGTTTTCCCGAGGACCGTGACCCTACCTGTGTAGCCAGCGAGGGCAGCAGCAGGAATGACAGGCTTGTCCTTGTTCATATCGGCCCGATCTCGAACATAGTCCTTGAAGGTGCCGTTGGGCTTGTGGTTGGGCAGGGCGGCGGGGTAGTCCTCCGAGTCAAAGCTGTCGTAGGAAGGGACGCGCTGCAGGCTCTGGAAGGAGGACTGGCTGCTCCAGGACTGCGTCAGGCGGTCGCAGCTGTCGTAGCTCTCTATGCTCTCAAAGGAGTCCTGGCCCCCCAGTTTACCTGGGTAGAAGGAAGGGCATGTGAGAGGTGCTTGGCCAGCACAGGGATGCTCCACCTGGCTGTGGCTATGAGCGGGATGCTTCATTTGCCCACAGCACAGGCAGAAGGCAGCCAGGCAAACACTGCTGTCACACCGCACCTCACATCCAACCAAACTCAAAAGTAAGCCCTGTAACTGGGATACCTTTAGTATCTTCACAACTCAAAAGCAGGGCTATCTGAGCCCTGGAAAAGTTCAGGCAGCAGAGCAAGGCAGGAGCAATTTGGGGAAAAGCTCAGTCCCGACTCTATCCGAGAGAGATGTCGGGGGCTAACTGGAAATTGCCCTCCCTTTCAAAAGGCAATGGCAGAGAAACAAACTGCTTTAGACAGATATTTGGGGCTTGGTTCAGGTGCCTAAACATGGGAACTGCAGGGCCTCTTGCTCTTATTGCAGTCCTGTATCTTTCTGCAGCAAGTCCTATACTGGAACTGCCAGCCCTGTGCAAGTGCTCCTCAGGCATGTTCAAGGGCACCGGACACCCGGCTTCTTGACTTTTCACATTTCCTACAAAACTCTACAGCAGCCTTTTATTGCCATATGTTACAACCGACTTCCACCTTCAAATCCCCAAACAGCAGCAGATTTGATGGAGGAGGAGAGCAAAAGGCTGAGAGCTCAAACAGCTATTTTTCCAGTTCTGGTAAGGTGAGCACAGCTGGCTTGTATCAAGGCTACTCTCCAGGGTATTTTTAGTAAAGAGCAGAACATGAGAGGCCAGATCCTCAGCAATGCTATGCCGATTTACACCCTCTAGAAAACAGCACAAGTATACCCTCTGTACTTAAAACGGAGAGCTAAAAAAGGATCCGAAGAACAAACTGAAATTGCTCTCTCTGATCTCCCTTACACTGATGATTGCTCAACATCTTTACTGACAAACTAAGTGCAACAGGATCATTCAAGTTCACTAATTTCCCAAACTGGGCTAAAAACAGCTGCTGGGATTGTGCAAGAGCTCCTGGAGAAATTTCCATTGGCAGAACTACCCACAGCTTGGGCCCAGATATTCAATCACAGGGGAACAGGAACGTGGAAGGACACTGGCACGTTCCCCCAAATATTTGTTGTGCTGTAGTTTGAAGAGCACTTGCTGCAAAAAGGCTTAACTACTGTGGGTGCAGAGCTGTGCCAAAAAGTCAGCTCTGCCCTGACTGCTGGCCTCAGCTACAGGCATCTTCCCCTTCATCCTAAAAAGATGCTCTCTCTTCAACCAAATCAAGTAGTCTTGTAAGCCTGGGATTCCAGCTTACGTTCACCTTCCCCTTAGCATGATTTCACTAGACTCAACATAGTCTTACATCCAACATTTCCCCTTAAAGGCCTTCCTGGTAGTTACTTCTAGCGAGTCCACGCTTCAAAATGATTCTCCTGATAATATCCACGCTAAATTCATTTATTTATTTATTTGTTTCTTTGTTTAAGGGCTTCACAAAATGTACTTGAATTCTGTAAGGGGAAAATAACACCGTTTTGTGCACATTCATTGGCATAACCACTTCCCTGAGAAGTCCTGGGGTACGATTCCTTTTAGAAAAGGAATTAAAAGTCTGCCAGATGAACAGCTTCAGTGCTGGGGACGTGACTTTTGCTGTTTCACTGAAAATTCACCCAAATTTGACCTAGCCGTGAGCTTTTGCAAATCACGCCTTGCACCTACTCAGGAGAAGTTTGTTAAGAGTTTGGCAGCTACGCTTTCTAACCAGACGCCTTCACTGATAAGGCAGAGTGAAAAAACTCCCAGGGAATCGCAAAATTAGCTCTTGCTGCCCACACAAAGAAAGGCGAAAGGCGACTGTCTGGAAAACCTTCACCCTGACTCTCGCTTAAGTGTTTGACTTTGCGACTGATTAACCTTATAAAAGAGTGGAAGGTAAATGTGAATGTAAACATAAATAAGCTGGACTCTGGTTTATATTAAGGCTTCTTTATACCACTCTGGGAGTATTTATGCCACCCAAAGGCCCTTCTGGGTGGCTAAAATTCAGTGTTAGTGTAAGCATGGCCAGGGCCTGTTGCATTTCTTCCTCCACAATCAGTAAGTTAAAGTGTCTGCTAAAACCAGGGGCACTTGGTCCCCAATGCCAGGTTAAGGTTTCTTTCTTCCTTCCCTTAGAACCATGTTAGGCTTTCCAGTAGGAACATAACTGCAAAAGCATTCCTGAATCATTGCATTTCAATGAGTATTATTAAAAAATCACAAATGTTAAAGAAGAATTCAAGAAAAGGGAAAGACAGAGATGAAAGGTAGCCAGAAAAGCAATCCCAGAAAGAGAAGCTTACCTAGAATTATAACACCACTACCCTTTTGATTCACTATATCATCCAAGTCACCTCTCTCATATTAACACTCAACCAGCAGAAGCAGAGGTAATAATACAAATAATAACTTTCCTGTCATTAACTCTCCCAGACTTGAAAAAGAATGAGCAACAAAAACGAGCGCCGCTGTGCAAGGCATATGCGATGCAGGCCTGCAAAGGGGCTCCAGCTTTCACAGGGAACCAGCACATCTTCAGCTCTCGGTGCTGGATGAATGAATGGGTTTAAATATTCAACATCAAACCCGGCTCACAGCAACACGTTAGTATAATGAATTTTAGGTATAGAGACATCTGGATTCTATTCAGGGCGCAATCGCAGGCAGGTCAGATCTCTTCCCCATGCCTCAGGTTCCCTACCTGGAATCTGGAGATAATGATACCCCTTTGTAAGTGACTTTGAGCTCTATGGATTAAACTCTTTCTTTGAATATATACTGTGAGCCAGATCCTCAGCCTCGTTTTAAGCAATGTAATTACAAAATAGTTGGGCATCTGGGCCCCATGTGTTCAGAATTTAATATTAATTGAAAAGGCACTTGGCCTCAGATCCTCAAACGTGTTTAGGTGTTTAAAGCCCATCGACTCAAACAGGAATCATGTACTTATAATTATAACTCTTTGGAGATGTGGGGTTGTAGCACAAGGATTCAGGGGGTTCTTCAGCTCTGTCATTGACCCAACTCATGACATCTGAGTCTCCTAACAAAGCATAAGGCTTGGGTTCACTGGAACAGATTATCGGTTCAAGCAAACAGCCATCAAACTCAACGGAGATAATGCATAAAGACTGGATCATCAAGTGTAAAACCTTTCATAGCCTCAGACAGTAATTCCTGATGAGAACTTGTGAAGGATTTGTGGGTTTTTGCCTGGTCTCCTAGGAAAATGAGATTTATACAACCACACAGCAGTCTGTCCTCCCTAATAACCTTAAAGCCTATTTCAGCGTCACTCAAGTTTGACATCAAAGTACAGAGCCAGAAATGCTACATTTTCGCAGATGTAAAAACAGGCAGCAGAGTAGAGACAAGGAACACCTTGTCTCCCCCGGAGGGAATTATCTGGGAGTTCAACCCCATACGAGATACATGTAGGGAAACAGCTTCGCTACTGGCATCGCACGGCTGCCTGTTGGCTTTGGGCCCCGTCAAGGACTATCTCTACAGAGGGGAAGGCAGCACTTGTAGGTCCATATAATAGAGAAAGCAAGAACCCAGGCAAGCCCTGGGAGATGCCCAACTGTACCTCGACTGGCACGCCCCATGCACATGTTATCTGGCGTTACTACTTCTTGCTTGATCGTGAAGTAGTCTGTCTGCAGGGAGTCCGTCTGGACGGGGTCACGCAGGATGACTGAGTAGTCGTTCTCGTACTTGAGGGACAGAAGCTCTTCCGAGCTGATGGGATGGAGGGTCTGGTAGGACTCTGTGATGAAGCTGGGCTCGGAGAACTCGGAGGGAGGCACGCACTGTGCATGCTCTATGCCATAACCTGTTGGCAGGATAGGAGTGTCAGAAAGCAACGCAAACACGATCAGCTTGAAGAAACCAGAGCACTGCTCACTGCCTCTCCAGTCTTCCACAGCACAGCAAGACTCAGGGTCTGTGACGCAAAAGACTGTCTTTGGATATAAAACACCTGGCACAATTGGGGAATACTTTTGACTGCGGTTTCTAAAAGCTGTTTACAGATGGTGCCTTATAATTGCAGTGATTTAAAAGAATAAGACACCATTAATTACACTGAAGTCCTCTCAAGCAAGCTGGTAGTGGGAGAAGCTGAAAAACCATGAAGAGCATACTCTCAGCAAAGAGCTATAGGTAAGAGAAATTTCACTGATGACTGCAATACATGAGTAACTTCAAAGTCACCTTCCAGAACCTGGAATCCCAATTCAAGTGATTTTTTTGTTGTTGTTGTTTCAAATCTCAAATACTTTTCTCTTAAAGAACATCTCCAAATCAATGGCAATGGGCAGTGCAGGAGTTTGGACTGACGACTCAACTCTTTCTTTGCCAGGTTTGTACCTAGAAATCCAGAATTAAGCCTTCTTGCCCCATTCCTCCCCTAACCCCACACCTTTCTTGTTAATTTTTTTAAAATTCTCCACGTTCTGGAGGACCTTGCTTTCCAGGTCTGCTGAAATACGCTGTCAAACTAACAGTGCTTGCAAAGCCACATTACAGTATATCAAGGCAGCTACCAATAAATAAAGATGGCTTCTACATAAGTCAACCCAAAACAGCAAGGAAGACTGAGTTACACATTTTGCACACTCTGCCATGAAGGGGAAGTAACTGCACGGTGCAGTCCTCATGTGATGCAGACAAACCTCTAATAGGGGGCACTTTTACACCTGGAAGCACCACAATGATAACGGTAAGTGAGACTTACTAATGAAGTAGTCTGAAGTATAGCGGGATTCTGGATATGCTGCATTCACTCCGTTTGCGGGATACGGTTTTATCTCTTCTGCAAAGAAGAAAAGGAAGCAAATGTCACATGTCCATAGCCATACCGTGCCTTGCAAAACTTGCTGTAATGCAGAGGTCGAAACTTCCTAAAATGCCCCTGCCAGGGTTAAACTGGGACGTTCAAAGAACAGAAGTGCACAGTTAGGTGCTGAAATCCCACTGAAACATGTACTCGATGCATTTGGGCTCCTTCAGGAATTCTTGCTGCAGGCATGCACAAATTTAAACAAAACAGCAGAAACAACAACCTTCTCAATCAGTGGCTCCAGGTGGTTCTGAAAAGCTAGTTAAAAATTAAAGAAAGCACGGAAATTATTTATTGTTTTTTGTTTTCTTTTAAGGATTGTTTATTACAGTTACATGTATGAGCTCATGAAAAAAAAAAAAAAAAAGCCATACAAGGACACCTGCTTTCCTGAAAAAGCCCCTATTTTAGACCAGCAGTAGGTGTGAGCAATTGAGCGGGTTAACGCATACCAAACCAGCTCCTACAACCCTAAATTAATGCTAATTCCCAGCCTACATGGCACCTCTACCTTACACCTGATGAAAGCGGAGGATCCCATGATCAGAGCAGTTTTGCCACCCTGCCCATTAACCAGCTCCTGATGCACACTCCATAGGGAATACACAGGCAGCACCGCAAATTTTAACCTTTCTATGATTCACTGAGAATGAGCAAATATCACATCAAAGCACAGATTCTCTGCTTTCCACTGCTTTTTCCAAGAACTTTGGTACTCCTGGGCTTGGCACTGAATTTGCTTTCCCATGTAAAAGCCGCACTGTTCCTCCCCTGACCAGTTTTTCCATTAACACCTTACTCATTCCAGCACGGCATGCGGGCAGAGATACCAGCATGGGAGATTTTATTTTCTTTGCAGAGGGTAACAAAAATAAAATAAAAAATAAATAAAAAACCACAGACAACTCTGGGTTATGTTTATTTCTGCTGAAGCTAAAGAGACGTGAACCGAAGATAACGCACGTTTGCTTGCAAGGAGCCTAATTTTGGCCCTCTCCTGGGGATTGCAGGGTGGAAAATATTCTCTAACAAAAGGAGGTTTTGTGCAAACACAGAGACCTAATGAGAAATTCTCTTTTCCTCTCCCCACGGAGTCTGCCAAGGGGCAGGGTGGGTGACCACAGAGAAAGAGAGCAACCTTCAGCTATGCTTACAGTCAAGTGGAGGGCACTGCTGACTGCTGGTAACTGAGGAGCTTATTTTAGGAAGAAATTTGGAAAAATAGGCCTGAAAATACCCAAATCCATGCAGGGAAAAGTCGCCCATCTGCTGCCGTTTTTAAACCCTGAGCCGGCTGTGGTACATGAGTCACTCTCTCGGAAAGAGCTCACAAGGGAGGCATGTTAGCAGGAGGGACAACAAGGTCACAGCCTGTCCCAGCATGACCCCACTCCAGCAGTCACACCACCACAGGTAATGCCAGCCATCGAGGGGTTAAGCACCACTCCCAGCATCAGCACCCCTGAGCAAGGATGGTGGGCAACTGGGGAAGGCAGGAGAGATGGGAACTGGCCAGTTGGCTGCCGTGGGCTCACCAGCACTGGGACGCTATAGGTGAGCCTGGGGAAACGTTGATCTCTTCATGTTTCACATCCCCAGCTGCAAAACGGAGAGGCACATCTTGTCTCACGTGGAGAGCGAGGTGGCAGAGGCCATTTTGCAGTCTGTTTGTGGAACACCAGCACAACAGACCTTGTCTGGCATTTGGAGATGTAACACAAGTAAGACAGTCCCATGACTTACAGGCAACAGGAATTAGTCCTTGGGGTGAAGTTGGTTATTTCCTGGAAGCCCTTCTCAGTTACTCTCCAAATACTTCTTAGATATTGCCCCTCTGGGAAATGTGTTAAGAACCCACCATAGAAGCTAAGGCTCAGATAACTTACGCAAGAAGTGACAAAGTCACCAGTAAAACAGAACACTGAACGGAGGTTTCTCGGTTCCCAGGGCTACACCAACAGTGTTGAGACAAACAAATCGTCTTACTCTTTTTCATCCTTCTGGAGGAAAAGCTGCAATAGGTAGAAAGATTTCCAGCATCTTTGTAAAAGCCCTTATCTACCTCACACCTTTTGCATCCTCATAACTGCAGCATCCGAGCACCCGCATGTGTCAGTGCGATCAGGAAACGTGATCCCTACTTTACAGTTAGCAAATCTGCATCACCAAGTTCATCTGCGTGCCTTGGGGGATCTGCAGGAAGAGCAGGGCTGGGAGCAAACCCAGCCCCGATGCTTCAGTTGGTACCTGCAGCACATCGCGCTGCTGTGGGTTACAGCACAGACAAATGGAGGAGGGTTGCAGGAAGGCAGAGCTGCATTACAAGCACTGGCTTACAGCAAGTAGAAATTGGACTGACCACAACGCTTTGCTTTGTTTGGTTATTCTGATTGCTGTTGATATAAGCACTCATTAAAAATCATGCAAAACGAGAAGAACCGAACAGATACGGAGTCAAACAAAGAGCAGAAAAACAGCCTGTCAGACACAGAGCCTGGGAATAGCCATGTTTACCTTTTGCAAACCACAGGTAGCAGTAAAATTAGTAATCAGCAATTAACATCCATCTGTCAATGGTTTCCTGGAAGGCATAACTTTGTTTCCCCTCCCCTTCCTGTCACCAATACAAGCCCACTGACAAGCACGCAGGGTCAGCACGGCAGCACAAGGGATATTCCAGGAAGGCAATTAGCTCTGCACAGGAACACGCTAGAGAAGGACCCAGATCTGCTGCTGCTGCTCCTGCTCCTGACTTGGTTAAAGGTCTTAAAATCTTCACCTACTCTGTAGGAACCATCCTAGGTGGGAAAAGTGTTGCTTCTGCATCCTTCAGCCACACGCCACCCAAATCAACACCTAAAATCAATGCATATCTCCCCTACCCAACTAAAATAAATAAATTAATGCCCTCAAATGCTTGCAGGTGGCTTCTGCCATTCCTTCCTGTGTGGGACACAGCCACTCAAACTCATTGCCATTACATTCATGAGACATAAAACAAAGAAAAGCCGCTTCCAATTGCAACTGGGAAATTAGGGTGGGATTTCGGTGATATTGTTGTACTTAGTTGCACTGGAGGAAGTAGTAAAATTCACAGCAGGAGCTGAACGATCTGATGAAGAATGCTTTGGAAAATCCCACCGTCGTTTCCAGGCAGGCAGAGCGTCCCTGCCTGCTGTGGATCCTGGCCAAGCGGCTGGCGTAAACACCCTTCCTCTTTCAATGAGTGCCAGGATTTGCACTGCCCATAGCTGGTTGGGATGCCCGTTTGAAACCCTACTGGAAAGCTAGGCTTTCAAAGACGCTTTTATTGGGATTGCAGCCCAAGCTGAACACCTCATTGCACAGCCAGATTGTAAACCAAGCTCTTTGGAAAGGCCCAAAGTCAGAGTAGCCAGGACCGCATGAGCTATTCACCTTGGAGACCCCAAGACTCACCTTTCTGCAAGATCTCCAGATGTTCCCAAAGGATATCTCCCACAAAGTCAGGCGCTAGCTCCAGGAAGCACTCCTTGCCCAGGGCGCAGAGGGCAGCACCATTCATGCAAAACTTCTGGAAATCCACTCCCTTCAGGCTGAACTCATTCACTGCCCACATCACCCAGTCCCGCACGTGCGTCTCCGTCCACTGCTGGGGATCTGCACCAAAGGGTTGTAGAAAAGATCCATTAACGAGCAAGCACAAGCCATTTCTCCAGGAAAACGGGACACTAATGGTGCTACAAGTGGATAAGCACCTGCACAGCCTCATCCTGTAGAGACCAAAAATCAATTGGCAAAAGGGCAATATGCGGTGGGGGAACACTACATCTACAGCCAGTTTGCATCAGCCCTATTTGAAGACTTATTTCATGCAAGGAACGAGCTTTGGATTTGTTTGGACTTCTAATAATCCTAATGCTTCTCTGACTCCTTTTTCCACCCACATCTTCCTTGGTTTCCCTGTTATCAGCCTCTTGTAAAGGGTCCCAGCTGCTTTTCCATACAGTGGACATGACTTGTAAATAGAAATCTCAGTCTCAACAAAGTGGCAGGAGCAGGCTCGCAGCAGAGGTTATCTCACTCTGTTAGCAGGACAGGCACAGTCTGTCAGAGGGCTACAGCTTGCAAGCAGTACTGAAAGGTTTTGCCTCTATGTCTGGATTTTTCCGGCTAATGCTGCCTATAAACCAGGCAATGCTGCATGGAGGGAACCAGTCAAAGGGATGGCAGATGTGGGGCAGGGCATCCTGGCAGGCGGACACAATCTCTGTGTCTGCCACAGCTCTCATCAGGAAGCCGTGTCTTACCTTTGGGGATTCCCAGCCGCTGCTGCTCTTTTGCAAAGCCGCTGAAGGTGGCTTTCAATGCCTGAGACATCATTTCTTTGCTGCTGGGAGTTAACAAAGGCACATCTGCACATTCCATATCTGAAAAAAGCAGGAGAGAAAAACGTTCATAAGGATTGGGAAAGACAACAGAAGTCCTCTCATTACACTGTCCTTTGGATTGTTAAAAAATGAGCAATCCGTTCATTTTTTGCTTTTGAAGTTTTTCACACCCTCCAGCACAAAATCTAAGCCCTGAGAGTCCATAAGCAGACTTCTTACACACAGAAGAAAAAAGAATCGTGTGCTTAAAGGGCACAGACGAGCCCTGTCTGGGTTACACGGTGCATGTGGTCTCCCTGCAAGCCAACCACAAATGCGCTACTGGAAATTTGACGGTGGTATCAAAGACCAGCACAGACAACAGCTTACCCAGCATCATCACCCAGGTGGCTTCTGAAGCCTGGGGGATAGCTGAGCGGTGCCAGACACCAACGAGGGTAAAGGGTCCCACACCAGAGTGAACAAGACAGCACGGATAAAAACATCCCCCAATTACCGCACCACTTCTGGGCATCCCGGCCCATAGAAAAGCAAAAGGAAAAAAGTAATTTTGAAGAATCAACAGGCAATCCTGGAAGAAGTAAGTTCACAGCAGGATGAGGCATGATGAAGAACCGGCAGCAAACCCATTCAAGGAGGGAGGGAAAACAAAAGAGCTGGAAAATCCCACATTAGCACAGAGTTACATCATGCAAGGCCGTAGCACGGCGGATTCGGAGTGAGTCACCGAGCAGCGCGCAGCCGCCCCCATAGGAGACGCGGGGCCAAGCCAAGAGCCAGGCCTTGGAGTCAGTCCTGATGAGAAGCAAAGGTCTTCCTCTCTTTCTTTCCTTTCTCTAATTTACTTGGAAGGAGGTGGATATTCGTAGCCAAAGAGTTTCACAAACAAAAGCAACTGTTTTTTTTTTCTTTAAAAAAAAAAAACAACTCCTCATTCTGAATAAAAGGTTTGGCTCTTTTTCATATATTTTAGGCATTCCTGAAAACCATCATTTGCGGAGAAGGAAAGCCTCTTACATTCACCATCTCAAACAACTGGACTTTATCAGCCCCATTGTAATCCTTCCGCCTGAGGCTGGTTTAACTCTGTAGCCTACTGGAAATTTTTCAATGAAAACTGTTCTCAGTGGAAAAATGACAATACGCACAAGCTTTTTTGGAGTTTTCATCAACATCTGGACATGAACATCAAAACTCATAGTACTCTCTGGTTTGTGGAAACCCTAGCCACTATCACCCTGCGTCAACTGAAGCTCTGGTTTAGCGACCCCGTACACCCACACAGCAGTGCTGGCTGCGAGCGGTGGCACCGATGCGGGGAGAATTGGGGTGCAGCCGCCCAGCAGAGGGGTCCTGCTGTGCTCACAGGCAGCCAAACCTGCAGGTATCACCGAAACTCCACACAGCTGGGTTTTTTCCCCAAATGATGACCTGGGGCTGTGTCAATAAGCGCCCGTGTTTGGCCCCGCAGCCCAGGGCTGACCACACTGCAGAGCCACCCTAAATCTACCCAGCCCTATTCTGCTGCAGCCCTACAGAGCTGCTTCCCTGCCTCCATCTCCGCACCTTCCACCTACTGTCCCCAAGTAAAAGATTTGCAAAATCAGCTCCCCTGTTTCCAGCTGCCCCTAACCTTACTCATCGCCTCACCTAATGATTCTTTGTTCAGGTAGCGCCAGTGAAATGCCCGACACCGAGCCTCTGGGGGCCTGAATCCTCCCCCCAACCCCACCACATAAATCAAGGATCGCCTGCCATGGTGGAAGTATCAGGACCTTCAAAAGCAAATAATACATTCAAAGGCTATTTGGCAAATTACACTTCATTATTTACTGGATTTGGCTGGAGAGGGCACGGAAAAATGAGCAGGCACCCTCCCTATCTCTGTTCTCCATCTGCTGCTTTGAGATAACACTGGGAGAAAGTGGTTCAGTGCCCCTTTCCCTTCATCCTCATGTTACATTTTAATGCTTTGCTTTCTGTGCTCTGTGGTTACAGGGACCACCCAGGAATCCGCTCCCCTCCGCGGCTGGTTAAACGGCAGTTCGCTGCTCCCAGTCGCTATGGGAAGATGAGTCAGAGTTAGGCTACGAAAACGTTTCTAACCCCATTTTACACTGAATCACCCACGAAGACCTGTGCAAAGATGACCTCCTTAGGCACACCACGAAGGCACGGGGGGTGACAAGGCTGTCGGCCGTGCAAAAGTGTTGCTCCTATCTCTGCAACACGAGCACCGACCGCTCATCGCTCCTGCCTTCTCCTGCAGGATCCACGCGCTGGGGTGTGCACAGAGCCAGCGGACTCAATTTTTCAGTAGCGGGGGATAGGGTTTCGGTTTAGTAAGGTGAACGCTGAGCTCTGCACAAACAAAATGTCAAAACAGGGAACAATTAAAAGCGATTCCCAGAGAGAGGTCACCAGAGAAGCAAACGCCCTATTTTCAAATTCAAAAAAAAAGGCCAAGTGCCAAAGGAGGTTTTCTATTTAAACACCAAAACAAACCAAAATGTGCATTTCGAGGCTTCTCCTTCAAAACAAGTTGCGTTGGGAAAATTCAGAATTGAAACATCATCTGCATTTTTTCCTGTTAGACCGCTAGTTGAAATTTCTTCAGAACACAAAACAGCCAAAAAGCCCCAAGCCTGCAAACGCTTGCAGAAGCCTAATTTTAGTCAGCAGTGTCCCACATCTATAGAAGAGCTCACATGTGTAAAATTAAATGGGTTTGTAAAGCTCTGCATACGTGTTTGTGGACAAGTCCTGGCTGCGTGATCGCGGCTGGGGGACGGGGGGGGACGGGGGGGACGGACAGTTTTTATCTCAGTTCTGCCTTCACTGGTTTTGAGATACTGAATTTACCTCGGTGGCATTTTCTTTGCTGATTCCTGTGTGTGCCAAATTACAAAGGGCTTTCTCCTGCTCTGCCCGGTGTGACTTTGCTGGGCGCAGGGACCTGGCAGCAGGATCGAGCCCTGGTGCTGTCCCCCAGCGCCCACAGAGGAGCCGCTCGCCTGCAGCCTGGGCTGTGCAAAGGTCAGAGCCCAGCAGAACTTCGGTAACAAAAGCAAGGCCAGGCTTAGCTCCCCTGGTTTCAGCTTTCACTGTCATCTGAAACCCGTTTCCAAGATTTTAATCAAATCTTACACAAATAAAACGTCCCCTTTCGTGTACCTCCCGCTGCCCACCAAGCACACGCACGCACACACGCGTGCATGCACACGGGCTGCTCACGAGGAACGCAGGGGCACAGAGCATCGGCCAGCGCTGAGCACAGCCGCTGCACCCAAGCCTGGCTGGGAAATGTCGAGTTTCAATCCGAAAAGCGAGCACAGCAGCGGGGGCCAGCTTTGCATCCCGGGCTGGGGTTGCTGCCTCGTTTTTACGACGCCCATTAAAGCCTCATCTACACGGCTCGCGCGTGCAGCATGCTGCCTCCATGCCACGTCTCCTGCTGCTGCCGTTGTACCGACAGGGAACTGCATTTGATTTTCCTCCTGGGAGACCAGGCAGGGTATTATGGTTTGAGTTTTAAATACTAACAGGAGTTGCAGGCACTCTGGAAAATTATGTCACATCATCTCCAGCATGTGTAGAGCAGAGATAAGTAATTTGCCTTACACGGTGGGAAAGCAGGGAGGGACATCTATGCAAGTGGCTGCAGCTTTGCAAAGCAAGGAGGGGGCTGGGGGCTCAATTTAAGACCATGGAAGCTTCTCAAAACCAGATCCCTGCTCTTCCTCCAGCCCCCTGACATCCTTGGGGACCAAACTTCAGAAGGGCAAAAGGATGCTAACAGTCCTGCCACGGCCAAGAGCACTGCATCCCTACATGGCTTTTAAGCTAAAGGGGAGCCACCCCAAACCCACCACCCCGCTGTGCTGGCTGTTGGGCAGATGGACGTGGAGCCTGTGAGAAAACCAGATGGCAAATGGACCAAGAGGCCAAGATCACCGAGTTCATCTCCCAGCCAAATTCCTATCCTGCTCTCACCAGGCTCCGCATGTATAAACTATTTCTACACTTCTGATCTTTTTAAAGGGCTACGATTTACAAACTTTAGGGATTTTGACCTTAAAACACAAGCGACTCCGCTGCACGTCAAAACATTAGCATCTGATTGCATAAGCAAAAGAAATGGCAGTAAAGAAAAAAAGTGGGAGGATGGGAGCAAAGTCATTTTTCTCCCAAATTTCCACTCGGAGTCAATGCCCCCTTTAAGCTCCCTGCAGCCACTCACTTTGTTTCCCATCAAAAGCCCCAGTGTGGCCTTGTCCGGTCCCCGCAATTTTACACAGTAGCCTGCGTGTAAATGGATGCCCAGCGGGTCAGAGCGGGGGCAGCTGACCCGGCAGCCCCCTCCTGCCCTTGCTCTGATGGATGGACACCCGGGTCAGGAACCCAGCACGCTGCTGTCGCAGGTAAAAGCCCGCTCCCTGCC
This sequence comes from Anas acuta, assembly GCF_963932015.1. Lineage (NCBI taxonomy): Eukaryota > Metazoa > Chordata > Aves > Anseriformes > Anatidae > Anas > Anas acuta. The sequence goes on along the minus strand of NC_089001.1, from coordinate 6,562,495 downwards.
CAGCCTCCTCTCCTGGGGTGGAGGAAAATCCCATAGCCTGCTGGCATCGCCACGATTTGGGGCACCTTGAAGGCCTGAAGGAGGCATGGGGTAAGTTTTGGGGAAGGTGTGTGATGGCGTCGAACCAGGTCAAGTCAAGAAAATCAGCTCTCTAGGACCATGCATCCAACAGCTGCTGATTTACTCCTAAATTCCTCATAAGAGCTCAGTCCCTGAGCCCCAGCGTGTCTCCTGAGCTGGCCAAGATGCTCCTGTGAGCACCCAGAGCTCTGGGATGCTCCTCCAAGCACCATTTGGCTCTGCTGGAGGGCAACCAAAGGCCCCAGGGCAGCGAAGAGGCTGTGTCCCCCAGAAGCCTCATTCACAGCATCGTCCTCAGCTAAAGGCTTCTGCCACCCCTGGGTTGTCCCAGTGCTGCCCACCTCGAGGTGCCCATGGTCCTGGATGCCTGTGATGGAGTGAAATGAGTTTCTCAGAGGCCCAGCAAGGAGAGACGAGGATTTGCTCTCTTACCTTAGCCTGTGAGCACCCAGCTCCAGCCCTCTCCATCTCCATCTCCAGCTCACCCAAACCCACCACCCCGGGGCTCCTCTATCACAGGCACCAGGAGCAAAACCAGGGGAGAGCTAGTGATGGGGGAGGCTGAAACACGGACAATTCCCAAAGTCTCCCAGCTGGCAGGGTTCAGCAGCTGAGAAACCTTTCTCAGGAAGAGAGGAGGCTGGAGAGAGGGGGACCGGGAGCTGAGACCCTTCCCACGCCCCCCGATGGAGCAGAGGCAGCCGGGGCAGGGCAGCACCATCTCCCATCATCTCCCATCACCTCCCACCACCTCCCACCACCTCCCATCTCAGGTTTTCCCCCCCAGGGCAAGGTTTGCCTTTCCCAGGTACCCGGCTCAGCAGCAGGGCAGGAGCGCCTTGGCGCATAACCCCAGCTGAGCCCCAGTTATTTAGGCAGGATTAGGCAAAAATTTGTCTGCACTTTTGAACTGTTTTCACAAGCGGAGCCTCTCACTCCCACGCAGGAAGCAGGAGCGGAGCCGGCCTGTTCCAATTAGGGCTCCTTGGACGGAAAGGGCAGTGAAACTCAGGGGGAAGAAAGGAAAAACGGGACAGAAAGCTGGAAAAAAGGGAATAGAGGGAAAATTGGGGAAGAAGGAGGACTGGGGAGGAAGGACGAGCACAGGGAGATATTGGAGACAGAGGGCGGGGAGAGGAGAGAGACTTGGTACCCCTTCCTGCAGCACCCTGCCAGAGACCAGCCCTCGTTCTCTCTCCAAGGCATGGCACAACAAGGACTGAGAGTTGCTATTTTAATTTAAAATAAATACATTTTTTAAAAAAGAAAAGTAAGTTTTTTTTCCCCCTTCAAGCAGTGAAAAATAAATACTCTGAGATGAAAGCTGGGCTTGAAGAGAAAAACAAGAGAGGAAACCGAAAGCCCGCACTGCTTAGCGCTGCAAAAAGAACAACAAAGCCAGCTTTCTTCCGGCATTCAGCAGCTTTCTTATGGAGATGCCGTGTGTCATGGGGGCCAGTTCTCCCACTAAATAAAGGGCCTGGAAACTTGTCTTTCCTAAAGGCAGATGAAAGCATTTCTTCCAAGTTCGCACTTGGAGCATCACAGCGAGTGGGGAATGGGAAAGGTTAAGAGGTGGGTGGGACTGGCTGTCGGGGTGGGATGCTCTGGGATGGGATGCTCTTGCTGTTCAGCCTCAGGCTTTGGGGTAAATTGTGTCACCCTCTGCAACAGGCAGCCAGGCTTGCAGGGCTCAGAGCATCTTCTGAGAGGATACTCGGGGCAGCCGTGTGCCCACTGCAGCACAGTGGGGCAAGAGGGCTCCAGCAGCTGCTGCCACGTCCTGCACTCAGAGAAAAGCTGCCCGGCGCTGGATTTCCAAACCTGCTGGATTTCCAGCTCCCTGCCCTGCTCACCAAAGCCCCCAGGAAACACAAGAACAGCCCCGCCATCCCAGGCTCTGCCCCGCAGGCAGAAGGGCTTGGGGAAGAAGTCCCTCTCACCCGCAGGGTGATGGCCCCCCAGACCATCTCACCACCAGGGTGTTTCAGCTCAAAAATCCTCATTCTGAACAGGACTAGCTTAAAAGCAAGGATAGAGAGGAAAATGGGACACGGAGCAACCTAAAAGGGAGGGAGGGGGTGTCGGGGTTTTTCTGGCTCTGGTTTTGTGCAGCTGCCAAGGAAGCAGGCAGCAGCACCGGCTGCTGAAAGGATGCTTCAGCCGCCATCCAAGTGCCATCACGCTCACCGGCAGACCCTGCTTCGCCCTCCAAGCCTGCCCGCTGCCCTTGTTAATGTTTTTTTTCCATTCCCTCAATCACAGCTTTATAATGTGGGTGTTGGACAGAGATCCTGGGAAAGCGGCATCCCCTGCAGTCACAGGGGCTCGCTCCTCCCCGGCTTTCATGGGGGAGAAGCACAAGAGAAACCCCTGGATTGAAGCAAAGCAAAACCACAGGGTTTGAGTCAACGCTCGCTGCAATTATGGGAAAGTTTCCCCCGCCTCAGCAGGCAGGACAGGACCTATGGATCGTCCTCCTGCAGCAACCGGGAGCTGGGCTTCCCTTGGTGCAGGGTGTCGCTCCATCCTCCCTGTCCCGGCTGCTGGAAGGAGCGCAGATGGCTAAGGGCAAGCACTGAGAAGATGCAGCCAACTCTGGGGTTAGCAAACGCGGCCAAGGTTTAACGACACCCGTCAAAACTATGCAAAGCAGTCAGCGAAGGCAAGCAGAAAGATTTTTCCACCGAGATGAAGCAACGGCAGAGGTTAGGCCACGCTACGAGGCAGGCTGGTCGCAGCGGTTTAGCTGCAGCAGCATCGCTGTCAGCCCAGCGAGAGCCCCCCACAAACAAACACTCGTGAAGCAGCTTCAAAACAACTCCTCTGGCTTTACGTCTCCGAGCATCGTGATTAAAAACTTGTGCAAGCCTTTCCCGAACACGCTGGCTGGCCTGACCGCAGAGCCCGGGTTTCATTCAACCCGAGCAAAGCCCACGCGTGTGCAGGCTGAACCCGCGGGTCAGCACCTCGCAGGTGGCCACGGCGGGAGGATGAGAAGAGATACAGCCAAGAGAGCCAGCAAAAACCCTCTCCGTGTGCCCCAGCCACTCCTGCCCAGGTGTGTGAGCCTCTTCATTTGGTGGTCAGGCCCTTATCACCCTACACACTCCTAATTTTCCTTGCAAACATCGCACGAGCCAGGGTATCCCTCTGATTATGGGATTAGCATCTCACTTGCGGGCTGCTTTGCCTTCAAGCCCCCCATAGCAGGGCCGGGAGGATGCTCCCTGCCTCTCCGCTAAGGCTCTCCTGCGAGACGAGCTTCCCCTGTGCTAATTCACTCTAATCCCCACTAACCGCTTTGCTAAATAGCTCTAATCCTCATGCACAGGCACACACACACTAATGGGAGCGTGGGGTGGGCTCAGCAAAGCCTGAAATGGACACCCAGCCCCGGCTGGAAGGAGGTCAAGTGTGAATAGCGAGCCCAGGTCACGCCTGTGTCAGCCGCCCCGCATCAGCGCCCCGGCTCGGGGAGATGCTCCCCCACAAACCAGCAGCGAAAACCCAGCTTCTCACACCCCGTGTCCCTGCAGCAAAGCTCAAATTGCTCAACAGCAATGAGGGGGGGGAGGGAAAAAAAAAAAACAACACACTCCCCAAAGCCAGTGATTCTGACTGAGCAAACAACCAGATATGCGTTCGCTGCTTGGATCGGTGCCCGAGGTATTCAAACGGCTCACCCCTGGGCCCAGAAGCCTCTTGAAATTCCCTGCTCGCTGCTGGTTCGGCTGGAAGCCCTGCGAGGTTTAATGGCCCTTGAGGTTTGCGCACCCACAAGGGCATGGCCTGAGCCCATCCCCAGACAAACCCACGTCTGGGCTCTGGCGCTGCAAGGAGGAGACAGCGGTCCAGGTCTGTGCTCAGCACTTCCCACCGTCCCCCAGAGCCTCCTTTCTTCCCAACCAGGTGAAGAACGGGCCTCGTGCTGTTCTCACCTCGGGCCTCAGGCTGGCAATGTCACCTTGGGCACCTCTGATGAAGTGACACGACCGGAGGGTTCATCCCTGGCGCACGAGGCACCCCAGCACCGTGGCACAGATTTGTTGGGGACTGCACGAGCACACACAGGTGCTATCAAGGCACTGCTGTAATTGCACCCGAGCAGTTCAGAACACACATCTCCATCCAAATGAGCCCTGCGTCTCTCCTCCAGATACCAATCTCTCTCCTCCGCCTCCCGGACACGCAGACAGGTCAGACGTGCAGTGGGCATTCGGCACCATCGCCTCCAGCTTCTCGCTCCGCTCTGCCCCGTGGAGGCACCGTGCTGCCAAACCGCACGTGACAGCCTCCCGAAAAGGGAGAGCAGCGATGTCGCAAGCCAGGGCTGAGGTTAATCGGCAGTACGTTGTGTGAGGAAGATGCTGTCAGGGTAGGAAGTGTGAAAAGGGAAGGCTGAGATCTCTTGGCAGTGCTGTCCCCTCGCAGCAGGGATACGGGCCAAGGGACTTTCGGTCATGTTTAGGCCTTCCACCACCCCACAAACAGATCCCAACCCCCAAGTCTGCTCCGACACACCTGAACAACGTGTGTGCCAACACATTTTGTTAGCAGCTACACACAACCTCACAGCCTGAGATGGTTTCGCTGCATATCCGTGGTCACAAGCAATGACTCTGTGCCCAGAATGAAAAATGGAGCAGCCGTGTGTGCCATCCAGCACCAGGACACGACACCCTCACAGTGCAGACGAACTCCAAGGATGTCCCTGCTACTGGGAGTCCACTGCCAGACTGGTCCTGAAAGGGATCGCGAATTCTCCTGGCCTCAGAACGGGATTAGACATGAAAGGAGGGGCTTGGCTGCGTCTCTGCTTTTCCTTCCCCTCCAATCTGTCCCAAGGAATTCCCCAACCTTCACTTGATTTCCAGCCCAAGTCCTGCGTAAACGGATCTCTGTGTCTCAGCATCAGCCCTTGCCCCGGGCTGCGTCGGTGCCACGTCACGGCCGACACGTGGGTCCCACATGGCATGGCACAGGCTGAAGTGCCCTCGGGCCAGGATAAGGTTCGAGCCCCGGAATATCTCCCTCCACATCAAAGCTGCTCTCCTCCACTCGCCAGCTCTCCTCCGCACACCGCGGCGTGTCCGAGCTGAAGGGCAGGACCTGCCACAGACAGCTCGGTGCTGGTGTCCGCGCAAGCAAAACACAGACAGACCTCGAGGGGAAGGTGCCTACGGATACTCCTACGGCATTCCTCGCGCCCAGGACACGTCCACGTGATGCAGGAAGCACGAAGCCAGCCAGCCAGAAGCGACCGAGCCTCTGGCGAGGAAGGAAGGCTCGGCAGCTCTGGGTCACCTCCCGAGCACGCACGCTGCCCCGGGGCAGCAGGGTATGGGGGCGAAGCTTGCCACATCGCTCTGCAGCTGCAGATTCCTGCCGCCCAGCCCACCCCACCTCCGCAACCTCCCCGGCCAACCCTTTGCTCCGGGGCAGTGCCAGGCAGACGCAGAGCCAAGCCTGTGATAAACCGCTGCCGATTGCTCAACGGGACGGCGCAAGTCGCAGCGGATCACATCCCCGTGGATTGCACAGGGACCGCCGCTGCCTTACCCGGAGAAAGCCCTTCGTCCATTATTAAGCATGTGATAGCATCTTTTTCTCCCCACGTAGCAGGGTTTTGGCTCAGCCCAGGAAGCACGGGCAGCACCCACGGAGGAGGACAAGGAGCCCGGTCACACCGCCACCACCAGGTCCCCGTCCCGCTGCGTCACCTCGACCCTCTCTGCCCAGGGACCTGTCACGGGGCACGAGGACTCCAGGTCTGCCCTCCCGTATCAGGCCGAGCCGTCCGGCTATGCAGTTACAAAAGGAGAAGAGGAGAGATTAGAGTATTTAGCTTTGAAATCAAATAATTGCACAGGCTTTGGCAAACAGATTGGGGTTGGGAGGTCAGAGCGCGGCTGGTAAATCTCAGCACTGTTTGCTCTGACTAAATAATATTAGACCAAGGATAATCAATCATTTTAATCTACAAAATTATTTATAACTCTTTAGAACAAACAGTCAACTCTGCTGGCTGCTGCCAAGAGATCGCAGGTAGCGTAACGATCTGTGTACCTCCAACTCCCCTGCTCTGTACATGAATTTACTTCTTTGCATCACTGGATTTACTGCCAATGAAGGCTTGCATTGGCCAGTACCCTGAGCTCTCCACTCTGGAGGTATCCTCCCTCCTTTTCAGTGACTCACAAATACACACAACAGCCCCCTGCAACTGAAATCAAAACCAAAGTAGCTTGCGATGCTCATTGCACAGCCCACGCATCTCCCCTGAGCTAGCTGCATCCCTCGGAGCAGCATCATTTAACAGGAGGGGAGAAAAAACAACCCAACAGAAGGGGCTGGAGATCCTCAGAGCAAAGGAGCTCTTCTCTTGCTTGGTGCCTGGACAAAAAAAACTCATCTCCTGGGCTCCCCCAGCACCACGAGCATCAGGTACCCCTCAAGGCCATGACTCCACTACTGCCACCCCACAGATGTGAGAGGTCCTGAGCCCCAAAGGACACCTCCATGAGCACTACGAGCACCACAGCAGCAGCCAGCTCCACGCTGTCCCGTCCCATCCCACAAACAAGAATCACATGTGCCCTACACCCGCTGCAGCTAAAACATTTCCATGTAGCAGCCGGGAGACAGGCAGGCTCCAACAGACCATCTCAGCAGCCAAAAAAACGGGGAGGATTTTTCTGGCTGGGCTAAAAGCCGGACAAGTGAAAGTATCGCTGCGGAAAGGTGCACGGGGATCGGCTGCAGTTGGCCTTGGGGCAGCGAGGGGACAAGGGACAAGGCCATGCTGGGACGCCGCCTGCCAGCCGGGCACTGTTTCGCCTCCCTGTCCCCGCTGCTGGGGCACACGGTGCCTCTGCGGGGCCAAGGGCAGCACCAGGCCGGCTGGCACACAGCCCGCTCCCATCCCCAGCTGTGCAGAGCTCCCTGAAGTCCACAGAAAGAGCCTGGCTTCTCTTCTCCATCCACCTCGGAGAGCTGATGCATCCCCTGGAGGGGACCCTGCGTTGGTGTCAGGCACGGAGGGGACCAAGGGTGCAGGAAATCACCTTGGTTTAAGACGGGAAGCATGAATCCGGCCCCACTTTCTTTTCTCCACGCTACAGGTTTTCCATCTGGGGTAAGAGGAGAGTGAACCAAGCTCAGCTCCTGCGGTGGTGGAGGCCAGAAACAGCCCTGGGAGAAACCTAGGCTGCAGAGCTCTCCAGCCCACGCTGGACAGTCCTTGGGAACGCTGGTGCCAGACAGAGCTCATTTCACAATGTCCCAGAACAGTTCTCGTTCTCCTTCTGGTTTTATTGTTTTGAAGCAGACAAGGGAACAAAGACAAAGAACAAGGGGATTTTCCCAAGCACAAAGGCGGCTGAAGAGCCCTGGAAATAAACCTCCTCCATCCCTCCCCCCAGCTGTGTTTCAGACACCAGGTAGGCAGGAGCACAGCCCTCCCAAAACTCAGAGCTTTGCCCCATTCAGGCTGCCCTACGCAGACTCTCGAGCAGCCCCACGAAGGAGAGCAGGGGTTTTCCCAAATGACCCCAGGAAGGTCTCCTCTTCCAGCTCCGACTTCTAGGAAACTTCCCACCGGGACAGGGACCAGAGCAGCGACTGGGCCAGACGAGGGAGGTGGGAGTGAGCGGGGGAAGGCAGCCAAAGGCAGGCTGGGCTGCCCCATCGGCTTCAGTCATCCCCATCCCGGCGCCAAGGGCTGTCCAGGACGGGGATTATGTCACCTACTGGCCTCAGCCTGGATACCCGAGGGCTGGCAGGGACAAGCTGGGGGGCTGGAGGTGCTCCGACCTGCCCAGAGGAAGCCCCGAGTTTGGAAACCTCAGCACGGGCTGCGGAGAAGAGGGGGGAGAGGCTGAGATGCTCGCAGCCTCGCATCCACCCTGCACGCAGCATCCGGAAGCTATTAAGGAATTACAGCCTCGCTGGCCCCGAGCCTTCCCCGGCAGAAGTGCCTGGGAGCAGATGGTGAAAGGGCTGATTGAATTCGGCTGCTCGGGCCAAGAGGCTATTAGGAGGAGCCGCAAATAGAGAAGGGGGTGGGGGTGTCATTCGGCTACTCAGGAGCCGGGAGCTGGTGTCAGGAACTCCGGGAATCCTCCGAAACAAGCCCTGGGGTGCTGCAGCAGGGACCGGGCTGGGTGGCTCAGGGGAGTGAACATCCCCACTGCCCTCAGCCCTAGGACGCTCAGGGGCTGGGGTGAAACCAGTAAGGGTACAGGGAGCAGGAGCCTCGGGCTGGTTCCTGCCTGCAGGCATCTCCAAAGGCAGCAGGGATGCCGGCACAGTCCCTGAGGTCGCAGCCTCCGGAGCCTCGAGGCAGGGAGAGGAGGATGAGGCACCCAGAGCTGTCAGCTCGGCAGCCCTGCCCTCCCACGGGGCCAGCAAAACGCAGGTTTGCAAAGCTCCTTGCTTACCGACCTGCTCTCATCCCAGCCCATCCCCAGAGGCAGTGGGAAGGCACTGGGCAGACCTCCCAAAGTGCCTTTCAGAAGGGGATGGGACTCAAGGGACACTCGATGGGGAGGAGGTGGGGGGAAATGGCCAGGGTGAGAGAGACATGTAGTATCAAAAGAAAAAAAAAAAAAAAGGCTAAAAAGCATAAATATGGTTGATAAGTTGCCCACGGTGCCTAAGGCTGGTGCCCGACAGGCAGCTAGCAAACACTGATGGAAGAACCAAAATCGCCTGGAGGCGAAGGAAGGATTTTAAAAACCCTGGGACGTGGGGGAAGTAAAAGTTTGAATGACCCAAAAAGCAACACAAAGCCCAGCTCTGGGCTCCCTGCCCTGGCAAGCCAGCTCTACATCCCCGCACCCCCGTGTCCGGGTGTGCTGTGTCCGAGCCCCCCTCTCCTTTCCGAGGAGCAACTCCCACCAAGTGCCCCAGGCTGCCTTGGCTCGCTCCCCAAGGTTGGGAAATCGCAATCCTCGTCAGGGCTCTGACGAAGGCTCGGGCATGGAGCACTCCGTGACCGTAAGGGGATCTTTTCGGAGCAATCTTTTCCGAGACAAGTCATGAGATTGTTTCTTGCCTGGAATTCGCTCCCGCGGCTCCCATCGGCCCCGGACTGCTGAGTCAAGAGACCGCCGGGCTGTGCCCTCCAGATGAGTAAATAAATTGCCACGGGGAGTGGCGGGGCGGCAGCGGGATGAAAGGAGGGAGGGGACGGCTGCGATGACTCCTCGGGCCCCGCGCACGCATTCGGCGGGACCCGGCCGGGCTTGGCCGCGGGCTGTGCGGGGAATTAGTCACCGGGTTAGCGAGCGCAGCTACACGCGCTGGCGCGCAGCTGTTTAAAGGCACACTATCCCTCCCCTGCGCTTTTCTTCTTTTTCTGGATCTTTTTTTTTCCAACTTCCCTTTCTAATTTTTTTTTTTTTTTAGGCTTTCAACGAACGCTTGGGACTGGCAGCCCAAGCACACCCAAAGCACGCCTGCAGATGCCAAGGGGCGCGGGCTTGGTGCTGGTGCAGCCCTGGCACCAGCAGCCCCTGCCAGCCCTGTCCCTCCGAGCCCTGTTGACGTAACCCACTCCTCCGCTGGTTACGCCGGGTCACTCTATAGGATCCATATGGCAGCGGCTGCTCGGGGTTCAGCCGTTTGAACGCAGGAACATGCAAGAGTCATCCAGCTTGAAGGCAAAACACACGCACGGCCGGGGCCTTTCAAGTCGCGAGCTTTAGAGCCAGCTCCAAATCTGGAGCCGCTTAAAGGGATGGAAAACAGCGCCAGTGACTAAGTACCCTGCTGGGCTACGGCTACCGTGACAGCCCCGAAACCCCACTGCTGACGTTGGAAATCGAAACTTTCCCAGCACCGCGGCACCAGGCGCGCGCGGCTTCGTGGTGGCACCGCGCTTCCCAGAACCGGGGACGGGACCGCGACGGCGAGCCCGGATCTCACCGCTTCCCTTCACCGGCAGGGCTCTGAGAAACGCCACCGCATCTGCCCGATGAGGATGGAGCAGGTGACTTTTTCTCCTGCTCTGGCTCCAAAGCTGGGGTAATCGCATTTATGGACCCCACCGAGCTGTTTGGAGGGACGCGGGGATGGGTAATGAGCCTTGAGCAGTTTAAAAGAGAAAGCACTTGGCACTGCGCTGGAAAACTGCTTCTAACAATGATGTGTAAAAAAAGCCTGAACTTCACGTGTTCCGCTACAGCTTTTTTTAATTTTTTTCAGTGGAAAAAGCCAGGAGTGCTCAGCTTTTGCAAGTTGTTTCTTATGACGGTTCAGGTTTCGGTAAACAATTTCTCAAAGCTAAAAGGTAAAAAAAAAGAAAAAAAAAAAAAAAAAAAAAGCCTTGCTGTTCTACAGCTTCCAGAACATTGACCAAAACAGAGTGGTTTTGCACAAACACATGCAGACACCTATGAAAAAAAAAAAAAAAAAAAGAGAAAAAACTTTCATGTGGGTCAAAAAGCCACATTTTGATTACTGTGATAGATGGTGCTAACAGGAAAGAAAAGAAAGCAACACAAAACAAACCCCAAAGCACTTCCCAGTGTCCGGCTCCAGTTTCTGGGGCAGCTTTCCCTTAGTCAGCACTTTTCATCCACAGACCTCCCTCCAGAGGCAGCATCCTCACCTCTGGGAGCGCAAATCCCAGCCCGGTGCCACCACGAGGACACACAGCCCTCATCCTGCTGCACGGGACTCTTGCTTCCCAGGGGGAACCAGAAAACCTACACATGGAAAGCAGGGGGAGACCGGGAGCGTGCAGCAGGGGATGTCCCCATGCCCTTGCTGCAGCATAATGGTGGCACCGTGCCTCAGTTTCCCCTAAAAAATAGGTCTCTGAGCCCTTCTCCTTGACATCCTCTGGTGTCAGGCGACAGAATCAGTTCCCCTGAGGTTTTGGGGCTGAGCACCCCATGCATGGTGCACATGAACACACGGCAAAGCCCCACTGGCTTGTTCCTCTTGCAGCCATCTGAAGAATGCCCTGGAACCACGTCAAATATTTTAAATGAGATGGGGGGAGAGGGGGCACTGGCAGGGGAGGGAGCGGGGAGCCGCTCGGCTTTTGACTCAGTGTCTGGCTTCTTTCATCAAACCCACATTCCTAATCATGCCATCACCCTCCGGGAAAGTGCGACAACATACATAATCCATGTGGAGCCAATTTAAAATCCCCTCCATGTAAGAAAACGCGTTTCATTCATTAACAAGCTCTGAATGCTTAGCTGGGGCGAGGAGCTGGCCTGCAGCTCCGCAGCCATCCCAGCAAGAGGGAGGCGTTCCTACACCGCTCTGGGGCAGGGCCACATCCTCCAGGGGACCAGTCCCATGCTACAAACCCACCCAGGGTGCAGGGCTCGGCGCACCGCAGGCACTTGTCGCAGCCCAAATTGTGCTGTGAGTGTATGCACCGACCACCTGAGATGGATGGAGGGCTCTGCTTTTCCCGTAAGGCCAGGAGAAGTCGAACACCTGGAGCAGGGGACGGCTGCTCCATCTCGTTTGCAGCTGACTTGTTCCTGCAGAGAAGCTGCTGCCCTGCTACATCAAGCATCTCAAGCAAAAGGTGCAGCCTCTCGATCTATAATTAAGCTGAAGAGGTGTTTCAGAGGGGATTGTGGAAGCTCCCAACATCCAGTGAGGACAGTTTCCTAACGTAGCACACAGCGATCATGGGTCAAAACTAGAGACTCCAACCACCCGCGATGCAGCTCCCCGTGCACAGGAGGTCTCCAAAATCCTCTAAAGACCCACAACAGTGGTATCCCAGAGAGAACCACAGAAACAAGGGGGTTTCCTTTCTAGGAAGGAAAGCTGCTATCTATTCCTCGTGTTTGCACGCGACTGAGATCTAGGAGGGTATTTTTCAGGCCAAGGTTTTGCTCCACAGGACCCAGACGCAAGACTGCACAGCACAGCACCCCGGCTTCTTGCAGATATACAGCAAAGCTGGCACGCAGTGCTTGGAGCAGGGCGATGAACGGAGGGTGCCGGGCATTGCCCACGATTCAAGACATGCCCCAAAGCTGTGCAAGATCAGCGAGATCGGGGAGGTGATGGGGAAAACCGTATCGTGCAAACATGGCCCTGCACAGGCAGACGTCGTCAGTGACTTGATGCCATTCATGTCACCAAGACCAAACCAAACCTTATATATTTGCCGGTTGAGTGGCAAAAAAATTAAAAAACAAAAAAACAACACCAAAGATGTGCAGTTTCACCTCACAGTTCAGAAAGAGGCGAGCAACGGTGAGCAGCCCTGGGTTTGCTCCCCAGCTAAATAAACCAGAAGTTACTGAGCCACCCACCACAAGAGAACAGAATAACTCTGAGCACTTCTGAACGCAAGCACCGCGAGTTTTGCTGCCCTCTGAACACTCGCAGCCTTGCAGAAGCTCAGGTTTTGCATGCAAACTTTTGCAGTCTCTTAATGTTACAGGCACATGCTTTCAGACCCAGCAGGTCTCTACAGTCTAGATATGAAGGCTGAGCCCTTTAACCAAATTACTAACTGAAACCACCCTGATTTGTTTGTTTTTTTTTTTTTTCATTTTTATTTTTTGCCATCTCTCTGGACCAGACATTGAACTATGGATCGCCTCTGGACAGGAGTCACTCCCTTATTCAAGGAGATGTTCAGGCAGATAAAGCGACTTGTAGATTTGCACATTTTCACATAATTACCTCCAGAGCCTGCAGCAGTCACGGGCACAAATCCTGCAACCTGGGGCAGTCCGGACAGGCAGCTGAATGGAGCAGAGCTACAGGCTGAATGCCTGGAGACACAGAGCGGTACCAAAACCAGCCTGCGAGGATCCCCTTCGCATCCCAGCCCGCAGGAGAGCTGCTATCTCCGGAGCCATCTCACGGTTTTGTCATCAGGAGGAGCAAAAGTAAATTCCACAGAAACCCGGCACAGCCGCCGCAGCCCAAAAGAAGCCGCTTTGGGACTCAAGTGCTCTCCACCCCCCCAAATTCCACCGCACCTGGGAAAAATGTAGAAGCTTGTAGGAGAATCAATAAATATTTATTGTTTAACCAGCAGTATTTTGACTGGGGATGTAAGCATGGCCCGATGCCAGTGAAACCAGAGCCTTCTTGGCCAGCATTGCAAACAAATTTTTTTTTTTCTGTATCTAGTTGGGAGATTATAAACTACACAACGAAGGAAAAAAAAAAAAAAAAAAGAAGAAGAAACAAGGCAGTGAGCAGCTTAGTCACGGAAGAGGAACAAAAGAGCTGCGATGCATAACTATGTCGCGGGTTAAAAAAAAAAAAAAGGGACACAGGCCCAATTTTTGGCTGCCAGACAGCTGTACAGTTTGTATCAGCTACAGCGCTGAGGCTTTACGCTGGATCAGAGCATATATCCCTGGCTTCAGCAGAGCAAAGCTGATTTGGACAAGCTGCAAATTGGCCCGTAACTCCCAGCCGACAAGTGGATCTGGGGAAGACAGATCTCAGTCGGTCCCCACTGTTCCTGTCGGGATCCCCAGCTTCACAGTGCCATGGTCAGCCCCTGCTCCCAGGGGAATCTTCGCCTCCAAGCAAAGCTGAGCATCCCTCCCGTCTTCACTTCAGTTGGTGCCCTGGCATCACCCTACCAAGCTCAGGTCTTCCCCTGCGCAAAATGCATAAGCCTGTAGGATGCCAGCAGCTCGATCCTTTCAGTTTATCCCAGGGATAGCAGTGACGTTTGCTCTCCTAAATCTATCCTAGATAAGGTTTGCTCACCTTAATACAGCTCAGGTGCCCATGCAGGTACCAGCTGATGGTGGGGAAAGGAAAAGACTCTTTAATTGCCTGAGACAAATCCACATGGATTTGATCCTTTCTTCCCCCAAATCCCGACTGAAGTACTACAACTGAAAGCAGTCACTCGGCGTGACAGCCCTGCCTGCTTATACCCCTGCACCAGATTCAGACAAGTCTGCTCTGACTCACACCTACCTCTGCCCTGAGAGGTAGCACCTGAGATGCATCCGAGTGCCTGAGACACGTCTGCTCCCACCACAACAGCACAGGAGGACACCAAGCCGCCTTCCATCTCACCTCCAGCATCAAGCTGGCATCTCCAGGTCTAACTGCAGCAATCCCTTCGGGATTTGGGGTAGCGGGACAGCAGATAGCTTGCTCCTCAGCTCCCTTTGGAGAGCTTGCTCCTGCACAGGACTGTGTTATCCCTTCATTTTATAAGGCTTATCAAAGCATAGCACGCCATAATTACATGGCAAATTAGAGGCCACTTCGTGTAACTACACTGTAATTGCACAGTTGTTACATGCTTTGGGGAGTACACGATGAAAAAGAGGAAGGAATGGGGCTTTGCTCCTCTTTCTTGCAAATATCATTGCTCTCTGTACCGAAGCTAAGAACGCCGCAGTCCGGGGCGTATTTCATGCCGTGGATCCCTGAAGGATGAAGGGTGAGAGAAGGTTGCACAGGGCATCATCAGCTGCCCCCTTTCCAGCTCTTTTCACAGCTTTGTTCCTTAAGTAGATGCAAGTTGACACTAAAAAAGCTGGCGAAAGACAGATGCAGCCTCCTCCCTCCTGGGAAACTGTTCCCCCATCCTAGCTGGATACCACAGTGATGGGCATTTTGTAAGTGCATAGGAAGATAATTGCTCTTTTTCAGCTCAAATTCTCACCTCCTCCACCGGCAATCAGCATCGAAAATACCACAGGAGACAGAGGCCCTCAATTTATTAGTCTCCCTCTTGCCGGCTGAGGATTCATGCCCACACTGAACAATCCACAGCCGAAGAGGAGCTCTCACCTTTGCTGTCAATGCAGATACAAAAACATTCAGAAAGACGCCGGATAAAATTCTGTGCTGCCCTGAAATCTCTTCACCCTTCAGCGTTTGCTTTCTCTGGGCTTTCCTGGGTTTCCAGGCAAAGCCTCTCTCAGTTTGCATGCACACTGCCCGTCCCATTGGGTGCAGGCAAGCAAATGCTCCTCCAGCACCAGTACGCAGAGGAGAGAGGGGTCAGGGGATAACTTGAAGCAGAGAGAGGCAACTGCTGGTTTTTTTTGGTGCTGGGTTTCACCTTGCATGCAAGAACGTGGCCATGCAAGCCACCAGGACCAGTCTCCTGACAGCAACAGGGAAACTGAGTCAGGCAGAAATAGGATGGGTCGCTGCTGCTGTGACCCTGTTCTGTGCACAGACTGCAGAGCAGAGGCGTGTTTGGGAAGCTGGGCTCTCCAGGACACCATCCTAAGATGTGTAATGAAGACACATTCTGGCTTGTAAAGCACTTGGCTGTTTCCCTGCAGCAAGGCACAGCGCAGGTGGGCAGATGCTTGACAGAACATTTGCATTAAATACGAACTCCCTCATCTGCATATGTTAAAAGTGAAAGCAAAGGACAAGAAGAAGAGATTGACCTGTCTACGGGAGGCTGTGTGATGCAGCAGGTCCTCCACCCAAATACACACTGCTCAGAGCCTGTCCACTTCCCTGCACCCTGCAGCAGGAGTTACCTTGCTTCAGCCCTGAGCTGACCACGTCCCAAACCCCAAAGAGAGGGAAAGGCTCCTGCCAGATAAAAACACACCCCTGGGATCCCACCCACACACAGGCGAATGGAAACAACGCGCCCATCTCCCGGCTGTCCTTGGGGTCCACATGGGAAGCACCAAAAGGGATGGACGGGGTCCTGCCGCCTCCCGGAGCCGGGATTTCGAGGCAGACCGAGTCCTGGTTTCACGCCAGCACCGAGCTGCACCTACAGGGGAAGGAAGCGAGAGGGGAGTGGATGCAGGAGAACGGAGCCCAGCATCTCTGCCTGCCATTGCAGCCCTCCTGCAGTACCTTGTGGGAAGCCCCGGGGCAGCAAGTCAGCAGCCTCATTAGCAAGAAATGCAGTTATCTCTCAGCACTTGGGAGTCCCAATTACACACTGCCAGCTTCCAGCGAGGGTTGCGGAGCTGCTTTTAACTCTGACCGCAGAGAACAAACAGAGCTCTGCAGAACTGGAGGAAACAAATTGATTTGCAGCAGGCAGCATTTACCAGTTGCAATGTTAAGTTCCCATTAGGGTTGATTTTTACCTGGTTTGGGTTCTGACTTCAGAGGATGAACTTTCAGCTGTCTGTGATTAAAAAAAAAAGGCTGTAAACTAAATCCCACCAACCCACTGGTGGATCAGCCACATATTTGCAATCAAAACTGTGTTAGCATACGGTCCATCATACCATTACGAGGAAAACCCACACACACAGCCTGCACATTAAAGCAGGAGCCCACCACCGTGGGATTTGGGTTCCTGACCTACTCATCTTCCTCACACATTCTTGCTGGCAACAGCAGGGGAACTTGGCTTTGGAGCTTTGTAAAACTTCACATCCCCTTTAGGTTATTTTTAAGCCCTTTGGACACGCTGCAAACCTCGCTCCTACACACAGGGGCTGCCTGCACGTGCAGGCTTTTATTTCAAGGCACGGAGGGGACGTTGCAGTGCAGCCAACGCATCTCTGCAGTTTTACAGGGCATCAAGCACCTGGCACATGAAACATCTCGCACAATTGAAAACCTCTGCCTGGAACAATTCTCCCTGCCTAGGATTAACCCTATGGATGCTGTGGAGCAGATTCGCTGCCTTGCTGGCATGTAAGGAATGAGGGGCCAGACTCATTTTGAGGCCAATGCCCATTTCAAAAGAAGGACAATGGGCACACTTAGTGGCAGATTCCTCAAGGAGACCAAGGGCTGGGCGAGCAAGACCTCAGCAGCACTCCCAAACAGACAGGAGTAGAGAAAACTTGCCATCTATCTCCTATGGATGCCTGAAACAGAAGCTGCCAGCATCAATGCTCCCTCTCTCAGCATCAGTCCGACCGTGCAAGAAAGCTGCAGCATTCTCTAAAAAGTTACAGGGGAAATGAGGTTAAGCCAGCTAATTGACAACACTGACCTTTCTGGCTCAGTGTTAGCACAGCCACCAAAACAGAAGCAACTGCAGCTGAAGTCGATAGGGAGTCAGCTCTTTTTTACCTTTTTGGTTTTTGTTTTTCAGCGCTCTTCCTGCCAAAGTTTAAACTTTGGGTCAACGCTAAAAACTGCTTGCTGACATAAGCTGCAAAAGAGCTTTCTCAGAAGAAAATGAACTTAAGGCAGCAAGAAATGCTGCGTCCTCACTTGAGGGAAAAGGCAATTACATTGATCCCATGCTCCAACACCTAAACAACAAAGACGCCTCAGTAACACGCTGTCACCCATGCCAGGAGATGTTTAAATTTCAGCAGATATTTGGTCTGAATTGAAAGACAAACAAACCCCACATCCTCCCGGCCCTGCCCCGATGAACCAGGTGTTCTTCCTATCCCATTTTCTTCCTCTGTGAGCAAGAAACCTGCAGTCACGGCCTCAAGCACGGCAGTGAGTCTCCAGTAAACGCTCTTTTAACCCAAGCTTTAGGAAATAGACACAGTCAGACCCTCAGCTGCACCAGAGCCTCTCGCTTAACCTGCAAAGGTGCTTTGGAAAATTATTCCTCAGCATCTCCACTGCGTTTTGAAGCCTGACCCTTCGGAGCCCACACCTGAAAGCCAGGCTCAGCCTGGTCAGGGGCAACAGCCACAACCAGCGGCCAGGTCCTCTACGTGCTGCTATCGTGAGATGGGTCACGCACAAGATGCTGTCCCCACATCAGACCCCGTGCAGCCCGTCGGTGTGGATCCCACAGACGTGTGCAGACTTACTGGGGCTCTCTGCAGACAAGCTGATCCCACACAAGGCTCTATTTTAAGCCTGAGCGCTAACCGCTGCGCGGCCGCGGCCCCCCGCGCTCCAGCAGCCAGCTGTCACTCCATGTCCCCTCGGCAGCCTGAAATCATCGCCTGGTGGGATGTGATCCCCTTGCTGGATTTCCTAGAAGTTCACTAACTGCCAAAGACACGCACAGCTCTGTTTTCATTTCCTTCAGCACACCAGCGCTGTGCAAAACCCAGCAGCCTCCCCTCCAGCATTGCGGGAGCTGTGGCGGGGAGGGGGAAGCAGTGGGACCGCGTCTTGTCCCCAAGGCCAAGTTCTGTCCCTGCAGGCTCCCAGCACCATCCCCTGCCCCGAGAGCGAGGCAAAAGCCACCGCTGAGAGCCTGAGGTCAGCCGGCACCAGGACGTGCCCAACAGCCCTTATTATGGTAAAAACTCAGCTACCAGCATTAACCACAGCCAGCAGCAGCTAAACTTATCGCTAGGACGACAACAACAACAAAAAAAACACGCCTCGTTGCAGTAACCCGCTGCTATCATCCCCGAGAGCTCCAGCACCCTTCCTCCACCCATTTCTTCAGAAAGGGGTGGAAAATAAAAAGTTAAAAAAAAATCAGAGCCTCGGGCTCTCCGGATTTAAACGCGGTGCATCCTCAGCACCGCCCGAGCCGTGCCGGGACCGCTCGGGGCGTTTGCAGCGGGGGCCGGGGATCCCCGCGCCCCCCTCCTTGGGGACGCTTCGTGGGGGCTCCTAAAAGCCCGGCGGGGGTCGTCGTCGCCTCCCCCTCCTCCCCCCGGGGGGCTTGTCCCGTCCCCGCTCGGGGTCCAAAAGCTTGAGCCAAGGCGGCTGGGGTGCGGCGGTTCTTCTTTTGGAGGAGGGAGGGAAGTCTTGAAAGTGCTCCGAAAGCAACTTCGCCTTCCCCCAGCGGTGCTGCCGGGCAGCGCCTCTCCCCTGCAGCTCGCGGGTCCCCTTCGCAAGGACCCCCCCAAAAAAACAAAAACCCACAGATCTCCATCCCCCCCGGCCTCCCCGGGCGCTGAAGCGGGGAGGCGAGAAGGGATTCCCGCAGCCCCCGGGGGCAGTAGGGCTCTTACCGGCGGACGGGAAGAGATCGATGTCCACCTTCTCCGTCTTGATGATGGTCAGGGTGGGCTTCAGGTCCACCGCCGCCTTCATGGCTGGGGCTGGGGCTGGGACCGGGACCAGGACTGGGAGCGGGGGGCGGCTGCTGCGCCCCGCCGTGCGCGGAGCGGGGCGCCCGGGCGCCTGCTTCCTCCTCCTCCCTCCTCTTCCTCGCCTTCCTCCTCCTCCTCCTCCTCTTCCTCCTCCTTCCCCTGCGCCTTCGCTCCCCTCTCTCCCCTCTCCTCCGCTCCGCTCCTCGCCGCTCGGCTCCGCTCCGCCTCGCCCCCCCGCCGCCGCCGCCCCGGCCCGGGCTGAGCCGCCGAGGGGAGGGCGCTGGGGGCCGGCCCCGAGCGGTGACAGCGGCGGGGAGGGACCCGCCTGGCCCTCCCCTCCCCTGCCCTGCCCTGCCTCTGCCCCTGTCCTGCCCCGGCCCCCGCCCCGGAGGCGGCCCCGGCTCGGTGGGGAGCGGAGCGGGGCCGGGGGGCGAGCAGCGGGGCTGAGGCCACCCCCCGGTCCCAGCAGGAATGAGGTCTGGGGTGGCGATCCCCGCCCCTGTCCCCTCCGTGGGTGCTGCCCCCGCTTCTGGGTGCTGCCGGCCGCCCCCCTCCCACCCACGGGTGCGCCCCGGGCCGGGGTGGTCCGGGGGGGATTCAGGGCACACACGGTGCCGGGGGAGGCAAAGTGAAGTTTGGGAAGCAAACGGGGCAAAAACGCTCCTAGAGATGCGCGATGAGCATCGTGCCGGCGGGCCGGGAGCTTAACAGAAGAATATCGGTTTTCACACAAAATATGTTTTATTATATTTAGGTAGCAAAAAACTTCAGACCACAAACGGCAGAGCAGAAAGGAGATTATGACTCACAGATGGCAATTTACCGGTACAAGTGTAAAAAAAAAAAAAAAAAAAAAAAAAAAAGACATTAGCAACCAGCGTTTGTGGTTCTCTCACTCACAAAGTCTCAACAGCCTCTGAGACGCTGGCAGGGACCAGCTCTGATCAAAGCTGGGCTCAGGGGAACGTCCCAGCTGTAACGGGGCGATCGGGGCCCAGTGTGTCAGCAGCCAGGCTTTGGGGCTGCCTGCACCCCCAGCAGGAGCCAGGGTCCCACTTGCAAGCACAATAGAAACCTTCAAACATAGAGATTGGCTGCGGATGCAAATGTTACAGCTCAGAATTATTTCTAGCTGCTTCAGAGCAGCCTTTCTCATTCGCCTGAGGCGTATTTATAGAAGAAAAGTCAGTGTAACTAAAGGAAGCTGTGAGGTGCGGGGCCAGAAAGTGAGAGCCTGATGCTAGCCGCCGCTTTTACCTAAGCAGATCACTCAGGATGCTCTAATTCTGGCAAGGCCAGGGGGGCAGCTTGCTCCAGGTGCCTCACCTGCTGACCAGCACTTGTATTTCCAATTTTACAGGCAACTCTGTTTCCCAGTCACCATCCACTTGCAAGTTCAGTTCCTCATTCTTACAGAAAACCAGCGGCAGCAGGGTAGGACCAGTGATTCACCGTGTGACCAGTACACAACCGCTCCCCACGGATCCCTGCATGCTTTGGGGAACCTCTGAGCTGTGCTCGGTGCAGCAGGCAGGGCACAAGGCTGAGCATCCCTGTTTGGAACCCACCACAGGAAGCTGAGAGCGCAAAGAGGATGGCTGCAAGAGTAAAGAGTGGTCCCCACTGCTTCTCCCCATGTAGGATAATGGGCTTGCACCTGTCCTGTGTTTGTTTTTTTCCCCTCTTCCCCATACACGATGGACAGCAGTGACTGAAGGAAGAGACTGCAGAGAGGAGGCTGAGCAGAACGTTTCTCGTTCAAAACCAAAAGGGGATTCAGAAGCAGCAGCTGCCTCTCTGTAGGCGCCCTTCCAGAGCAGCTTGGGAAGAGAAACCTGAGGCAGCAATCGCAGCCTGAGGGCCCTTCCTTTCCCTTCCCTTCCTTTCCCTTCCCACACTTTTCTCGGAGCGCTGTGAGCACCAGGTCCCCGCTCAGGCAGGCTGCGGTGCGCGGCGGGGAGCGGGGCCGGGCTGGGAGGGCGCGGGGGGCCCAGCTACGCAGCTGGCTGCGGCGGCGAAGCCATCAGAAAGCACCTGCGGTCCCAACCGTATTGAAATGACCCAACTGCTCCCCCGGCTCGGTGGTGCTCGGTAATCCTCGCTGCTCAGAGCGAGCGCAGCCTCCTGCAGCAAACCACAGTCCCCAGACGCACACACAAGACGAGGCACGCAGCGAGGCCACAGTGTCGCGCCCAAGCTGATAGGGACAAGCTGCTGACACGGTGCAGGAGAAGGTTCCCACCAGCAGAGACGGTCCCGCATGGAGCAGAGTAGCCGCTGATTATAAAAATTAAAAATTAAGATTTAAAAAAAAGATTAAAAATCTGCACCAGAGGCTTCAGCTGCCTCCCCAGTGCCTGCGCTTCAGCCCTGCTCCCGTGGGCTGATGTGTTTGGCTCGGCCTCGCCTCTGAGTGTTACAGTCCTAAGGACTGGCTCGAGTCCAATGCACCTGTAATGAGGCTCCTTCTCTTCTGGACCAGTACAAAGGCTCTAATAAAGACCTTTCTTGCAGCTTGTGTGTTTTTTATTAGAGAAGATACACACACTCTTGGCATGCCGGCTCAGCACTGATCCCGCAAAGCTGATGACATGAAGCCACAGCTTGGTGCAGCATGGCTGCGGCGAGGCTTTGAGCTCCTCCACTCCCCCGCCTCGCCCCCACCCCTGCTCCCCAAATTTCTGTTTCGTCTTACTCCTGCGATGCACAGCCCCCCCTCCCTGCAGGACCAGGAGAACATTTCCAGAAGCACCTCTGGGGCAAAAGAAGTCAAAGTGGAGGAAAGGAGAGGGAAAAGAATGGAGAGGCTGTGGACAGAAATTTCCTCCCAGGGCAGCTGAATCTCTCCTTCGAACTCAACTCCATCCTAGCGGCTGCCTTAATTTGTGTTCACTTCAGAGCCTGCAACATGAAAGCCCTGGCTCTGAACTCCAGCTGAGCCGCTCAATGGCTCAGTGTTCGCAGAAGGCATGGAAGGAATCCATTGATTAGTTTCTTCAGCTGGGATGTGACCATTTGGAGTCCAAGACCTGCCAAACATGACTTCGCCTCAGCAACTGGTTCCTATTTGCTGCTTACAGCCTTCAGAAAAATCTTTCCTCTTCAACATCCAAGTCTCACCCTCCTTTTCCACTCTGTCGTTATTCACCATTAATATCTATTCGCGCTCTCTCCTGTTGAGGGAGGGTGCTGGGTTGTGGACAACAGCCCTCCTGCCATTAATATAGTCAAAAGATCTTGCCGTTGATCGGAGATAACCATCTGCCCTCTCTCCACAATGCAGTCTGATTGTTTTTCAACAGTTTGGAACAAAGAAAGGACAGGCAATAATGCCACATTGTTCCCAGGGACGCTGACTAACCTTGGTCTAAAAGAATAATAATTATTATTCATTTAGCACCGAGAAAAGGTTTTGCAGAGCCTTTGCCGCGATGTCTGAGGGCTCAGGGAGGGCAGGACTGCCTTTCCACCACCTTTCTCCAACCTGGGGCTGGTTCTTTCCATTTAGCAGGGCCAAATTCACTCCTGCCATGGCCCTTCTGCAAACTGGCAGCTGCTGGCCCTCCTCCAGACGTGGCGTGGCTGTGACGGCTTTTGGGATTCACCCGCTCGGCTGCTGGCTGAGTGAAGAAGGCGCTTTCCTAGCACTGAAGCGCAGCCACCTTTGGGGTGAAATACAAGGGCTCCGTACCAACGCGGAGCAACACCGCCCAGCTGTTATGGACAGGAAATGAAGAACACCATAGCCAATTAAAACTGCAGGGGGATATTTATGGCAGAACGTAATTAGCCAAATTGGAGCCTTCCCCAAAACTGCCATGGGATTTTTAATGACTGCAAGCGGTCAGGGCCTCAGTTTGATGTTTTGTCAAGTAAACAATATCCAGAGGGCAGGAGGCAAAAATCAGGAGCAAAGGGGAAGGAAAAAAATAACACAAGAGTGTCCTGAAATCCCAGGGAGAAGCAGAGACATGAAAGGACTTATCGCAAGGGGGTCATTGTTGGAAAGAGCAGCAGCCACCACTCCAAGAAAGGAAGGAGCAGGGAGGTGGCTCTGGGTGTGGAGGTGGCCCGCTGCAATGAGAGGAAAGAGCAAGCAGCTGCCATGACCATTCCCCGGGGAGATACCTTTCCTGGAATTTAAAATTATATGAGAAATTCTTTCAAGCGCCGCAAGAGCTGGGAAGCATCCGAGGGAGTTGTTTTACGCTGGTAAAGGGAGGCTGGGTTAGTAGCTGGCGGCTGCAGCCTCTCCTTGTTGGCTGGCATGGAAGCAGAGCCTGTCAGCCAGCACGCACTGCTGGTGCCCCCGCGCTCCCCGTGGGGAGGGCAGACAGCTCTCGCATCCAGCATTCGTGGCCAGGAGATGGTGGCCATCACGAAAGTACTGGCTGCTGCGTGACCCAGATGGCTACAGCCTCTGGGGTCCCCTGGCCGCTCTGTGCCCGGAGTCACGGAAGGTCCCCGTCCTCTGCAGCGCCTGCACTAAAAGCCAGTTTGTGTTCACGCTGCGGAGACGCAGACTTCAGCCCCGAGCAGCCCAGACAGCGCTGCCACAATAACGTCCTCTGATTGCCCTCCAGGCGCGAGCAGAGGAAGCCGCCTCCGAGCCTCCACGACTCCTGCTCTCATTAGCTTCCCAGCGGAGATGGCTCACAAAAGCATCTTTGTGGCCAGCTCGGCGTCAGGAGCCCAGCTCACAGAGCCCCGCGCGGCTGCCACGGAGCCCCAGCCCGGCCGGCACACCGCGGGTACCTCAATCAGTGCTCCCGCAGGCTGCCTAAGCATCTTCGAGTGTCTCCTGCTATTGGTTTCTCAGCGATCCCACGCTGCTTCTTAACCTGATTAGCTAATCTGGGCTCAAGCGATGTAATTCTGCCTTGAATTTCGTTGGCGGGGGGTGCTGTCACTCACTTGTTACCCCGCTGGAAGAGCTGGCTGCATGGAAAATCCTCGTAAGCTGTTCTCCAGCACTGTTTGTTCTCCTACATTTCCCCTCTCCTCCTCAAGTAACAGCACCGAGTTTTTGGTAAACATAACCTGAGGATTTTTGCTGTTTAACTCACGATGCTCACGATTACCCTGAGCACGCACAGCCCGTACACATCAAACCTCATTTGCAGGGCCTCTCATCTTTGGTCAGATCTCCCAGGCAGCCTCCTCCGCAACAGAAACAGATGCAGTCAGATCAGACTCAGGCAGCACATCTCTGTTCACAGCTTCACCCATGGCATTCACTGATCTCTGGCAACAGAGGCTGCTGAACTGACTTCTGCTGGTCTCTGAACCCCCTTCCCTTGGAAAGAGGTGAGGGATCACAAAGGAGAGGCAGTGGGATCATTGCTAATACCCCCATAAAGCAAATCTCCTGCACAGCTAAATACCAGTCACTAACATTTCCCTGCTCCTTTCATCTTTCACAAGCAACAGCAAGCAGAGAAGCCACTGCTTCAGAACATGAAGCTGCAGAAAATATTAAGCAACATTTTATTTTTACAGAGATGCCAGAAGCCATGCAAGCACCTTCCTGGGAAGGTCAGCCCGGTGCCAACCTCTAGGACACGAAGCGAGAGCCTGAGGAACAGCAGGCACCAGAACAAGGCGCCTGCACGCAGCCAGTTGGCGGTGGGAGGATCAAACCCTGGAGTGCGATGACCCTCAGGTTAACTCTGTGGCCAGGACAGAGAGGCTCAAGACATGGAAGTTTAATTCCTGGTCAATATTTCCACATGACCTCTTACAAACCTTTGTGCCTCCATCCCCCTGCTTTAATGGAAGGCTGCTTTCTCGCTTCACAAAGGGTCGGGAGCATCGGCTCAGCGGCCCCGAAGGAAAAGCTCAGGGGATGGGGACCGTGACGGGGTCAAGCCACAGGGAGATTTGAGGGGGCAGCTCAGGACGGAGACGGTCCCTCCACACCAACCGCCCCACCGTGATCATGGCAGTGCCTACAGCAAACCCACGGAGATGGCCTCGGTCAGCCCAGCACACCAGGGTCACGTCCTGAGCGGCGGCTGGTCAGGAGGGGGTGGCAGGATGAGGCCCCTTGGCACCCAAAGCTGCCCGCCCAGGGCACGCTGTGCCGGCAGGGCCATCCTCCTGCGTGCTGTGGTGCTCCTCAGAGGAAGGATTCGCCCGCGTGTGTGTTTCAAAGAGCAAAACCCACGCCCCGCGTCAGAAACCTCCTCGCTTCCAATTGTCTTCACTTGGCAGCCGGGCCCGCTAGTGAATAAACGACAGAAACTATTCCGCTCTACACGTGTTTGGGTTTTTCGGGGTGGTTTTCTTGGACAGCGGTCCTGGCTCTCCAACAATACCCGTCTTGTTCGGCCCCGCGCTGCAGAGCAGGCTTGAATAGATCTGTCTAAAATTATAAGCGGGCAGCCCCTAGGCTCTGCGAGATCACAGGCCACATGCTGGGGCTGAACAAAGCCTCTGCTATTTCCTAACAATTAGCCCAGCTAAAAGGACATCTATCTCCTTCTATTAGAGCCACCACGTGCCTCCCAGTCAGTCCATTGTGCAGCTAATTAAATAACACGCCTCTCTCCCCATGAGGGTCTCCTGATTAGCTCGCCTCAGCCCTAAATCCTCGGTGGTGTAAATGGGCAAGAGACAGCTGGTCGGTAGGGGCCTGCGACTCCAAGCATCGTCACCCATTATATAGCTATCATCATCACCCGTTATTTCAGTTTTTTAATTATCTTCTGAAAGCTGTTGAATGGAGATCTAGAGATACAAGGGGTTCTTCACACAAACTGGTTTGCTTCCCTGTCCGCTTGCCCGCCGCCTGCAGCCAAAGTTGTGCAAATAGCTGATTTTTTATTTTTTTTATTTTTTGCTTTGCTGGTAGTCAGAGAGAAAAAAAAAAGTAGACACAAATGTTTTTTCTAAATATGTTCTGGGTTAACGCAAACCATTTTTTTTCACACGCTTTTCATTGGGCTAAAGTAGCTAAAAGAAAATAAGGAAAATCGCGTGTCATTCATCTGAGCTCAAAGTATTCATTTTTGCACTTTTCAAATGGGAAGAAATTTCAAAATGAAGAAAAGGATCAATTAAAAATAATCCATTAACAAACCCCCTTTGCACTCTGTTAGTCACTTCACCAAAGTTTCCAAGGAAGGGACAGGTCTCAGATGCATTTTCAGCAGGGAAGCCCAATTCATGTTTTAGCATCAAGAGTGAGATGAAACAAAACACGTGGCTCTGCGTTGTAACACGGTGCTTGAGGTTTCCTCCCGGTCTGCAAATCAGTTCTGGCCAGGCGAGCCAAGTCGTTCAGAGATCATCAAACATCACGGGAGCTGCCTGAAGCATCCCGAGCGGTGCTGCTGGATGCTGGGGCCACCCCCACCCATCCCCTGTCCCCGGAGGGGATCACCACGGCTCTTCTGCCGAGCCCGACCTGCACCTGCTCCAGCCGAACGTGCCGAGCACCTTTTCTCTCCATTCATCCTCCCCAGTTCTTCAGGATGAGTTACTCCTGCACCCCGCAGCCCTGCACGACAGCTCAAAACTGCTAAATCACTCCAGATGTTCAACACCTCAACCCACCGCTTCCCACACGCTCCCCAGACCCGGAAGAAATACAGCTTCTCTCTGCCAAGTCTACAGTCAGCAATAGCTCCAAATATTCCCTTTACCTCCTTTAAATCATTATTTTCCACCCTTGGCTATTTAAATCATTATTTTCACACCGAGAGAGCATGGCTGGAGAACTGGAATGTGGGTCAGCAGACAAATGAGCTGATTTCCTGTGGACCTGCGGCTCCAGGACTGGAACAGCTGGACCCGCGCAACAGCCAGGGCTCTTTCCACCCAAGGAAAACAGAAAGACCCCAGCCCTCGGCTCTGCTGGTGGGGAGGCAGTGGGAGGAAGGGCCCGGAGGAGGAGGCAGAGCTTGGTTTCCTTCTGATGGGAACGGGGAGAGCTGACATGAAGCTTGCTCCTGGTTTCCCAACCCACGAGCTGCCCTTGCTGCTTGCAGCCATGCTGGGCAGCAGCTGCTGCTGCAGCCTGGGTGGGAAAGTGCTGGGAAGCTCTGGAAACACATCAGAGCTTGCCAGGAAATGTATTAATTAGTGTTTGTGTGCGTGTGCACGTCCATAGGGTGTTATTGTAGAAAGCACAAGGATCAGCTCATTGTTATCTAAACCGTATTTCCCCTATGCTCAGGCAATGCTAGCATTTTACACCAGATAATCAAATTTTAAAAGGATTTATCAACAGGGCCGGGTAAATTGTCATTGAAAGGTGCTGTACGACTTGGTTCAAGGCCTATGAGGGGCTAGTACAGGAGCGAAGCCCAAAACACAGCCTCAGCATGCCACTCAGCTCTCTGTCCACTTTCAAACCCAAGCAGCCAGGTCTGACTGCTCCACTCATCGGAAACGTACAAAAAAAGGGGAAGAAAAAAAAAAAAAAGATGCCTCGTGTTAACTGCCTGCCTCCCCTCACCCAGCTAGTGCCCTTTATCCCAAAGCTATGGGAATGGCTCCACAGGCCACTTGATTAATAAGAGCCCAGGGGGGAAAAATCGTTTATATAACCTCGTCTTCTCTAAACTTCCTAAGTGCTTCAGAAAGTGGCTGCCCTGGAAACCCAAACTGGAAACGAAAAATATTATCTCTTCCATTTATAAACATCTCCAGTGCTAATGAAGTGAGGAGCGGCAGCGGCGGGGAGGGGAGCGGCAGGATGCACTTGGCAGGCGTGGGAGAGCCCCGATGAACCCATTTCGCTTCAGGTGGGTGCGGAGCACAAAGTGCCCCCGCTGCAGCCTGGTGCCACCGCTCACTGCTCACTGCAGCCCGGCGAGGCCCCAGAGGATTGTCGGAAGACTGATGGTAAAAAAAGCATCTGCTACACCAAACACGGAGCTGGACCGACAGTCTCACGGGGTGCGAGCGTGGGGGAAAGGAAGATGGGGCGATACGCAGAAATGCGGGAGCAGATTGGTGAGACCCAAAAACAACGGATCTCGGAGCTTGAAGCTGTGGCTCGGATGAGGCATCACATCCTGGTGGTTGGGAAGGAGGGAGCGAGCATTGCTGCTCACTGCACACACCTCGTGGCACAGGCTGGGCTCCTCCCGTGTGCCTGCGGGGCTGCTTGAACCACTCTGGTCTGAATAAGCACTCCGAGCGATCCAGAATAACCTCCTGGGTTCAACCACCTCAGCCTCACCACCCCTCGGACACACATTTAAACATGAGAGCCAGGGGAAGCATTCTGCAGAGCACTCCAATGTATTTCCCCATTTTTGTTCCATGTTGGCATTTCCCACGGAGATTTGCTTTTGCATCAACTCAGCCAGCACCAGAAAACGCTGAGTTTTGCCTGGAAATGTTTGGATTTCGTTTTGACAAAACATTGATGATTTCTGCAGAACGATCCGTCACTTTTGGCAGTAACAACAGAGAAAAAAAAAAAAGACAAAAAGCAGTATTTCATCTAGATAGGGACGGAGCTGACACCCAGCCTGGAACTCAGCACAAGTGGAAGGCGAAGCAGGCTGCACACTTGCCTTGTTATCCTGTCACTTTGATTACTGTGAAGCGAGGGAAACTGCTCCTACTTTCATCTAGTAGCTGTTTGCCTGGATAGGAACACAACAAAAGCTGCCAGACAAAGGGAGCCTCTGGTCTCACAGGGTGAGGCAGTAACTGGATGCAGAGCAGGGGAAGAGAAGGTTTGAGCATTCCTGGAGCCATCTCACAGCACACACGGGTACCCCAGGCTTGCACCATGGTGAAGAGCTGGTCCAGGGCAGGACTAAGATGCCAGCTTAATTTCCATCCCAGCCTTCCATAATTATTCATGCCTCTCGAGCCTGCAAAACTGGGTTGAAGTCTCCCAAGCGCAGGCTCCTCAGCGAGATGCCTGTAGCTGACCAAATTAGAAATTTTCCATGAGCAGGCTCCCTTGGGGCACCTCCTCCTTTTTTCCTATTCTACCTCAATGCTGACATCGCTCCAGCTAAACCAAGTGCCCTCTGCCCCCTTGAACTTTGCATGTGGAGAGTGAATCATGCAAACCAGGGAAGAAAGGCATTTCTGACTCCTGAAAAGTCATCGCTGATAAGTCAGGGAGAAGTAGCTTGGGCCATTGCTTTTTTAAAATCTCAACCAACTTTGGCAGAGCAATTTATTTTGCTCCGTCCCACTCCCTCAACGGGAAGCACAAATATCTACAAGTGTTTTTGCCACGTAGTGCTGCTCACACAGCATATGCCATGTCAGCGGCCTTGTTTCCCTTTCCAGGAAGGGAAGTCCTGCCATGAACTGTTGATCTTCACTGTATTGCTTTGCGGTGCACGCACCCACTCCCCTTCACCGAAATCAATGGCAGCGTTCCCACTGAGCGGGGAGAAGCCGGCCCGCTTCTCAGACACGCTGCAGCTGGCTTTGGGGTTTCAAGACTGGATCCTGACCTTGAACCTTCAGCTGCCCTTGCAGCATGGCAGGGGAAGGAAAACCACCAAGAGGGAACCCGGCCTCCAAGAGGGGAAGGGACCGGAGGTCTCCAAATGCAGCTCTCGAAGGATGGACCGGCGCTGCCTCACGCCAGCTGAGAATCTCCTCACGCCACAAAGAAGCCGACGTGCAAATCCCACTCCAGGCTTCATCCCAAGCTTTTCCCACACCTAACACGAGCCACTTGGAAGCCGGTGAGCCTCCCACTGCAGCTCCCCAAGGCAACTCCACTTGCTGGCAGAGAAACCATCCTCCCGATGCGCTCAGCCTCAGCAGCCCTGCCTGCCCCGGGCAGCCTCCCCTCCCTGAGCCAGCTGCAGGAGAGAAGCGGTATTTACTCCATTGTGAACCAGCCAACAATTGACCCGCTGCAACTTTTCTCAAAGCCTATTGATACAAATCCCCACCGGGGAAGGCCCATCCGGTGGGCTGCGTAAACTTCAGCACGTGTTCCAGCAGCTATACATAGCTTCAAGGGGACAGCCCCGCCAGTGCCTCGGTGTCACTTCAGATGTCTGTTCTGTTTTTTTTCCCAGTATTGAGCACTTCTACAACACCATTCTCTGGAGACTTCCAGCCACTTGCCTGACCTCAATGAATTAAGCATCGCAATAAAATGTGCAATGAATTAATCATCTGTATCTCCGACGTGAGAAACTGCTCACAGGCAGGCTTCTGAATGACTGAGGCATCTAACTCCAAAGGAAATCAGCATGGTTTAAATGCCTAAAGACTTTCTGTTAAGTCGTGTAGCTAAGGTCTTCCAAACTCCAGCTTTTAGACTCGGTCAGATCTCCTAAATCCACTTTTCACAGAATTCACAGAATTTCTAGGTTGGAAGAGACCTCAAGATCATCGAGTCCAACCTCTGACCTAACACTAACAGTCCCCACTAAACCATATCCCTAAGCTCTACATCTAAACGTCTTTTTCTTTTCCCTGAGAATCCTTTTTCCAGAAGATCACTGTTGTGGAAGAGCCACCAGGACTGGGAGCTCAGGTGAATGAAACCACCCCACAGGCTGGGAAGGGAAGAGGATGGTGCTTTATACAGTCTGGGGGCCCTGGGGTGCTTTCGGTCAAACAGATCATGGCTGCAAAGCAGGAACGAAGAAAGGAGATGCTACAAGAGTAACGAGAGCACCGACCCCACACAGCCCCCAGGAGCTCTGGGCAAGGTAAGGAACTTCACTTGCACAAAGCAGGGTCTAGGAAACAAGGCACAGAAAGCAAACCACATTTGAGAAATCTCAGACCTGGCTCTGCTCTGAAAAGGAGGAATCACATCCATTCACAGTTGACCACACGGGCAGCTCAACCTTATTTCTATTCAATTTTAGCAAGGGAGCAGAGAGATGCCATCCCTCATAGAGCTTTCAGGGAACATCGGTCCTAATCCTGCCCTTACAACCGCATGGATCTGAGCAGGGCATTTCTCCTTCCTGCTCTCCATCTATCCAGCCTACATACAAGCTCTTTGAGCTGCATGTGGCACACCACAGCCCCGTCCTGGAGGTGTCTGTGTGTTAGAAATAATAAAAAAAGACAGACAGACCATCCTAAGACAACTCACCCCCGCCCCAAACGTCTGACAGCATGGTTTCTCAGACTGAAGTGATGCAAATAGCTCAGATAAGGCTCAGATAAAGTATCTGAGCTCTCCAGGGCTTATCTGAGCTGAACACCAACTCCAAAAATTCTGAAATTTGCCCTGTGGGACTATCTCCATACGGCCTGATTTCCATCTGAAGCTTCGACCTCCAGAGGCTGCAGTAACAGCTCCTGTTCAAATGCATTCTTGAGATAGCGGGGTGGGACACGCAGGTCTGCAGCGCTGCCCTATCGCACGCTATCGGGGGCTTTGCCTTCTGGTGGGAACGCTGCAAGGGCCTGGCTGACGGCTCAAGGAACCGGTGACGGCACCTTTCACCGCCAGCGCTTACGCTGTAACAGATGAGGTAAAGCCTCCTGCAGCGGTGTCATTGGGAAGATCACTTTCCCTTGGCTACAAAGTGCTCCGTGCTGGGTTTTCCTCTCGGCTGTGCTCCCTCCCGGTGATTGCCAGCAGAGGCTTGCAGGGAGAGCACAGTCCCAGGGTGCCGAAGCGCAGCACCACGAACCCCACCAAGGACTGTGTCAGCATGGGCATCGTGCTGAGCACACGGGGCTCCTCCGAAATCTCAGCCTGGCAGAATGGAAAGGGTATCAGCAATCACAGCAAGGAGCGCTGATGAAACAGACCCGGGCTTGTGGTAACAGACAATCTCTAATACCCATTTACAGTGATAAACATTCATGCTCAGAGATCCAACCCTTCTGAAACCCAGATAGCTGCTGCAGTCGTAAGATGCGTGAGACCTGGTAGCGGGTATCCATTTATAGCACGCAACTCAGAGTGTGAAAGGAGCCAGGGGAAGCCCAACGCCTGGCTTAGAGAGAGAAAAATCGAGCTCTCTTTGTAAAGTAGCTACAAAGGGCCAATTAGCTCACTTACACCTGGACTACAGCTATTCAGCCTGAGGAGCATCAAGGGTCCCCCATCTCACAGGCAGATCCCACATGCAGTGTGCTCTGCAAACACAGGCGTAAAAGAAAGCAGGAAGGATTCCTTCCCAAAGGGTTTGCAACCAAGTAATCAGTAATCTCATAATTTATACACCTAATGCAATCCTAATAAGGGTGGAAAGCTTTCTGAGAACTGTTCGAGGGTCTGCAGACTTTACCCCCAAATTCTGCTGACCCAAGCAGAGACAGCTTTCCTTTCTGTAGATGTCTGCAGCAGTCAGGCAGAGTTCTCAGGCAAGAATAGCTATGAAATTCTATAGGACGGCTCATAAACCATTGAAAAAAAAAAGGTTTAATTTCCTACTAAAAATTCCCAACGACTCATTCCCAAAGGGCTGGCATGCCAAAGGGCCGCTGCAGAGTGCTGGCTCCCCTTCCGCAGCAGCTCTTCGCTCTGGCTTCAAAACCAGGGAGCAGGGAAGGAACGCGTGGGCAGGCTGCGAGCTCTCCGCAGCTCCCCAGCACTCAGCTGTGTTGGCAGCACCAGGGTTAACCGCGGCGGCGCCCTGTAATGCAATGATTTCTGGTTTATTTCAGCAGGGGAAGTGTGTCCCGGCCTGATTAGCCCAATGGTTTCCTCTTTTCCCATAACCTCCAGACCCCCATGGCCTAAGTGTTTACTTTCTGAAATAAAAAATCTGCCAGTGTTTTTCTTTTTTCGGGGCATGTGTATTTTGGGAGGATTCGGGGGGAGGGAAGCGGAGGGGGGAGCTGAATGGGATGGGAGGCTCGCATACACCTCCCTTCTCTCTCCCACCCCTCACCCCCAGCTCCTTTCCAGCTGCAACCTCTGAGCTGAGACTTCTGGCTTCAATGTGAGAGAGGGAGAGAGAAATGTATTAATGAGAGAGTTCAGCCTCTTGCTTCAGCAGCTATAAACACAGTGAACATCTGGAGGGAGAGAGAGGTGCTTCACGCTGCCAGGAGCTGAAAGAAACAGGCTGTTTTCAGGGTCCCAGCCCCCCGTGCTCTCCACGTCCCCCTCTGCCTGCCCTGCGCATACCCAGCATCACCCAGCCAGCCCTGTCCATCCAGAGAGAAAACAGGAGCTGGTCTCGCTCCTGCTGCCCTCCCTGCTCCAGTCAGCACAGCAAAACCCACTGAGGGCACTGCTGCAAGAAGGGCTGGCCACGTGCATCCCAAACTCCCTGGAGAAGGTGTTCTGCTGCCCAGTATCCCCTGAAGCAAACGCTCCTGGGTCTCAGCACACTTGTGTAGGGAAAGGGCGTTGGGAAAGCTCAAAGAAGCATTTGTGCTTTGCATAACCTTCCTGAATCAAGTGTTTGGTGGCACAGGATGGAAACAAGTATATCCAGAGGGAGATTCACTCCATCCCTACAGAGGGATCCATGCTACTCCAAGAGCAATGCCAAAAGAGGTATCTGCAGCCACCTTCGAGGCACTAAGGAACAGCCTGTGGCTTAGTCCCTTCTGCATCGAGTTACTCCTTCCCCACAGCATACCGAAGCTGCCAGTGCTGCTGCTCATTTTCGTGATGTTCCTCCAGCCCCCCTTTTATGCCGGAGTCCCTTAGCAAATCTGCAGGTAGCACCCCCAAAAACATGCAACAGCCTTCCCATTTTCTCCCAGCCTCATCCAGCACCGACTCCCTGTTCAGAGCACAATTCCTCCCTGCGCGGCAGCCGATCCCCAGCTGACACGAGTCTGCAGCTCAAGTGGGAAAAGTGCTCAGTGCTCATTCTCTGGTGATGACCCAACATGCAGGGATCTCCCTGGGGTTTTGTCTCTGAGGCGAGACAGGGATTTTTCCAGAGTCAGGCAGGAAACAAATAGAAAAGCGAAAGCCTGGATTTTTGTCATTCTGTTGCTTCAGTGCAAATAAAGCTCTCCACGTTCTGACTTGCAGCAGGTTACAGCAGGGGTCCAGAGGGAGTGTAACTAGGTATCAAAGGGTCACCTGCATGTGTTTTCCTCACCTGCAAAACGAAGATCCACACTACTCAGGCACTCAGTTCAGTTCCCGCTAACGTGAAGAGCAAACCAGTAACTGCTCAGCTCCCACTAATATGACAAGCTAACCAGGAATTGCTCAGCATCCTTCAGAGGGCCCTTGTAAAAGGGCCAGGAGAGATGCAGACACCCCTGGCAGCCAGTGGCACAATTCATTCACAAGGCGTAGAAGGATCTTTTCTCTTCACTGCTAGATCCAAGTAAGTGCTCTTAATGGAGAAAATTGTGTATGCCCTTCAACAAACCCAGAGCACTCATTTGTAGTAGATGTGACATGACTTGAACTAGAGCCAATGAAAAACCTAAAGGCTGCCAGGAAGAAAAAGGGTCAAAAAAAAACCATTCCAGCCAGCTATAAACAGCTCCAGACCCTAAGGCTTGCAAGAAGCTGCACTCACTGGCCAGAGGATGACAGCGGTGCCCAGCAGAAAGGCCTCGTTCATGCCCTGTGGCAATAGGACCCCAAGGACCAGGCAGGGTGAGCTGCAAGTGCGGGGGAATCAAGCAACCGTGGGCTGGGCAGAGGCAGTTACACAGAGGATTTTGTTCATGGCTTTTGTTGAGCCTTGAAATGAATTAGCATCCACCGCCTCGGCGCTCCCTGGTCCCTCCCCGCGGTGGCTCACTCCTTTTCCCCCCACCTGCTGTTTCCCTTCACCTTCCTCCACGTCCTCCCTTGCCCACTCCTCATTTATTTAGGAGGGAGAGGACAGGCGGGCCGGTCCAGCAGAGCCGTCACGAGCTGCCTGAGAAGTCCTGCTAGGTCTCGCAGCCGCAAGCAGATGTGCGTGCCCTGTGAAAAGACGCCCATTCATCTCTGCGGAGAGCGTGCGGGGGAGGCAGCGGCGCAGGGGAGGGGGGAAGTGTTGGAGGAGGCTGAGAAAAGGAAGGAGGCCGCAGTTAAAAATAGGATAAAAGGACATGAAAAAAATGCAGATTTTTTTTTTTTTAAGCTTCACTTGGAAAATGTGCTGCAGCTGGAGAAGCCATCGGGCTGAGCCTGGTCGGCTTTCACCTTCCCCCCTCTCTCCCCCTCCCCAGGCTCCCTTCCTCCGTGCGTGGGCCTGGAAGACAGCCCAGAAAATGCTCACAGAAAGAGCTTTCCTCCGGGGATATCCAACGGGACCCAGCAGGGGAGAGAGCAGGTCTTGCTGCAAAGGAGGGCAACGTGGGGAAAAGCAGGGACAGCCTGCGATGGATGCAGGCAGCACCTGGGGGATTTCTGCCTGCAGCCCGGTCTGAGCTGAGAGCGGGGCTTCGAGGAAGATCACAGCCAGAGCAGGGTGGGTGCAAAGGGAAGGCATCTCTACTTTGTCTGCATGGGGCAAGGCATCAAGCTGCGATGCTTTGTTTCAGCTCCAAGGGCTTTATTTTCATACCAAGCCCATTATGACACCATGGTGGCCCAGGCTGCAGGGCCCCAATCTAAGATGTCCACTTGGATGCTAACAACCCCAAAATGTTTTGCGTTGAGAGGTGGCACCAAGGCAATGTGGCCAGACAGCACGGCCACAGACTGGGTCAGTCTGTCCTACGAGGAGAAAGCAAGTCCTACGAGGAGCGGCTGAAGGAGCTGGGCTTGTTCAGCCTAGAGAAGAGGAGGCTCAGGGGTGACCTTATTGCTCTGTATAAGTACATTAAAGGAGGCTGTAGCGAGGTGGGGGTTGGCCTGTTCTCCCATGTGCCTGGTGACAGGACGAGGGGGAATGGGCTAAAGTTACGCCAGGGGAGTTTTAGGTTAGATGTTAGGAAGAATTTCTTTACTGAAAGGGTTGTGAGGCATTGGAACGGGCTGCCCAGGGAGGTGGTGGAGTCACCATCCCTGGAAGTCTTCAAAAGACGTTTAGATGTAGAGCTTAGGGATATGGTTTAGTGGGGACTGTTAGTTTTAGGTCAGAGGTTGGACTCGATGATCTTGAGGTCTCTTCCAACCTAGAAAATTCTGTGATTCTGTGATTCTGTCCTCTCTGCACCATGCCCTCCCACAGCACTGGCCTGAACTGCTCTGGGTGCTGGGGATCAGCCCAACGTGGTGCCTTTTATTTCTGACAGCGTCTCAGTGCCTGGAGCCTGATCAAAATCAGCAGCATTGCTTTCACAGCAGCATAAACTAGGGAAGCAGGGTCAGACCCACAGCTCTAATTTCTCCTCTAGAAGCTTTAATTCCATTCCTTGTCTTGCAAACCTCAAACTCGAGCCCATTTGCTTGAGTGAAAACAGAATCACTCACCCAAAGGCTCCTGTAGTGTCCAAAATGCTGGAAACACCTTCAGTCCAAGAATGCTAACTCAGCACAACAACAATCATAGAAACTTCTTCCGCTAGAGTCATTTCATCTTTCTCTTGCCATTAACAACAGTTTTATCTCCCCTATCACTAAGAAAAATAAACCAGTTCATAGTGGAAGGGGTTGTCAAAATGACCTTGGCTCAAAAAGGCAGCGCAGCCAGGACTATGTCAATGCTGAAATTACGATACTGCTATCAAATCTTTTCCTCCACTCCAGTTTTGTGCCTAACATTGTATCAGCCAAAAAATATTACCAAAGGGTAATATTAGGATACTATTGCCCCAGGCACTAAACATCTGAGTGCTAAGTGTGACAGCATCCTTTCAGTGGCCCTGGTGCATCAGGTAGAGGCACAGCACCCTTAATTTTGGCTCACCAGATGATGTAACTAAGAACCAATGGCTTCTACTCTCCTGTTCCCATAGGAGCTAGTTTTCATAACCAGGCAGTTCTTGCTAGTTATTTCCTAACACCTTGGGGATGTGCCTTTTTACTTGCTATGGACCCAATCATAGTTTGTTCTCCAGGCAGTCATAGCCCCCACCTATGCATTGCAGGTTGTGATAGCAAAGTAACAAATAAAACTGACTACATACATTTCAGATTTCTTGCCTAAATTAAAAATATAATAGTAATAATAATAATGAACACTCTCTCCTTGTCTCTTTTGACAAACTAAATTCACATCAAGCTTTCCTTTATACTTATCACCAAATAATCTTAGCAGACTAAGTGCAACATAAATAAACACCAAGGCAAAATACCTTCTCTAAAGGCAAGCAGCTCGAAAACTTTTAGAAGTATTGCGGGTTTCTATTACAAGAGGATATATTCACACTTGTATTTTCCTTGTTGACTTGTTTCTTTCACCAACACCAGGACCATGAAAACCAAAATAGCCTCCAGTACACCAGAAGAATAGATGACAAATGGTTTTAATGTGCACCCGAAACACAAAGGAGAAATGAAAGACCGTTCCTAGCAGTGTATACAAATGAGAGTTTCCTCTCATTTAAAATTAGAAACTGCTCTAGACTGTGAAGAAACGATAGTATATTAAAAAAATATCAGAGAAAGAGTACCTTGCACTGCAACAGGAAGAACTGAAAGATAATTCTTAGGTATTGCAAGAGATTGAGAGGTCTGTCCTACCAGTCCCGGTGTAATGAAAGTTGGATTAAAACCTGTTGAAGACAATGACTTTTTTTTTCCTGGCTTCACTGAGCTTTGAACCAGGCTCCAAACTTTGCAGCAAGAAATTTCACAGACCCAGCATGGGGTAATGAAGATCTGGGTTGCAGATACATTGGTCCCTGGGGAGAACACTTTCACAGAAAAGGGGAGAGGGTAGGAAAAAAAAAAAAAGAAAAAAAAAAGAAAACTTTCCAGGCACAGATTTGCAAAATGTTTGAGTAAATCCAAATGCTGCAAGGGCAGATTTCATCAGAGCAGAGTTGACATCACGCTGAGAGAGGTCACCCACAGGAGTTGAGCAAATAGCTGAAATAAGAACGGCTGGGAATAGACAGCAGAGTTTTTCTCCAGCCACAGCTCTCTGTGTCCATCTCCAGCTAACACACAAGTGCTCACCAAAGGAAAAAAAAAATCAAAATGCCTGAATATTTGCCAAGGAGAGATTTCAAACTGTACATTTGACCGCAACAGTTACTGGTTCTGCTGAACTCTTTAGCTGCAAAAAGTCTCTAAACATCAGGGCTTTTCCCCTCCCAAGGGACCAATGTGCATAACTAACGAGCCGGGAACAAGTCACAGAAGACCAGCACATGCCATGCAAAAGCTTACATGGGATTTATGTGCTTCATGATAGGCTTATGTGGGACTTAAGTGAAACATAAACTTCATATTGGCCCTTGGCAAAGGTCACATTCATGCAACTTGAGCTCTTTCACTCAGTTTTGTGGTCGGCTTGTGCCACGGTGTACCCAAGCCCTCTCCTTTGCCACAGCACAAATAGGGAGGTGATATCTGGTGGAAGCTCTTCCCAAAACCAATCACACTGCTGTGGACAGGCAAAGCCTCCAAGAAAAGCAGCACACAGGGTCAGGGAACACACCACACTGCAGTGGAAACAGGCCTTGCACCAAGGTCCAAAGCTCTTTGCCCATGCCTTGTCTCTGGGAAATCCTTCACCACCCATTTGATATCCCCACTGCCAGCTGATTATATAAGCAGCAGCCCAAACTGCAAAGCTCTGCTTCGAGATTCACAGGTTGAACGATGTGCATGGCAAGAATTAGTCACAGGCGATTTTGTAACGACTTTGAAAGTATGAATGCATTAGAGACTAGTATCATCTAGTCAAAGCCAGTGAATTGGCTTAACTGTACCGCACACCACAACCATCCAACCCTGACAGCACAGCACAGCCACACAGCTCCAGTTGTGGTTATTTTGCACCACCTGAATACTGTACACCACCATCCCCGGAGCAAGGGAACAGATCTGAGCTACAAGGGCAAGAAAGCCAAAATTATCATAATAGCAGAATTAAAACTCAGGAGACCCAGGCTCCACTCCATGCTCCACAGAGGCTCCATCATCATTCAAAGGAAACCAGCTGAAGACTGTGCTAATGCCATTAGACATGTTAGAAGCACTGATGATGCAACCAGAAGCTGGGCACTTCTGCCTTGCTACAGCACACAGTATCCTCTTGTAAACCCTGTGTCTGTCAAGACCCCAGGGAGTAAAAAAAAAAAAAAAAAAAAAAAAAAAAAAAAAAAAAAAAAAACAAGGCAGCAATCCCTGGATGTAAGGGTCTGTGTGTGCACGTCCCTGCACACCTTGCAGAAGTCCCCACCTGAAAGCAGGGAGGACTAACACCACTTCCAGCACGAGAATTTTTAGCGAAGCAAAGCAGCTTGAAGGCTTTTATCCACTTTCTAGTCTCATCTCCTCTGAGGGAGACCCTTGATGGCCAGCAAGGGAGATACAGATCTGCTTTCCAGAAGTGATGCTGTTAGCTCTTCTATGGACTCATAAGATAGATATACACTCCTCAAGCACATTAAACCAGGACTTTAAACCTCAACTTCCCACTTGAGCACGCTGCCAAGCCCCAGCAACAAAGGAGGAACACGCCACCCCTCCGCACACACCCCCAGACGAGGGGTCCTACCTGTGCTGTAGTGCTCCAGGCCGGTGGGCACCTCCTGTATGGCAGACTCATCCCAGAGCGGGTAGCAGGCCCTGGGCTGGTAGCAGGCAGACTGGAACCCACAGGTCATCCAGGGATCCTCGCAGGAGCCGACAGCACCTTGCTTCTGGCCATGGGAGAAGGGAAAATGTCACCTCAGCAAGCAAAGCGAACCCCAACCCATCCACCCCCTTTCATCTGAAAGTCACAAAGCATTTCCCTACCCATTCAGGTGCAAAATAACAGCAAACGGGAGGAAGAGTTTGCATTTTTAATGGTGGACTTGGCAGCGATCTTAGAGGTCTTTTCACACATAAATGGTTCTACGATTTTTGTTGCCAACAAGCAAGGCAAAGCCGCAGCAGTTAATGGAGCAGCAAGACCCATCCCCAGGATGGCAGACATGCCAATTGCAGCCACCACACCACCCATAGAACCTGTTTATTCCACCTGTCTGCACCTCCGGAGAAAATATTATTTTCCATAGTTGTGCTCTCTGTTATTAAACCTGGTTGTTTCCCAGGTAAAACACTGCCTGGGCCGAACAGGCTCAAGAACAGCCAGGAGTCAAGCAGCTGAAGAAACAGTGTCATCTGGTGTAATTCACCTCAAAACTCACCCAGCTGAGGAGCAAGCAGGTCATGACAAGGTCAAAAAGCTCCTTTTAAAAATAAAATGGAGGAAAAGAGGAGGAAGGGGGGGCTGTGGTGACCAAAATGGCGGCAGGCAGGGGCCTGGCCTGCTGCCCTCCTCAGAGAGGGTCCCAGGGCAAGCTGAGGTGCCATTGAAGGACACCCCAAAAAAAAGAACTGTTATTTCATCCCTGCCAACTAGACACTTTTGGTTTTTTTGGACAATTTGAGGCAAAAGAACCCACAGTCTCCCCAAAATTGTGGGGGGACCCACAGTGAGGGAAGTGCTGGCCCTCAGCACTGTACATTCATGGTTGCTTGCATTGATATTCATTGATGCGTGCATTGTTCGTTAGTTGTTGTTGTGATAATTATTTATCTTATTGATAAGTATGCATATAAATGTATATGTGCATAAACATGTATTATTGCATATACTTCACATAATAGACTGTTACATGCTTATGACCTATATACATTACTTATGCCACACAGATACATGTGTGGATCATGTGTTATATAGGCATGCATATAGTCCTAGGTTGTGATCGTCGCTATATGTAATCCACATCCTTGTTTATATGGATGTGTAAAAATTTATATATATACACACACATACACACAAACATATATATATATATGGAAATAATAACAGGATATAATTTTATATATACAGCTGTAATATATATATACACACACATATACCCTATAAAAACACATGGCATATATACATACATGGATGTATGTGCATGTATACCACATGTATGTAAAATCCACATAGGATTTTACATATATATGAATACATTGATAAGAGAATAACATATACATATGTGTAGTGAAACCTCGAAATAAATTCAGGATGTTTTCAGTCATTTAATTTATTATTTCTCCACACAGAAATAGTTTTGCTTCATTTCCAATCAATATTTAAATGCCTAATGCATTCTTGGAAACATTTAAAAAGAAGATATCGAGCTGTATTAGACATTTTTCCATGTGTCATAGTGGCATTTTCTTCCTAATTTGGTGAAAATTTTGCTTTCTAGCAAGTTGTCTGTATCCCCTGCTGCGTCAGCTCAGCTATGGCTTACATCCAACCTCATCTAGGATCTTTAACACTAGCCATAATTTCTTTGGACAAATGTCCATTACTGTGATTTCTCTAAATAAAAGTCATGTGTAAACATAAGATGACGGGCAGCACAAAGAAAGCACAGTCCCAGCTCAGGAGCAACGCAAGGCACTGTCAAACCCATCCCACAGCTGCTGGCAGTTGGCACAGGCATGCCCAGCATCACACTGTAACGTATATTACACACAACCACCCGTCAACTGCACAAACAGAAAGGAACTGCCTGGGGAGAGGAAGCCCCATATTTGTCCAAAAAAAACTCTAGCCAAACCAACCGAACCTTTTCCAAAGCTTGATCTGCTTTGTGCTGATGCCGCTACATTCATCCACAGCAGGTGAAGGTCAGTGCGGAGAGCGGAGGCTGCGGGACAATGGTTACCCTAACAATCCTCCTCTGACGACAAGCACAGGAAATCCGATGCAGCGATCCTATTTCCAGCTTGGGCTTGCAAGCTCGAGAGGTTGAGATAAGCTCTGGGTAAACACTCAGCATTTGGACGCTGCTCTGAACTACATGAAACCTTGGAACGATTTAGCGGTCAACACTGAGCTGTGTCAATGAATGGTCTGGCAATGTCACAACAGCCAAAGAGAAAACCTACTTCTAGGGATAGAAAAATAACCCAATCTCTCTTCTTACCATCACTCCAGGGCGAGCCAAAGGATAAGGGCCTGCACTGCCAATGGCTGTGTCCATATAGTAACTCATCATCTCTGAGGTGCCTGCAGAAATGGAGACAGACATTAGATGCTCTGCTGCAGGAGTCTGGCATGGCATAAAAATTGACAGCAGCAGCTAGACCCACTGCATAACCTGTGTTTTCTCACAACCGTATTAAGGTGGGACCAGGCTATCATCTTAATGACTTTAAGCTGCAAACGTAAAAGGGGAAAAATCTGTATTAATAATTGGTGTTGTGATTGGATGTGTACATATCAACAAAGCGAATACAAATCCATTAGTGTAAACTGATGGGAGCCGGACAATGCTGAATGAATTATCACCTGGAAGCTGATGGAGCTGCTCTGGGGGTGGATGAGATCATATTTCCTTTGCTGGAGAACTAGTGGGAAATTGTTGCCAATTTCTTTTTCCCCCTCCAATTTGTTGAGATCAACACCTTTCCTGTAAAAATTTCATCAAAAGCAATCTGGCTCACCAAAAAAACTTCTATTTTCCAGAAACATCTTCTGTTTACCTGACTTAGCTTCAGTCCCCCTTGCTAAAGTTCTGTATTGCTGAGACCTAGGTTCATATTCCTGACTAGTGTCATTCCTGCCATGGGATGTACTCCTCTGAGCAAGTCCTCCCTCCGGTGCTATTTGCTGGATACAATTTTTAATCACTGGTTAGCCCATTTTCAGAGCTGAATATCTGAAATCTAGTTCTGTTTTCCAATAAGTAGACATTTTATCTCCTCTCCTTTAAACGCGCAGCAGAGAACAAAGGGCCAGTGAACCTTCTGTGTTTTGAAGGATATAACATAAAGGTGCTGGGAGGAAAGAGTAAAAGGGGAGTTGCCTGAGCTCAGAAGGGCTCACTCAAGCAGGATATGACTTGGAGCCAAAGGGAATGGCTATTTTCATCAGACTAATACATGGCATAGCCCAAGAGACAGAGGAGCTGCTGCTGCTGCTTTAACCACTCTGAGGACACAGCAACTCCAGCTCCTCCAGAATACCTGCCCTGGGATTTCTGGAGACCTCCTCTGCTACCAACTGTAACCGCTGCAGGTGCAAACCCTCATCCGAGTTGTCATCCAGCCAGAGCCACACTACCATCAGCCTCCACCTCTAAGCTGCACCCACAAACAGCCCCCAGAGGCACTGGCAGCCTCCCCCTGCATCTTCCCTGCTCACAAGGCTGGGGGCTTTGCTGCTGCCCGGGCCAGCAAACATCAAGGCCAAGGGCAGAGCCTGCCTCTGCTGTGCCTCACTCGCTGCTTCAGCAACCAGGGACTGCAGATAGTCTCCCACCACACGGTGTGACTAATTGCCAAATGTGAAACACCTGCATGTGTATGCGTATTAAATTATTATCATCATTTCCTGCTTATTATTACTAACTTTTGCTCTAACACCATTTTTTTTTTTTTTACTTCTCTTTTTAATTCTCAAAGCTGAGAACTACCAATGTGGTGAAAGAACAGCAACCCCATTTCTCTTTGCACTTAGAGCAAACCCAAAAGCACACATTGCAAGTTACTGTGGCTGAGAAGCCTTAACTAATCTTAGCATCTGAGCACACCCTCCCAGCCTGCTCTAACTAGGCGTTAAAACATGTTTGCTTAATCTCATTGCAGCTGGAGAAAACAAAGAAGGTACATGGAGCCTGTTTCTGTGACTCAGCTAACAAAGGGAAAGTCACCTCATCCCATTCAGTCACATGCCTGTCCCCTGCTCGTAGCAAGCATCACCATCTCACCTAGACATGACTGATCTCCCTTATGCTAGTCGAAGCCTCAGTGCTACCAAACTCTTTGCATCAAAACATGATAGACACTGGCAAACGAAAGGAAACAGAAATCGTCAGCCCAATCCACCTACTTCAATAGCACACACGCCTGAGAGCAAGGAGTTACGGCACTGAACCAGCAGTACCCACAAGCGGCTCTTTTTCCTGCTTTGCAGCTTGTGCAGTAGGCAGTTGGGGCTTGGCTTTGTTTTTCTCCTTTAATCAAGTCACCTAAGTCACACCAGTTCTCACAAACTGTTTTCATGCCTCACTGATTTTTTTATTTTTTTTTTCAAGATACTGTTGCCAGTTGAACCTTCCAGCAAAGTACCACATGTCTACGCTCAGAGCAATACACACTCAGTCATGGGAGAAGCACTAACCCCTCCTGACACCCAGGACAAGGCTTCATGCAATAAAGAACATCAATAAGATCGCTACACAGCTGCAATACGGTACCAGCAGCTCCCTCCTGAGCCCTGCACTGCAAAAGAGGAGTTATCATCTCTAGACAGAGTCCGGTGCCTCCAATAAATTTCCAAGGACAGCTTACTCTTCTGTTTTTCTTCCCCTGCACACTGTGCTCAAGGCAAGTTTACTGCTAGAAAGAACAATTTGGGGTGCAGAAGGACAGTGCAAATTCAGTAGTCAGTCGCACC
The DNA here is from genome assembly GCF_963932015.1 of Anas acuta. Taxonomy (NCBI): domain Eukaryota; kingdom Metazoa; phylum Chordata; class Aves; order Anseriformes; family Anatidae; genus Anas; species Anas acuta. The sequence goes on along the minus strand of NC_089001.1, from coordinate 6,518,190 downwards.
TCCACCCCTGGCAGTTTAAGGCAGCTCCAGTCCAAACGCAAGTTAAATTCAGACACACACACACACACACCAGCCTGATGCAGATTTGTAGACAGTGAAATAGAGCTGGAAGACAAGCCCTGCTAGGAAAAGGCAGGTGAGCAGAGCCCATGCAGACAGAAGACAAATTGTGCTCTGGAAAATTAGGTGTGCAAAGCCAGCAACAGGAGGCAAGACAAAAGCAGAAAGGGAGCTCAGGAGTGCTTTGTCCAGGCTAATTTTAACAGAACTTCCACCACTTCCCATAGGAAACTACTTCACAGCCCAATACATCTCTCACTGTCAGCAAGTTTCCCTGATGTTCAAGCCATATTTTTCTTCTCTTGAGCTTTCTCTAATAAGAGCCTAAATAGTTCCTCTCCTCCCCTTGGATGCCATTAGATAGCTTTAATGACCACTCAGGAGCTTGCAGCTGAACTGAATTAAATGATAGCATTCTTTGTGTCAGGTAAGTTGGCCAAAATTAAGGAAATCACTGCAGATTTACACTGAGATAATCAAGGTCCACAGCTCGCTGCAGACGGTTAATAAATAGAGAGGAATCAGAGCCATTTGGTAAAATCCTTAATGACTTAACAGCTTGACTTCAGTCTTATTGTTTGCTCTTATTATTCCTGTCTTATTGTGAAAACATGTGTGGGAAAAGCAGTATTTATTCTGGGGCTTGATCAACTACCAGCCGAAGCTATTAGACTCTTGGGTCATTTCTAAACCAAATTAAAGTTTTAATTTCATTTCAACATCCTTCCCTCCTCTTTTACATGAGATGTTTTTAAAACAAATTACCAAGCTTAGTTTAAAAGGGGAAAAATGATTTGTCCTCTTGGTTAAATGCACACCTTTGTGACATTAGGGAAAAGTTTAAAAGCAAAGGTGAACCGTATCTGTTGGATATCTGAAGACCCTTTACAAGATTCCCTTGTAGTGTCTAAGTATTACGTTGTTTAAATGAGGAAAGGGAAGTTGAGTGAGACCACGGTGACTTTCCTGTGGCAGAGACGAGACTCCCATCTCTGTTTCCCAGTTTAGCACCCTGTGCACTGGTCTCCCTGTGTTCTGTAAGACCCCGTGGCTCAGAGTTCTCCCCAGTTTCCGAGCTGTTGGCCCATGCTAGGCTTCTGCCCACGCCATATCTTTCATCCCCAGGCTGGCAGCCCAGCAGAGGTCTCACTGAAGGGACAGCTGCAAATCAGTATTTGGGTGTTTTTTTCCATCCCAGTAAACCAACAAGGTTCCCTTTCCTTGCGGTTAGATGGGGAGTCAGGAGGAAAGGGCAGCATTAGTAACCCCATCAAAATATTTCTAGTTTTCAAGAACGGGAGTGAAGACTTTAAAAATGCAAAGGAGCACCTCTGACGTGCCCATCCTCCACGGGCTGCTGTGCTGGCAGCTCGCTGCCCCAAAGTTGCTTAGTGATAGCCATTTTATTTTTTCATCAAGTAATAATTTATCATCTTTGAGGGGGTGGGGAAAATAGCTCATAGAAATGACATTCTTCCGCAAGGTTTTAACCCTTGAAACCCTAACACTTTCCAGGCTGCCTGCCAATTCAGTTTTCCGGGGGGAATAGTGTTTGTTGATCTGTTGGCATGTTAAAAAGCTCATTCAATTCATCAAACCCTGGCACCAGCTTAAAATAAAAGGAGCATCCCTGGTGCAGGGATACAAGCAATAGAAATGAGCATGTTTCTCTTGCTGCCAGCTATTTACAAAACATGCTTTTTAACAGATCGGCCACCTCCTGTCTCTGCTTCATATCAGGGGCTCCTACATTTATTCTGATTTAGAAACTTTGCAGTGTTCTCAAAGATAATACTTCATTTACTGAAGGGAAGCCAGGCAGGGTGGGAAATAATGGTGCTATAGTAAATAGAGCAATATATTAATTGCTTTTCTGCACCTTCAGTAAATACTCACAGAGATTAAAGGACTTGCCCAAGCTCATGCAGAGAAAGTGAGGGTGAGAGACTGAGTATCTGTGCCCCTAAGCCTCTACCTTAACTTTGTAGTAGTGACTGCAGCGGGGTTGGCGCTGCCCTAAGAAGTTTGTTGGTGCTGGGTCTGGGTCTGGTGCAGTTCGTGGGGCGGGGGTTTGCCTGTCTGCACATCACTCGCTGTGCTAACGCCGTGCCTTTGCTTTTCTCGGTAGGTGCCAGACCTGAAGGAGATTTGGTGGTGGCTCAGCAGCCTACCTACGTGGCCAGACAAACCCTAGCTGGGCAGGATGGCTGCTGACAAGGCAGCGCCAGCACGGTTGTGGTTCGGATCAGTCTCATAGGCACACGCACACACCCTTGTTCTCTGCGCTTGGGTGTGGGCTGCTTTCTGCTTTAGACTTCTCCTTTACCCTGGTCATTCATCTATTACTAAGCCTCTATATTAAAATCTAGCTAAAGTAATGCCACCGTCGACGGCATCACCAAATCTATAGCGAAGTGACACCTGCAGGTGGTGCTGAGGAGGGGGTTTGGGTGGGATGCTAAAGCAGGGAGGCGGTTGCCAATAATCACACTGCTGCTCCTGGATCAGAGCAGCTATCTGCAGCAGCAGGAAGATGTGAATGGGTGGGGGGGTTAATTAGGTCATCTGTTATTTCACTCATGTATTTCCCTCTGTGAAATAACAGACTTACAGCACAGCGTCATGGGCCAGATCCCCAGGTGGGGCAAAGCAAATGGGGAAAGAACAGGACATGTTTCTCGCTGTTCTGCAAGGGTTCCCTACCCTGGGAAAGGATCTGGTGCTACAAGGATCATGCACTGCCCATGTCACAGAGCCCAAACTGCCCTGTGGGATCAAAGACCCAGCTGTGCTTCGGTGTTTTGCTCCAGACTCTCTGTTTGACCTGTGGAAGGATGCTTGGGACCAGACTGCCCAAATCTGCTGGTGTTTTGAAAATGCGGAGCATTAAATATTCAAACAGCTGTAGGAAGTTAGCAAAGAGAAACCAGTTTGTCTGTACATTGCCAGATGTAAAAAGGTGACAATAGCGCAGGGGCATTTTCTGGTTTGGAGATATGCGTGGTACCCCAAAAGCCCAGTGGGAAAGCTGAGGGCTGGGGACATGCACAGGTCCTAATGCCAGGTGCACAAAATGCTCTGCAATCTTCCAAAAACCTCACAACCACTGGATGAGAGCAGTCATTCCCTGCTGCCCAAGGTGCAAATATCTGGGTAGCCCCAAATATCTGCCTTGCCAGAAAATTGTTTACAAGAGAGGCAGGGGTGAGCTCCAAAACGCAGCTGGATTAGAGGCAGCATGAATGAGGCTGCAACCAGGAAACAGCTCCGGACCCAGCCCACAGCCCCCAAAGGTGTCAGTTGACAGCACAGGATGGGAAGTTGATGGTAACTGCAATACCGAGCGAGTGGCCACATGCAAAGCGAGGATTTAGAGGCTAAAGGGAAGGGGGAAGGCCCTGGGTGCATGTCTCAGGGACTCACGGCTCCTGCTGGCTCCTTGTGGCTGGGCGAGGGGTGCAGGATTGTGCCCTTCCCAAGGAACCACAACGACACAGCCACAAATCCCCACGGCTGCCACACTAAGGGCTCCTTACTCCAGCCCCTACCAAACGCGAACACTGGCACCTGTGGCACTTTCTGCCCTTTGGGGGATGCCATTGCTATTGCAAATGCACAGAACTGCAGCAGCGAACTCCCTATAGCATCTCCCTAGACAGAAACGAGCCTCATCTGAGGGGTGAACACCAGCCTGTCTGCTCCCCATCCGTGTGTCTGTGCCCCCGGCTGCACTGGCTGCAGTGAGCCGAGCGAGCATCTGAGCCCGGGCACCTCGCTTCTCCCCCTCCTCACAGCGAAAACCAAGAAACCACCACCCAGAAAACAAAAAACTAACTCAAAAAATAGGAGGAACTGCAAATGCAATCCACTGTAGTAATGCCAAGGCGCAGCCTTCTGCCTAGATGAGGAACACAATAGCATTCTCCAAAACATGCATATAAACTTTATGTACTCTCTATATAAAAATAAAAAGGATTTTTTTAAGGGAAGCATCAGCTCAGAGGTTTATAAGACCCTGCGGTACCATTAGCAAACACATCAATCAGTTACTGGGTGAAACTGGGAATGGGGAGAGAAAAAGTAAATCACCGACAAAACAAATCTGAGACGTATCCTGAAAATGAACACAGGTACCTACAGCCCACAGAAGAGTTTAAAGCGACTCTCTCCCCACCGCCACTTACTACTTATCTGGAAGACCAGGGAAAAAGCTTATGTCCTCCACGGCTTCCCACACTTGTCTCCGATCTCTCTCCAGCTACCTGGTGCTATCCTCTGCGCTGGAGCTGGAGAGGATGGAAATACCATAGTGTTTGCGGCAGGGCCGCCTATTCAAAGGGAGGGGGAGTGGTCAGCCCCGCATCCAGGGCGGTGGGAAAGGCGAGCTCCACGCCGCTCACGCTCCAGCCGCCACCGCCAGCCAGGAAGGGCCACCACCTCTGGCAGATGTCACGCCGCGACCCCACCGCGGGGTGCCCGGCCTCGGTGGTGGCTGCTGGGTCCGCACGGCTGCTGCTGTGCTGGGGGCTTCTGCAAAGCTGTTTCGATGTGCTATGCAGGGGTCAGCCGGCCCCACCGAGTCCCCGTGAGGTGGGAGTTATTCTTGCAGGGAGGTTAAGAAAAAAGGCATTCAGGGCACAACCTGGGCAAGGTTTATCCAGCAACAGCCTGAGCGCTGAGCCCCTAACCTCAGCTCAGCCTGGCAGTGCCTGACGCCAGGAACTGCTGTTTCCTCCAATGTCCCCTGGGCACCTCTGGGTTTCCTGCTCCCGCGCACACCCCAAGGCACCGCTGTGCTTTTGGGTGCCCGCCTCACTCCCAAGCATCGGCAGGGTCCATCCACCATCCTCCCCTGCTGCCACTGGCAGAGCCTGCTGTGCCCCAAAACCCTCCCCGTGTGCTCCTGGTACCAGGCATGCCAAAAGAAGCCAGGGTAGCTGCTGCTTCCTTTTAAAATCATAAAGACCGGAGCAATCTCCACTTACACACAGACCCATAGCGGGGAGAGCACTCAAGCAGCTCTGGGAGCCCCTGGGTCAGCCTCTTCCTCTGCTGGAGGTGGATGTTTCCATCCTGCATCACCCCCCAGGTGGCTTTAACCCAGGCACTACCAGAGGGCAGGGGCTCTCTCATCTGGGGATGCTGTGCACAGACAGGGGGCTGCCAGGGCTTGGAGAGCAGGCGAGCACTCTCCCAACAGGGCAGAGAAAAGGACGATGCAGAATCACAGGTTGCAGCGGTCTCACTCCTAGAACTTGGGGTTAAATTACCCGCTCTGCTCCAAACAGCTCTGCCTCCTTTCTCCCGGCCTGCCCAAGCCTCTCAGCCCGGCTGGGATGCCCATGCTCCCAGTGCCACCCCCAGCTCCTGAATGCAGGAGGATGCACCCGTGCTGCGGAGCTACCTTTTCCTCCAGGAGAGGGCTCCAGGCTGGAAATGCGCTCTGCTCCAGCACACGTCCCTGCCACACTGCCTTCCTGAGCTCCTGCTCGGCTGAGCCCCAGCCAGCAGCCCCAGCAGCAGGGTAAAGCATGGGGTCCCAGCCCCTCTTGCATCCCTCGGTCCAGCCAGCACAGGGCAGCTGGCTGAGCCTCTGGGATCTGGCCACAAGATTCAGCTCTGCAGCCCAAAATCACCCCCAAGGACCTGATTTCCCCCTCGGTTTGTTCCCATCTCCACTCTGCACAGTTCCTGCTTTGCTCCTGTTGCCCTTGTCCTACAGCAGCCCCAGGCTCTTGCTGTCCCCTCAGTGTTGGCAGTCCAAACACCAAAATGTGCTGCTCTGGGACATTTTGCTTATGGATAAAATGGGAGGCCAGGAACAGCTGCTCTGATTTCTCCCTGAAACCCTGGTAGTAAAGTTTAATATAACAGTGAGAGGACACAGCCATGGGATTCAGCCTTTATTGCCTCAATGCACTGACACCATAAAACTTGCAGGAGAGGTCAGTTTACAAGGAAGTTTCCAGCATCCTCACAATAAAATAATAATAATAATAACAATAACAGTAATAACAATAACAATAACAATAATAACAATAACAATAATAACAATAACAACAATAATAATAATAATAATTGTATCTAAGTGCCATCACTGGGTATCCAGGCTGAAACACTGCGGAGAGAAATAACTCTCAGGGACCTCCTTTCCTAGTCCAAAACCTGGTATTTTGGCTACTCCCAGTTAAGTGGACATTTACAAAGCACAGTTTGAAGCAATATTTGCAGAAGCTATCACGTGGATAATTTCTTAATTTCTGCCTGCATAAGGCTTCTGTGGCATCTACCACTGCCAAATGCTTCCCAGAGAAACCAAATGTGCAAAACTGCCACGAAGGACCCTCCTGTTCTTCACCTCCCAGCCCAGGAGAACCGGGTCACTCAAATGCAGGAAGCAACAAACTGCCCACCCGCAGTATTTATGCACATAAACCCATTAATGGATCATTCAAGGATTTTCACAAGCTCCTAAGTGAAGAATGGATCTGTGTGTTAGCCCTTGCTGGGACTTGGAAGTGCCCAGCAACAGGTGGCACGAGCACACGTTACCTGCTGAAATTGCAGCCGCACGGCACGGATCCCTCCTGTAGCTATTTTAACTCAGGAAATTATTTACAGGGCTCCATCTTCTCAGGAAGGTTTCCAGCCTCCTGGGCTTTGGTACAAAGGCTCGGTCACGTCTGAGCGCCAAAGGAGTGGAATGCATCCAGCAATCAATTTTTATCTGGGCAACTCTTCCCAAGGCTGCAGGATAACCCCGCTGGCAGCTGCGAGCAAGATGTCTTTCCCTGGGGTGGAGGCTTTGCTCTGCAGCAGACGGTCTTTCCGATACAGCAATCTATATATTAATAGCCTCTGTATTATGGCTGGCCAATCGACTGTGTGTCTGCAAAATGGAGAGGCTTTTGGCTGGAGGTGTCTCTTCCAAGGCAGCACAACGGCTGCTGCGTGCAGGTCACCTCGGTCGGCTGAGGCGCTGCTTGCACGTGGCCGCCTGATTTTGGGGTCACTGCTGCCACTTCAGTCACCTCAGCCAGGTGCTGCAGCTGGCACCAAAAAGTCAGGTTAAATTTAGGGTAGTTCATGGAGCTTATAAAACCATAGTGCACGCAGAGTACTTTCCATTCCAGATGGTTTGGATTTTCTTCATACTCATAAAAAAACAAAATGATTCATTAGTGTCTAATTAAAGCATTTATTAATGTTTTTACTGAATCTGAGATGTCTCGGGGATGTTTTACAGGTTGTGCACAGGTAGGCTGATTAACTTCAGGGGCACACAAATGATCCCTGGGCTCCTCCTGGAAACTCCAACCCAGTATGCTGAGAAATCCTTATCTGCACTTTTCAGGTAGAGGAGTGGATGGAAAGTGAGATTAGAATCACCCTGAGGATGGCTGCGACCGGGGGAGTTCACAGCTTGTGTCCCAGAGCTGGACAACGAACACTGATCCCCTGGGCAAAATTCATCCCAGCCAGAGTGCTGGGGTTACCCTGGCTGATGTCTGCCCCGATTCACCCCCTGCAGCCCCCGGACTCCTTGCCAGGGAGAGATCCCTCAGACTCGTGGTCCACCAGAGGGCTGTAAACAACCAAGGGTGAGAAGCTGCATGTTATAAACCTCCACATCACTTTATGGATCTGTAAGTATTGTCATTTCCATGTCATGCTGCAAAAAACAGAGCAGGAACTGATAAAAGGGCCCTGAGTGCTTGAGTGTCTGCTCTCAGCTGACATTACAGGGTGACCCCAGTACAGGAAAGCAACAAGTGAGGATCTGTTTTGGAGGGTTACCTGCCTGGCCACTGTTTGCCTTGGGAAAAGGTGATATGGTCAGATCAGGGTGGTGCCTGTGCTTGTGGATGTCCTGGCAGGTTAGTCCAGGCTGCAGCAGCATTCCCTCCTGACCCTCCTCAAAATCAAGATGATGACACACAGCCTGTGCCACAGATGGTTCAGCTGCAGTCCCCCAGGAGCTGTGCACATCTGGCCTCCAGGTGCTGAGGCTTTCCATTGCTGCCTGGCCCCCAAAGCAAAGCAGAGGCTCCACCACGGCTCAGCCCTTTTGGCCCCACTGGCATGGGACGAGGACCCGATTCATTGCCTCCTTGGATGGAGCCCAAGAGTATGGTGTGCCTTACCCACGTCCAGAGGAAATGTTTGTCCCCAACTCAAGAGAATGTTTTTTTTTCCATCCTTGGGTCAAGCAGGAGCTCAGATCCATCATCTTGGACATAATGTGATGGATTTAGGATATACACTAAAAAGAGAGGCAGTTTGGGGGCACAGGAGCATCCTGAATGCTTAAAACTGGTCCGCATGTGACTTTACTCTACATTAAGTTAGAAGCTGCTACAGCTAATTCCCCTTCATATGGATTGAGTTAATTGCTATAAACCTGCTCATACATGGTTTATCTTACTTCTGTAAGGGGCATGAGAACCGTGCAGAAACCAGCTTTAAATAATGCTGGTGTCTGAAGATGTGAGACTGGCTTGTGTGTGATACAATGTGCAGAAAAATTCCTTCGTTCTACTCTGAGTTTTCATTTTTAGTACAATCTCCCTCTCTACGTATGACTATAAATATGCATACATATATACACATGATAAAACCAGAAATAACACCAAGTGCCATCCATCTTTTCATTCTGGAAGAGGAAGTGAGAACTTTCCACTCAGCTCTAAGTCTGAAGTGAAGCAACATCTCTAGGGAAGTTCTAGCCATAACATTGCCAGTCTGTGCCCTTAATATGCAAATTTGCAAATTTTGCCTTGTAGGCACCAAGAATAATCACTTTTCTAAAAGCCAACATAAATATTATCTGTGTAATCTCCTTTGTGCAGGTGTCTGCCCCACTCATGCCATTAAATAACACAGGGGAAAGGTTCTCAGGAGCTCTTGAAGGCTGTAATAAAAAGGTAAATTCATTATCATTTATGAATATGTTAACTGGAAAATCAGTTATCGCTTGCCAGTTCTGATTTCAAGAAATATTAGGCCTGTTGGCTGGGAGGGGAATCTTTTATTAGACTATCTGATGTACTCGGAGAAAAGCAGATAGGATTGTGTCACGCATAACCTCTTCAAATCTGTAAATTAAAATCCTCATCCAAAATCTTTTAAACTAGGACTATAAAGCCAGATTTCAGAAGTGCTCATTTCCCAGGCAGGCATATAAATAAAGATCAGATTTACAAAATGCTGTCAACTAATAATTCCTGCTAGAACACATCTGGACAGATTTCCAAATGAATTCAGCAGTCAGATAATTACTTGCTCTTTATTACTTAAATTACTATTAGTGTGGGGGTAAAAAAAAAAAAAAGAGAGATTTTTATTTTCTTTTATCAGATAAAATGTTCCCTGCATCTTGCTGTAGTAAAATTCAAAACATTGGTGAAAATACTGACATTTTTAAAAAGTCAACCATTTCTCAGGCTGGCGTAGCAATGCAGAAAATGAGTTGCTATCACTTAACTGCTTCCCTTTGCCTCTTCTTTTAAAAAATAAGATTATCTTTGGGTTAAAATGCTATAAAAAAAAACATGTTTTTTACATGGTTAGCTGATAAACCTGAGGAACGCTCATTTTCTTTCCAATATCAAGCAGATCTTTTTGTTATCCATCAGACAACGCACACTGGTGCGTAACAATGGTGCTGTGGTTTTTACGATGCTCTCTGGAGGCCCAGCCAAAATCTGCGCCCTCCTGGGTACCACCACACCACCAGAAACAGGCTGTGCCTGGCCTGCGCCAAGAAAATGTTATCCTGTGCTGATATGCAAGGAGCCAGAGGGCCAGGGAGCTGTGCGGGGAGCCCAGGCACTGAGCACAGTCGGGAGACATTTCGGTGCAGTGCTCTCGTTGCGCGTCCAAGCCAACGCCAAAAGGTGGATGTCGTACAAAATGCTTCTTGTTGTTACAGCACGCAGAGGAGGGGGAAACAGTAGCAGAAATGTGGGGCTTGGTTTTGTGGAAATGAGTTATTAACATGTCCTTTACCTCTCTGTTTATTTTCCACATGGTTCCAGGTCAAGGAAAGTTTGTCTGTGACACTGGGAAAGGAGCCGGCTTTGTGAGCAGCTGGGTCTTCTCATATTTAAGCCCATATTTAGGTCGTCCACCAAGCACGTTCAGATGGATTCTCTTCTGTATCCTCCATCCATTGCCAGGGGAGCGGTGGATAATGGAACACAGGTGGCACCCCCAGAGCAGTGTGCCCGTCCCGGCCATGCAGGACACCGAGCGCCCCAGGAGGACAAAAAGCAGTGCCCGCAGGGGCAGGATAACACACGCTGTCACTGTGGCTGGCTGCTAATGGCAGGGTTATTTACAGCCCGGCTCTGGATCGCAGTGCTGGGTCCCACATGTGAAGTGAAAGTGGAAGTGTGTGGGTGGGAGGGGAAGCAGCAGCATCTCATTTATCAGCGGCCCGAGCAGGTTTCCACCCAGACACAGGCTCCGCATCTCCCAAGGCGTCCTCGCCCAGCTGCCGCTGGAGCTCATCTGTGCTCCAGAGCCTGCCGAGAGATGTGGTGAGCGGGTGCTGGGGCACACACAGGACCCTACCACACCACAGTGCAAGGAGAAGCGTCTCTGGGGGCAATTCAGATGTCCCCCACACTCAGATGTCCTCAGGCACTCATCCATGCACCACCTGGGGAAAACACCCCAGCAGCCGTCCTGTGAGGCTGGGCAAGGCAGGCACACAGGGGACCCGTGCCATCTGGGGGTGCAGTGACCTCCCCATCTTTACCACAGCTCCAAAAAGTCTCCTTGGGCTGCCCCAGCTCCCCCCTGCCCAGTGCTTGCAGAAGTCCCCAGCAGCCAGCACGGGCCCACTGGTTTTAGGCAGAGCGATGGGGGATGGCTGGGAGGGGGTCACGGCAGGGTTAGCTGATGAACAGCGAGCGATCCTAATTTATGCAAAAAGCAGTCTGGAAAAACTGACATTCCTGCTTGTCTGCATATATAATATACAGAAACCCTAAATAAAGGAGCCAAAGATGTTTCTATGAATTAGATCTTTATCCTTCCACCATCCCAGAGCACAGCCCATGAATTTGGGTGAGTTTGCCTTTTTAATTGCTCTGTCTTTCTAATTCAGGCTATTTAGAAACTGCTCAAACAATGCCCTATTGGAAATCAAACAGGTCATTTGGGCTACGACTTTTATCTGGTTTTCCACCATCTTAGACTACAAACAAGCCATTAATGTCTGGAAACATAGCTTTGATTTTGATTTGGAAACTGCCGTGCAGATCTCTGCCCAGTGCCCCATTTGGGGCCAGCCCACGTCCCGGCACCGAGCAATCCCCCCTGCCCTTACACCTGGGGGCACTCTGCTCCCCCTGCTTTGGGTCTGCAGCCCTGGAGATACCACCGCAGCAGGGCCTTTTCTCATTGAAAGCTTCCAACAAGAAGTGAATGTGGGGTTTGGTTTTGGTCCCTTATTTGGCTCTACACTGGGTTAAGGAAGTTCTCCAAGGATCTCTGAGCTAAGTCACTGCATCAGCTGCAGAAGAAATCTCCATTAACATGTATTTTATGTGCCCTCAAACAGCATTAAATTCCCAGGTTTCTTCTTCTGATGATTCTCCATTTTCTATTGCACAGTTCCTGCATAGTCTTGTCCCACTGCAGATCAGTCTTAGGAGACCCAGCACTTGCTCTTCCCTCTATTCATAGACTCTGAACCCATGGGTTTTCAGCATAAAAATGGGGAAAAAACTGCATCCTGAGGGCACTTCTGAGGCCTCTTTCTCCTGCTTCCATATCCAGGGACCTGAACGCACGTCTGGGGCCCGCTGCACCTCTGCGAGCCAGCTTGCTGCCTTGTCCGCCTACGCACACATCCCTTAGGTTTTTCCTAAGGGCAGGATTTAAAAATGCCATCTCAGCCGTGACTAAGGGCGGTGGCAGACGGGACGAGGCCAGCAGCTCAGAGCGGATGCCCTGGAGCAGGAGACGGAAATTTTGGCTTGGGAAAGCAAGGAGCTGGGCTTGCAGGAAGGGCTGATTCAGAGCACAGAGGCGCGGCATCACTGTGCTGTCACTGCACTGTCACAGCTCCGTCACCGCGCTGCAGGCACGTCGCAGGGTGGTAGGTGCCATCACTGCCCATGGGCACAGGTAGTGGGTGGCTGCTCTGTTTCCCACATGCAGTAGTTTTCTACAAGCTCACAGTGAGAGGTTTCCTCCATCACTTCTGGTCGAGGAACACACGCGGCCGCTGTCACTGACACCAGCCCCATCCGCCCAGCCGGTACCAGCTCCCCGGGTTTCTGAAGTCAGCAGGAGTCTGGCCTGGGGAAGGCTGATTTGCCTTGCAGGATGATTTTTGGCCGGCCTGCTTGAAGCCGTTTCCAAAAATCAGAGCATGAAATTTTCAGCACATCACAGGGAACCAGAGCTCACAACATCCATTCACTTCAGTGCCTGTAAGCCTCCCTCCCCCAGAGGCTTTATAAAACTCAGCTGGCAGGTTTTATTGTGCCCCCCCTGTGCTGCCACCCTGGGCAGAAACACCGGGCACCGCAGTGATGATGGACACAACCTCACTTATCCTAACGCAAATGGGATGAGAAATTCTCTTTTTCAGTCCCAGCCTCAGCATCTGTGGGCTGCAGGGACCTTGGTGAAACCCAGAGCAGCCTGACTTTACCTCCTCACTGACTGAGCTGCTTTTGCTCCTGCTCCAGGTTTTAATGGATGCAGCAAATGGGAGGAATAAAATAAATACTACAATCAAAGTGCTTAAACCTACGCCTCGTCTATGCCAACACAAACCCTGAATCGGAGGAAGCATTAGGCTAAATATAGATCCTCAAGCAAAATCAGAGAGCTTTTTTATTATTTTTTATTTTTTTTTTCTAGGTTCATACTGTAAAACATCTGCTGAACAGTTTCCTATAACTGTTTTGGCTTTTGAATCAAAGAAAGAAGAAACAATGTCCCATTTTGGTAGAGAGAAAAGGAGGGGGGGAAGAATAGACCTTCCTCTCAAAGCAGGATGACAATGAGGATAGAAATAGAAGTGGGGAAGCTTTGAAACATCTTGAGCCCAGACAAGAAGTGTGTGGGGAGCAGGTTCAGGTACCTCTGCCTGCCGTGGCCATGCCCCATTTTGGGGTAGAGCTGGCAAAACCGCTGACAGCCAAAAGGGAACACAGGCACTGGAGGCTGGCGGGGCAGAGGGGAAGAAAAAAAAAGGGGGCAGAGGGCGCTGGGGGCGCGGGGCTGGTAGCTGGCTGGGAGGGAAAAGGCATTATTTTGAAGCAGAAGGAAGGGGAGGAGTTCTGCTGCGATTGCAATGGCTCTCCCACATGGGTGTGCAGCCCAGGGGCAAACCCCCTGCTCCTTGCAGCATCCCACGGCCACATCCTGGCTTCCCCAGGCACCCCAGAGCTGTGTCCAGCTGGAGCCACCCGCAGTGGTCCCCACATCAGCCTCATGGCCCTTGAGCTGCCACCTCCACACAGGGTCCCCTCAGCGGAGCCAATTCCAAGGTGCTTTCCCCACTGCCTCCACAGAGGTCACCCAGCCCTTCCTGAGGCTGGTGGGGGGAATAGTGGGGGGGTCCGTGCTGTCCCACCTCGGGGGCTGCTTGGCACAGCAGTGCCTGCGCAAAGCCCTTCCTGCCAAGCCACAGGATGCGATGACGGTGTGGCTGGGAAAACTTCAAACCAGGGCAAACAATTGGAGATTGTCTGCGGCGTGCGCTCTAAAATTGGCTCCTTGGATTAGCACCAGGCTCGGCCCCCAGCCTTTGTCAGGAGAGCCGGGCAAAGGAGCGGTGACGGAGGAGGGCTTAATCTCGCTTCCCATCTGCAGCACGGGTTGAATTTAGCCCTGCTTGTCCCTCCTGACCCGCTGGCATCCCGGTACACTGAGCTGTGCGGCCAGACAGCGGCCAGCCATCACTGGGAGCAACTTCCCACTGTTAGAGGTGTGCGGTGCCAGTACGACCTATGGGACTTGGAAGTCTGCACTCCTTTTTTACCCATTTCTTCCCCACCCCCTACCCCCACCCCCCCCCCAAAAAAAAAAAAAAAAAAAAAAATTACTTAGTTACTTAGGAAACCAACAGCATGGGGGAACCCATTTCTGGGTAGCTCTGGAGAAGGGGTGTACAAGAATTGCTCTTTTACATGGCTTTAGAATATTTGGGGCTAGATTTGCTCTTATTAGGTAAATCTCAGATAGACAGTGGCAGAAACCCTCTTGTTCATGCAGCAATAGGACATGAGGCCAAGAGAGGCTTGGGGCTCTCTGGATGAGCTGGGAATGCCAAGCACCTTTCAGACCCAGCATGAGGATGCCCATGCCATTAGCTCCCGGGGCCAGGGCCAGGATAATGGCATGTCCCCCCCTCTCTTTCCCCCATTTTTCAGCTTGGCCCCTGACTCCCACTGATCTCAGCACCCTTGCAACATCTGCACGCTCCAAGGGATGTGTTAAACACGGTCAGCACACATCTAATGGCACTGAGGGACCAGATCCCATGGGCAAACCCAGGGCTACGCAGGGGCTGCGCTCTCCCCCACCCTGCCCAACCCCGTGGAGGAAATCTGGGACAAAAGAAACTCAGAACAAAAACCAGGAGCGAGGAAGTGGCAGGCGAGGGCCTGTGGCAGAGCGGCTGGATCCCCAGGAGGAAATAATTGAAACAAGGCTCCAGCCCGTGCCGGAGACAGGAGGTGTCGGGGACCCCGCTCACTGCCAGCCCTCGCTGGGTGTCGCAGGCAGGGACCTGCCGCTGGCCACCCCAGCCCACGTGGTTGGTGCTGCCGAGGCGGTGGAGGCACCAGAAAATGGCATTTTGGTGGAAAACCTCTCCATAACTGAACTTACACAACAGAGACTTTGCTTTCTGCTGAGCTTTGCCCCGGCCAGTCTTGCCAAAGCCCTTCATGGAGAGGAAGAGATGGTGGTAGGTGTTTGCAAAGCCCCCAGAACCACTTCTTATACACTGCTCAGGTATATATAATAAATTTATATACATATCAGGTGTGTATGTGTATATACACACAGATACACACCTACTCTGGGCAAAAAGAGTGTCATGACATACAGACATGCTTCAGGGGTCAGGTATGCACAGCAGCTTTGCAGGAAGGGAGCTGGAGAGCTCGGGAGACCAGGAGCATCCTTTCCTCTGTGTTTGGACCAAATACCAAGGGGCTGAGGCTGCAGCCCTGCAATAGATGTGTGAAATGCACTGCAGCCCCCAGGGGCCGTTTGTAACATGATGGGGGGGGGGGGGGGGGAGGAGGGGCATTGTAAGGCAACACTCAGTGGCGAAATCATTTTTTGGGGGAGGGGGAGAATGAGAGCTTGTGGGTGCATGGGAGAGTGGGGCAGGAATTCACAGCAATTATCTCACCCCAAAAGCACTGGGAAATGCTGGAGAAATGGGACCTGGGGGAGAATGGGGGCTGCCCAGCTGCACCCCAGCCTGGTGCAGCACAAGGGCTCAGCCCCTGGGGCAGGATGGCCGCGGGCTGCCTCGCAGAGCCGAATTCACGGCACGGGCTTGTGCTCCCGAAGCGCACCTCTGCCAGAGCGTTGATTGCAGGCGAAGGTTTGCAGCTTGGAAACTTGGAAGGGCTCGGCTGTTTTCACTCTCTCTCTCCCAGCCTCTTTCATTCATGCTTCCTCTCTCTTTTCCCCAGTGCATTTCTCACTCACGCTCTCATTCATGCTCGCTCGCTCATTCTTGTTTTCCTGGCTGTATTTTTAGCTCCCTCGCCGTTCAGAGGATGTGAAAATTATCCCTGAGTCATGACTTTGTGAGGAAACAGGCAGCCAGGGCTCCCATTACAGCCCGTCAGGGCTCTTATCAGCTGCG
The DNA here is from genome assembly GCF_963932015.1 of Anas acuta. Lineage (NCBI taxonomy): Eukaryota > Metazoa > Chordata > Aves > Anseriformes > Anatidae > Anas > Anas acuta. Next base: position 6,502,274 of record NC_089001.1, on the reverse strand, counting down.
GCGCAGGCTTGCTGGGCAGGGGGCTTTATCTTCCCCCCCCCCCGCTCTTCCTTTCACGCCAGCTGCTGCGGCCCCAGACCCTCTGCCGAGGCCACGAGCGAGGCTCATCCCTCGGCTGCGGCGTGACGCAGAGCCCAGTGAGTTAAATGAAGATTGGCAGCCAGGAAATGGGAGTAAACCGTGAGGGCCAAAGAGCATCCTCGGTGCTGGGGTGGCTGCTGCAAGAATTACATCAAGCAAAAAGGTGTCTGGCAGGGCTCTGACACCAACTGCTGCTGGTGTTATTCCCAGCCCAAGCAAACAAACATGAGGTAATGGCACCTGGGGGCTTAGTCGTGAGCTTGCTCTGGATTTGGAAAACACAAAGCCCTGGAGTATTTGAATCTGGCTCACAGTAATGTCCAGTTTTTGTTGAAGCAGCAGCAAAGCGTTACACAGGCTCCGTTCCCACACGTGGATGAGCCATTGAAACAAAAACCAGCCCACATGAGAAATGCTTGGAGCCAATCATTTATTTGTGCTTCGTTCCCAAATGCCAATGCTGTTGTGCACGCAAATTAACACCAGACTTTCTTCCGGGGAGAATAAACAAGAAATCCCAGGCAGGCCAGGCAGTGCCGCTACCTGCACAGCCCCAGGAGCCCAAGAGGGACCTGCATGGCCGGGACATTACGGACAGTTTCCAAATAACCCCTGGGGGGTGCCGGAAGGGGGGTGATGGTGGGGGCAGCTTTTTGTGCACCACAACCCATCTTTGTGCATCTCAGCACCGCTAATCTCGCTGCTCGGCACTGCTCGTGAGGCTCAGCTTCACCTTTTCATGACATTCAGCTGTTTTCAGCTCACTTCCTCTGACTTTCCTCTCTAACCTTTGTGTTATCTCTCTAATACTCTCTCCTCCCTTTTCCACCCATCTGCTTATTTTAGCTGCCTCTTCCTGCCTGCACGTGTGGCTGCTCCCTGCCCGTCTCCTCCCGTGCCCCCTCCACAACATCTCCAGCCAGAAGGGGGTCGGCCTCCTGCCCTCCACTCCCGGGCACCATTTTGCCCCATTTTCCTGCTTTCCAAATGATTGAGGCCAGTCAACTGAGGCAGGAGCACAAACTCCTGCCCCCTTCCTATGCACACTGCAGGGCACAGCAAATCCCTGCAGCCTTCTCCTCTATAAGGGGTGAAAACCTTGTGGGTTTTTAATTTCCCCAAAAAACTGTGATCTGCAATGAGCTGCACGTGCACCCCAGACCTCTATACCCACTCATGCCAGCTACACTGCTGCTCAGCTTCCAAAATGATGTGGTTAAAGCTGATGCTTGCCGTCCTCTGTCCCTGCATGTCCCCCCGGTGACTGTCCCACTCCCACACCCCATATCTGTGGAGATGCTCTGCCAGGGCCAGGTACCCCACATCACAGCCTGCCCACATGCCCTGGGAGCACGGGGAACAAGCGGTGCCCAGCGCTGAGCCGGGGGAGATGAAAGGCTGCCCTGGGGTCAAGAAGCAGCTAAAGACAGTCAAGGAAGAAAAATCCATTGAGGGCCTCTAAAGAAACCACTTTGGGGTCAGGAAATCCCAGCGCTGTGGTTATCAGTGCTCAGAGAGGATAACAGGGAAAGATTTGGCCCTTTTCTTGTATTTCCCCTCTGGCTCCCAGTACGAGCCATCAGTGGGGCCACTGGTTTGGCCCAATGTGACCGCTTCATCACAAACCTCTGAGCTGGTGGCTTCCTTCCCTGAACAGATACAGCACCAGGGGGGACATGAGGCAAAAAGGGATCTGGGGAGGGAAGCAGGGAAATCTTTCCATCTTGGCCCATGCAGAAACACGGTGTGGTGGAGGGGATGCTGATGGCACAGGGGGTCATGCCCACACCAGGCTCACCACAAGCACGGGGTCCTTGGGTGTACATGGTGGGCAGGAGGGGCTGGCGGGGGTCTGGGGACATTTTTGGCTGTGTTTGTGCAAGAAATGAGGCTGCTCACAGTCCTGGAGTCAAAACACTCCGACAGTGGAAGCCAGGACTTCCTGGGCTGAGCCCCGCTGCTAAATAAAAGACAAAGGAAAGAGTAATTAGATGCCATTAATTGTTAAGAGGATTTTTGCTGGCGGCCAGGACTCGTCTCAGGAGGACGCAGCCCTGGCCTTACCCAGCCTGGCTGCAATAACACCGCAGCACACACCAGGTTTATTTTAAGCACTCCTGCTCTGGGGCCAGACGTGCTGGGGATGGGGCTGGCAGGGAAGGGTGAGGACCACGGGGGATGCAGCCAGGAAGGGAAGCCATGGATGCATCCCATGCCTCAGCCCTGGAAATCTCAGCTCTTGTCTGGTTTTAGCAGGGCAAAGGCAATTCTCAGATGGAAAGACAAGGCTGTAAGCAAAGAATGCATGAACGATGGGAAAATGCGTGAAGTGCGTTTGTCTGTGGGATGTCGGCGAGGGAAGCGTGCAGCGTTAGTCCTGCAGTCATTAAAAGGATGCTCTGCCCCTGTCACTTACCTGCGCTCTGGCTTCTGTGTTTCCCCATTAGAGTTTATTCATTATGATGGCTATTATTTTGTTGTATGATGAATACAGCCCTTTTGGCAAGCCTTGGGACATTGCCTAGAATTACGAGCAATTTAATAACAAGGAGCCAAACGCTGCGGCCCTGCTTTCACTCCTCTCTCAGTGGTGAAACGCCCCGCTGGCTTTCATCAAGAGGAGTCATAGCAAAAATAATGTGACCCCCCTGGCTTCGCCTGGACACCTCCCTGGCCCTCTCCCTGAGGTCGTGGCGGAGCCCTGGCCCCATGGGATCAAGCACTGCCGGGGCTGGTCTGTAAGCACCGAGGGGATGCAGCAGCCAGCCTTGCCCAAGCATGGGGGCAGCAACAAGGGGAGCTGGGGCTGGGGCTTTCTCCAGTTTAATTTTATTTTTCCTCCGGTCATGCTCAGGAGCTGCCAATTCCCTCTCCCATTTCCATTCCCACTCCCTGCGCTCTGCATGTCTCGCCCTACGGAGGTGACGGTGCGAGTTAGGCCAGCGCAGCCGCCTCGGGGCACAGCACAATGAACACCTCTGGCCAACTGCCCTGCCTGGGAAGTGGAGATGAACATGGCCTCCACCCGAGCAAGAAGTGGGCACCCGTTTTGGGACACCTTCCCCACCCAAGCTGGAGCAGCATCTCCACCTCTTACAGGCAATGAGCTCTGCTCTCCCTCAGCGCAGTTACTTGTTGTGTTGAAGCCCACAGCTTGCTCCCACCCTTGGGCTTCCTAGAAGTATTTTTCCTTTTTCAAAAACCCCAAAACTTTGCAGTTTGCCATTACGAGCACACTTCTTTTTTTTTTTTTTTCTTTTGAATTCACGGTGGTGGCAGGCAGCACCTTCCCAGAAAGCCACATCTCCTGCAGTGAAGGCGCTGTGTTTTCGAGACACGTTTTGCTCTAAGCAGGCAGGATTGCCTCGCTGCTTCGCCTCTCTCGTAGGGTGGCTGCACTGCAGAAAGCACAAGCACGCCTCCTGAAGGCAACCCACAGCTCCCTGTGGGGGCAAAGCAAGGGCTTCAGGGTCCTCTGGTAAAGAAGGGGTATTGTGCACAAGCAAGTCCTTGCTTCAGCAAAAAATAAATAAATAAACAAATAAAATCACTGTTCTGCAATGAGGCAAGCCTAAAGGAAAAATGATGTTTGGGGAAGTCTGGAGCGCCCAGCTGGGGTAGGATCCTGCTTCTCTGGGTTATCTCTGCCTCCACTCGCCCCCATCACGGCATCTGGAGAAGCTCACAGCCTGCAGGCTGTTTATCTTCAGTACACATCTGTAGGGCAGGGAAGTGCCCTCGGTCCTGCTGCAGGGAAGGAGTGGATTTACTTTCCAAATAGTCAGGAGCTGAGCTGCAGTGAGGGGTCAAGGGACTTGTTCCTAAAATGGCAGAGCCAGCAGGGGAACCTCCATGGAGCAGTGCCAGATCATCGTGGTACCTGGAGGGACCCTACCTCCCAGCAGGTCCATGCAGGGCATCCTGAGTGTGTGTCCACATGTGTCCATGGGCACAATGTCCTGCAGGACAAATCCTCAGTTTTGCTGCAGTGCTCATCCTCAGCACAATTCAGTGCACAATGAGGATTTGGTTTTCCCCTTCATGCTGCTGGAAACTGAAGCAAGAAGAAAAGGAAGGATTGGCCCTCCATTGCTGAGCAGGGCAGAAACCCATTCCTTGGCACCTCTGAAACCTGCCCAGGCTCAGTGCAGCATGCTGCCAGTGCACCCCTGCAGCAAGCACACTTTTCCGATACTTAATTTGGGTACATTCATAGCACACTGTCCAACTAAAAGTAAATACAATTCTCACTGGCATTACAGTGAAGCCCTTCCCTTCCTACAAATAAAAAATCGTAATGCATTCGTCTTTCTTTCTTTCTTTCTTTCTTTCTTTCTGCTTGGGCAATGAAAGAAAACATTTTAACCAGTTTCACTTCCTTTTACTATCAGCAGCGAGTCAATGCCACTTTTAAGTTCTCACCTACTAGCACAAGGCTGCAGTGTTTGGGTTGCAACATTATAATGTTATCATTTAAATTAAAGAGAGGAGGGGAAAATGCAGAGGCATTTATTTGGTAATGAAGAAGCTTGTTTGTAAGGCTAGGGTGGATCTGGGTGCTTTAAGACAGTTTCTAAACTGTCGTCTGGAGACTTCACTTAAAAGACACGTGCTACATGAAACAGCAGCCGAGCTGCAGCAAGAGCCGGGTGCACCCCGGGTGCTTCTCACCGCTGAAAACAAGCACACGTTTCCATTTCAGCATGCTTTCTTTTTCTGCAGAACTAAATATATGCCTATTCTTTCATTTCTGCTTTGACACCCTCAGCTTCCCTGCGTTTCTGGATTTGTGTGAAACCTGCAGCAAGCTGTGGCCTGAAAAGCATCCCTGGGAGCCGCCTGCCGCCGCCCGCCCGGCACTGCAAGCGCTGGGCTGCAGCCAGCAAAGGCGCCGGGAGGTTCGGGATGAGCGAGCCCCAGCCAAGGGGAGCGCAAAGCCGCCTTCCTCGCCGGCTGAGATCACAAGATCTGGCAGGTGCAGACAGGCTCATAGCTGAAGAAACAGTCCCTCGCTGTCCCCTGCTCTCCTTCAGGAGGCAAAAGTCACAGGGCAACACGCTCCCTTCTTATTAGATCAGCAGTTAAATGTGCACAACGGGTGCAAACTCGTAAACTCCTCTTTGGCCTCCGTTTGTTTCAGTTCACCTTTGCAAGATCTGAAGCACAACGTCACTGTTAACAGATCTGGATCATGCTTTTCATCTTGATTTTTCACCCGGTGGATTCATTCACCACTGGCTTTGCTGGCCTGCCTTCCACATTCATCTCCTGAGTGCTGAAAAGAGGCGATGGAGCCAAAAACATATCCTCTGAGCTCCTCTTGTTTTGGCTGCTCAGCTTGCAAGACCAGGACTTCTGCACCAGCTTCCACTGCTGTCATTGCTGTGAGATGGGATCACTTGGAAGAAGGGGGTGAAGGAGGGGGGCTCCCAAATGCCAAAGGCTTGGAAAAAGGATGGATGGCGGAGAAGCCACAGTTGCAATCATGGCTTGAGAGACAACCCTGGGAGCCCATAGCCACAATCATTTGGAGTTTTTTTGGTGGGTAGCAGAAGGGAGCTTGGTGGAGGCTCGGTCTGGCTTCAGCTCCAACCACCGCAGCCACCACCTGGGCTGGAGGCAGGTGTGGGGCAACGACAGCCGGGGACAGGGGGCCCAGCATGTGGCCCCACACGGTGACATACCCGACTGCACGCACCGAGCTCACCCTGACTCATTCCTGAACCCCAGCCCTGCCTGTCTGCCCTCCTGTTTCTGAGCGGTGAAGCCTTGCTTTCCTTACCATTTGGCTGTGGCAGACTGAGCAGCCATCTCACTCCTTTTCCTTCTGGGGTCCCCCTGCAGCAGGTGTTTGCTTTGTGGCAAGCCAAGGAGCAGAGCCAGACACTTGCCAGCACCTGGGGCGATGCCCCAGATCTCCCCGTGGTTACCCCATAGCAGCAGAGCCGTTACCTCCCCAGGCAGGGCTGTGACCCTCTGAGGGCAAATCCTGCGGTGCCCTGACAGCCTCCCAGCCTCCCGCTGGCCCTCTGGGCTCTTCTCCCCATCCGAAGCTGAGGGAAGAGGGAATTTCCAGGGAAATGACATAGCTTCAGGTACCAGTCAAAATAAAGCCATGGGTACTGGTAGCTTTCCAAGCACTTCTGAGGCTCTCCCACACCCTGGGGTGCTTTTGTTTTAAAGGCACATGAAGAGTCCCATACTTTGGCTACAGATCTGAACTTTCATAGATCTTAAAGCCAGAAAGGACCATAGATTATCCAGGCTGACTTCCTGTCTAACTCAGGCCATATGAGTCCATCCCCTTATTCCTACAGTGAGCCCAATAATTTCTGTTTGGCTATACATCTCTTCCAAAAAGGCATCCGGTCTTGATTTAAAGACTTCAAGAGATGGAGAATCCATCACTTCCCGTGGCAGCTTGTGCCAATGGTTATTTCTAATAAAGAAGGAAGCTATTTAGAGCTGGGCTTATATGTCAGAAGCCTCTCTGGGTAAAGAAGTGCTCACCGACTGTCTCTGCAGTAAAATAAAAGCACAAAGCAGTCCCTGAAGAAGGATCTCATCCCAAAAGTGCCTCTACTCTTTGACCTATCTGAAGTTGGTCTTTCCTCTACAAGCATCACCTTTCGTAGCCCATCAGGGCTGTTGCTTCAGCAAGCCTGCATGTTCATTATAAGTTGCTTATCTTTCTCAGAAGTAACCCAGCCCATTTTGCAAACACACACATTTCACCAGCAGCCTTCCCTGGGAGTGTGTAGCCACCCCAGTCCTTCCAGCATCCACCAGGTATGAGACAAGGTGATGCTCTGCCAAAAACACCTCCATGCCTCCCCATCTGTGTGACACCTTCCTGTCCTCCTGCCTCGAAGCTAAGGCATGAAGCACGGGCAGCAGGGAGGAGATGGCTGCTTGCAGCACCACCAGGTTATTGGGGCAGCCACATGGACACCTGGGGCCGTGTCATTCTCCAGGTTGCTCAAGTTCGCATCTCACAGCGTCCGAGCAAGGCAGCCCTGGGCCACAGGCCAGCTGGCTGAGCCCCAGCCCAGGCAGGACAGTCAACACTGGTGAGCAGGAGGAAGTATTTGGGAGAGCTGATGACAAGCACGACTGTGCCTTGGACATGTGTCCGCTTCTGCCACTGGCTGGGTTTCATCCCTAATCCCAGGCTCCCCTCATAGCTGACAGGGGATGTGCTTGGACTTCATCTTGGACTTCAAGACCAAGGCTTGGCCCCACTGACACCCAGAGGTCTCTTCCCATGGACAAAAGCTGCACATTATCTCCCTGCTTCGCTCCCAGTGCCATCAGACTGTATGGGAGTGTGCAAAACCAGATGTTCTTGTAAACCACTTTTACTGAGTTATTTATATCCATATAATATTTGACGTTTCCTGTTCTATTAAGGGGCTCCTGGTCCCCAAGACCTTTTTGAAGCAGCACAGTTATGAGGGCCATAGGAGCTCCTGGAGCATCTCAGGCAGCATTGCCACGCCAGGAAGAGCGGCACTGGGAGAGCAGCGTAGGAGCGGCAGGGAGGGACGGGAGTTGTCCTGCGGTATCTTGACACTTTAATGCACAGAGATAAACACTCGTGCTTCCATAGGAGGGCTGTCCAGCCTCTTAGAGGAGAAATTTGGCACCCCCAGAGCACCTATATGAATCAGCCTTAAACTGCCTCGGTGGGAACTCACTTGCTCACATGGTTGAAATAACCCTTCCTTTGCTGGAAAAGGATTCCCAGCATTGAAGCTGAGCTCAGCTGGCACTCCATCTGGCAAAAAGTGTTCAGCCAGATCTGAGCCAAACCCACGGACATTTTTTAACCCCACAATATATCTAGCACTGCTGGACAGTGAGGACAGAGCTGCCACGAAATTCCAGGTCTTAGATCTTCCAAAATCAAATGAGAGAGATCTTGGGGCTGAGGGAAATGCCTCTTATGGTCTCAATTCCTTACCTGATTGACACAGAACCCCCACCCAAGAGGAGAAAAGTATGGCATGAGGGAAGAATCAGGATCAAAATGCATTTGGGGAGCTTGTTTGAAAGACCACATCCTACAAAAGGCTTGTGCGGACAGGGCTGCTGCAGAAAGAGTGTGGCGGGTGGAGCAGGACTTCCACATCCCTTCGTGGCAACCTCATGCCTTCTCCCCACACAAATGTGCCCAGTTTCTCTCTCTGCTCATCAGATTTCTGCCCATCCAGCCGGATCTGAAAGGGCAGGGGATTGCGAAGTGCAGCCTCAGCCTCGGTACTCTGGATGCTATTTTTCCAAGCTGCCACAAGGTGCCAGCATTTCAGAGGGTTACCGAGCGGGGAGCCGGGCGGTGGCCGAGCCCAGCCGGGCAGGACGTGGGGCAGGAGCGCACCGCACCCCCTGTGCCCCACCGGCCCCTCTCCAGCCCTGCCGAGCTGTCACGGAGCCCCTCTGCCTCCCCATGGGTCATGGTCGGTAGCGGGTAAAGATGGGGAAGGTGGAGAAAGCATCTCCGTGGGCTGCTGATGGTGGCTGCTTCGCCAGTTTTGGTGTGCGTGGTGATGACCAACCCATTGCTGAACATCCGAGGAGCATGCTGGTGTTCACCGCTGCAAGAAGGGGCACCGAGCTGGCTTCCTCCAACACAGCTCCTCCGGCTGGCCTCAGGGCTGCCTCTTTCTGCCCCCAGAGGAAACATCACCCGTTCCCGGGGCCGTGCAGACCCTGCTGCTGGAGCTCTTCATCAGCATCTGCAGGCACGTTGCAGTGAGGAGAGTTCCCTCTCACTTCCCCAAAAAGAGAGAGAGAAAGACGAGGCAGTTCTCCATTTTCGTGTATCAGTTACCACTGCTGCCAGAGGACGTTCCCCAGAGCAGCCCTGGGTAGCTCGCAGCTCTTTCAGTTCTGTCTGTGCCTCGGCTGACCAAGTGCCCTCCATCAGGTTCCTGCAGCAGGAAAATGGCTTTGGGGCCAAACCCTCCCTCAGGGCTTTCTGCCCAGTGGTGAGGAGGTCCCCTAAACCCCAGGTGACAAAGAAGGAGCAGTTGCTGGAGCTTTTCCAACTCAGCTGAGTTTTTTCTTCTCCTGGAAAGACATACAAGAAATACAGCTTCTCCATCACACCGATAACCTTTTGACCCCCTGCTAGCTTGCCAGCAGTCCCCAGCAAGCCTTTGGTAATTCCTCTAATCCCCAACACATCCCGGGCCCCAGAGAGGCACTCGCAGAGGCCATCCCCACCACACGGAGCTGAGACACCTGGGGCACAGGAGGCAACAACCTGCCACTGCAGCACACAAGCTGCAAGGCATCCCCTCAGCACCACCCTGATGAGCTCCAAAATAAGATCCCACAGTCCTGGATCTCTTCCCCCCCCTTCTCTAACCACTCCCCCCGGAGATGGGGAGATGGGAAAATTAACGCATTTGTTCCTACTAAAATGTATTTCTTTCCTTCCTGGCTCTTTTCATGGATCTCCTTTCCCAGAAGGAAGGAAAAAAATAATTGATGTTGATGGGTAATATGGTAAAAACACAAAACCCCTTCTGGTTTCAGGTAAGACAAGGCAGCCAGCTGGTTTGGAGCCTTATTATTAAGACCACAACACGGGAGGATGATTTTGTTTGGGAATATGCCTTTGCAGTCACGAAATTCCTCACCTCGCTGCAGCAAATCTGTATTGATGTCAGCACAGCAACCTCAATTTTCACAAACCAAAGCCCAGGCCAAGGACTTCTGTACCTTGAAATATTTTTTTACGCTTTCGGGTCTTCCAGCACTCTGCTTTCTGTGGCTCCGCAGAGGTGTTGGACAAATTTCCTGTCTCACTTCTGGAGCAGTGAGCCGCAGCTTTATCAGTGAGTGCTCAGCGAGACAGCCCCTGCTCCCAGACAATGCTGTCTCCATAAAAAGAGAGCTGTGAAAACGGCGCTGTAGAGTAATTACTTTCCTGCTCACCGCAGGCCGGCAGTTCAAAACCACAGCTGGAGAGCTGACAGTGTGTGCTCTCTTGCGACAGACGGGGGATGCTCATAAATGCAGCTTGTCCAGAACGTGTGCACAGCTTTTTTTCCCCCCACACATATCAAATGGACTTCTCAGCTAAAAAGTGGAAAAACAAATGTTCCACCTTATGCCTGCAATGTTTTATTTGTTTATTTCATTATTGTAAAAGAACTGGTTATCTCCTTTCTTGAAATGACTAAAAAGTATGGATTTGTAGTTTTCTACTAATATTTCTGTTCTACAGTTGAGGTGAGACTTGTGAAATCTTTCCACTTAGAGAATAAAACAGTATTTTATCATTACCTTTCTTCAGGGAAAACCTGTGGCCAGAGCATTGCCCATGACTTATTACCTGGCACTGAAAGCATGTTAGAGAGGCACTTTCCCTAGATATTGAAGCGGAGCACTTCCAAACCCAAATCATAGACCCAGCCACGCTGAATATTCATCCCCTTCTGGACCACACCTTGAAATCAGGCTTCCTGGCACTGGGAAGTACTGGAGGTTGCCCAGTTTAACCGGGACCATAGGAAGAGAGCCAGGGGACGGCATGCTGCCAGCTGCCTGCCGGCCGCAGGGTGCCACTGGGCACCAGCGGACCAGACTGAAGATGTTGAAACATCTGAGATGCAGGGCAAAAGATGTGACAGAGACGTTCCTGCTCCCTCCGCCGCTTCTGTGTCACTAACATATTGCAGAAGAGCCTAAAAAATAAGCATGCTGCCACCAGATGTTTAGAACATCTGGTCAGACCAATAAAGCAAAAACAACAACAAAAAATAACTGTGAAAAAAAAAAAAAAAAAAAAAAAGCAAAGGAGGCGCATTCATAAAGCCTGCAGGTTGCAGCTTTCTTTGTGACATGACACGATGGAACTTTCCACAAAAGCCCCACGGCCCGTTGGGAACACAGGTGTGAGCAGCATCCCCAGGAAGAGCACTCACATCCCCAGTCACCAAGCCATGAAACCTGGGGGATCTGGATAGCCGCCTCCCAGGGGCAGCCCTGTGCAGATCTGTAGCCCTCCTGCTGTATGGGTGTCTCTGATGGACATTTATGGCCTGTTTCATCTGCACATGACATAATCTTCATTGTATTTATGGCATCCCTGGGTGGTAAGGAAGTGTTCTCATCCCCGTTCTGCAAACTCATCCCGAAGTGCAAACAGGCACCGCGGCGAGCTGTGGTCAGGATCCAGGGGGAAGAAATTTGGGAAGTCAACAGGAGCAAAGTGCCACAGCACGTTCATGGCTGCTGGTGCAGCACCTTGCCCGGGATCACCCATGAAGATCACCCAGGGACAGAAACCCAAGTCTCAAGCCAAAACTGGGGTCCTTGCTCAGGTATCTTCACGTGGCAGTCTGAGCACAGCCAATGTCACGGGATGTCCTTGCGTCTGCAGACAGATGCATCTCCTCGCCAAGCTGCTCAGACACTTTGCAGGGTTCAGAGAAAGACCAGGAGCATCCCCTCCCGCTGCTGGCTGAAGCTTACCCAAAAAGGCCAAGTGCAGCAGTGTGCCCATTGCAGAGGGCTGGCGGCCGCAGCCCCGTAGAAGCGGAAACTCTTTGGGTTACACCAGTGCCCCTGGCTGGTGCAATCCCACATGGGGACATCCCGAGCTCAGCTCAGAGCAGTTCATGCTGCTTGGTTGCTGCTCTCGTTAACCTCAGCTCTACCAAAGTGGGGCCAGTCCTCAGCCCATACCCAGTGGCAGTGCCCCTGCCTACCTTCGGCACTGCTCTCATGTCACTGATTTAAACTCAGGCATGGAGTCCTCCAGGTCCAAGCCCATGCAAACACATCCAGCCTTTCCCCAGCCTGACTTGGCAAGTCAATACAAGGCCACCAGACAGCAACCTGGCCCATGCCACAAGTGCTCAGAGCAGCACTGGCCACCTACTGGGCCTGGCTCTGCATACAGTTCTCATGCCAGGGGATGTGGCTGCTTAAATAAAGCCCTGTAATCACAGCTCAAAGGTCACGGCTGGGTCTGGATTGCCTTGCGTGACATTCATACCTTGGCCAAGCTTTTGGATCTGCTTGTCTGCACACTGTGCTGTGATGCTGGAGGCAGATAGGGGATAGTTTGTCTCGCTTGGTGCGAGCTTTGCCGCAGCTGGGATTTGAACCCAGTCCTACAACCTTGCTCAGAACAGCTGCCCCTGCTGCGTCCCACCAAGAGCACAACCCCAGCCATCCCACCCCCGCTTGGGGATAGGGATCCCCAGGTGCAGAGCCAGGGGACAGCAAGCCACAAGAGGGCACTTTCATCTCCCAGACACCGCTGCGGTAGGTTCCACATATATAAATATATAAGTGTGTGTGTGTATATATATATATATATATATATATATAAAGTCTGAAGCCAGGAAGAATGAATCACTCGGCGAAGGGGGAGCTCTGGTTTGGTGACAGGCGCTGGCTTGTGAGCAGGTCTCCTGGTGAGACCGGGAACTGGCGGTGCAAAGAAAAACACCTCTGACGGTGGCCGGCTGTCGGATGGAGGACCCGGGGAGCCTGGGGCGGCACAGAGCAGCCGCCGGGAGCCAGCAAGCACGACTTGCTGCAGCAGTGACCTCAGTAGGCTATAGAAAGGCAATAGCAGCACTGCTTCCAAGTTAAATAAAGACAGATATTCCACTCAGTGCCTTCAACCACCCTCTCTGGAGCCTGTTCATGCTCGTTCCTCTGCAGCCATTTAAAAAAAAGGCCCAGAAATGCAAGGAGATTTCTCTACAGCAGCAAACCTGCTTTACTCACCAATCAACCCAGGTTTGAGCTCTACCCTCTGCATCACTCCACTGCCCTGGAGCAAGGGGTTGAGTAAAACACATAATGAAAGTGAGAGCTCGAAAGCTTGGGAGCAAAAACTGGCTTCTCCGCACAAATAACATTTCTTTCTCTGGGTGGTGCTGTCCTGTCTCTGGCCAGAACAGGAAACTTCAGCATCCTTTTCCTTGTCTGCCAAGGTTGCTCGCCTCCAACTGGGTCCATCCCATGTTGCCCAGTCAAGTGGAAAATACCATGATGTATATCTTTCCTTGGCAATTTTGAGATGCATTGGGGCAGCGCATAATCTAGAGCCTTGAAAAGTGGAAATCTTTGTGTCTTGTGAAAACACCATGAGTGAAAGAAGGATTCTGACTGAAGCAGAGAAAGGTCCTGCTTTGGTCAAAGTATTTGCTGGTATTCCTACATGCCACTGAGTGATGCAGCTGCCTCTGGGTGACATTGTAATTTCTTCAATACAAAGAAAAATACAGCTAATTACAGAGGAGGTGGCTGTGCCCATGCAGGCAGGACCGTCCCTGGAGCTGGGACAACCATCATGACCTCAGCAGGTAATCTGAACTTAAGAGAGAAAAACTGTATGCATGGGGTAGGGAGATTTAAAAACAAAAGTACTGTAATCACAGTTACTCTTGCACATTGGGAAATCTGGGACTTTTAAGTATTTCTGGCAGCTCCACATTTGGAGCAGGGGAATGCTTTTTTGCCTAAGTTCTGCTGTTTCAAATGTTGCAAACATTCGAGCCAACTCAGCTGGAAGCTACGGCCATTTTTCTGACGCGGAAGAGGAACGAGAACATCCAGCCTCCACAGGCTTGTGGGGCAGATGAAATTATCACTTTCCAAATCAGCCAGCAGTCACAACACCCAGCACATGGGACTGTGTTGAGCCAGGAGCTGCTCCACAGGCACACACACCACTCGTGGTATGCCATCACCTCGCAGAGGTCTACCCATGCAGGGTTGTGGCACCAACTCACAACTTAACTTGTGCCTGGGCTCTCCCAGGAGCCCCAAAATAAGTGGTCTGGCTGTTACTTTAGTAGTATGTTAAGTAATAGGAATAATTCACCCTGCTGTAGCTACTCAGCTTGTGACGTGGCCGTCTGCCCAGAGACAACGTTCCTGCTGGGTGAGGAGGTGTTTTGGATGGCGAGCTTTCTAGGGCAAGGCTCGTCTTTCTCAGGTGTTTAGGAGACACGCAGAGCACACTGGAAACTTTAATAAGCACTGCAGTAAATCCTCAGAGGATTTGATTTTATTCCAGGACAAAATCTGGGACATGGCTTTGGAGAGGCTTTGGAGAGGAATGGAAAGAATTCCCCCCTCAGAGGCAAAACCGCAGCGTTTCGCGGTGTCACCCTTTCCTGAGGAGAAACAGCAGCTTTCCACTTGCCGAAGAGGTGCGGGGCGGAAGGCACGAGGGCAATGGTTTCCTTCGCAGACCCATTAATCTGTGTGTGTGCTGGAGAGGGACGATCACAGCATTGCTTTGCAGCCTGCTTTTGCAAAATTTCATGCTGGTGAACGTAAATCTCTACCCTGGGTGACATCACAGCTGTCTCTGTAATTCCTGGGCAGATATAGCCCGGGCAGCAAGCCTATATGCTCCACTCTGCCCCTCTGGGTGCTCAGCCACAGCCCGTGCATCTTAGCCTCGGGGTGACAGCAAACCCCATCCCTCACCCCAATGCCAAGTGCGCTGATACCAAAAATGCATTAGGAACAAGCACACATTTGGCAAATCGTTTTATTCATGGTAACAATGTAAGAACCTTTTAGCTTTCAGATATAAGAATAGAGCAAGTTTCCTATTGCTGGTGTCAGCTGGTTGCATCTTGGTCCTGTTGAAGCCAACAGCAAGAGCAGGATGGGGAACAGCCGGTGATGAGCCTGGTCCCCCAAGACAGGCAACTCCTCTGTGCAGGGCAAAATGCACTTTCTGATTCATCCGTGATTTTAAGCTTTGACTATTCCAGCTCAAAAATATTTAAGAAAAAGAAGAGGGGAAAGGAACCATGAAAACAGAAATATTTATTTTAGAAAGAACTGAAATGCCTAAATATTGAGTTTTCGTGCTATTTGAAATAAAATCAGAGGGTTCTTTCTAATCAAATGTTTCTCAGGATGGTGAAAAAAAAAAAAAGAGTGCGTTTATTTGACAACTACCAAATAAGGCACTTCAAACTTGAAAACAGTTGGAAAAAAGTCTGCATTTGAGACACATTTGTGAAGTATTTCGGCACTGCTGAACCCGCGCAGCAGGGAGGGTTAGCTGTGTTAGCCTCTAACGAAAGGAAGCTTGAGCAATCTCCCCACCCGCCCTTCTGCTTTAACTCTCCTCTCCTTGCTACCTCCTTGACCAACTCCAACTCAACAGCCTCTACAAGGACAGATGGTCCAGTCATTACTAATTTTCTATAGATTTTGTGAAGATCAGGAGCTGGGTAGAGGGGAGAGACCCAGATTAGTCCACCACCAAGGAGGAAGCAGGCAGAGCTCAGACGTTACGCCTCCTGCTCGGTGGCTAGCACTAATCAGCACCAGCCCGGCTCTGGCCTGTCGGAGAGGACACAGTGGGAGGAATGTGATGAGTTTGGGGACAAGGAATACGAGCCCACAGGAAACCAGGCCTTATTAATTTTGCTGTCCGCAGAACATCTTGTAATGGAGAAAGGAAAAAAATAAAACAACAAGCAATCACCAAGCAATGTTGTTGCATCCTTCTCTGGGAGGCTCCTTACACCCTCTGCTGAAGGGTTTGACACCACAGACGACAACCAGGACAAGGCAGCAGCCACCAGCCCGGCCATCCCGCTGGGGCAGGTGCCCCTTTGATCGCCTCTCCGGGGCTGGCCCCCTCCTGCTCCCACGTCCGGGTGCTCCGTGCTCGCTCGTGTTCTGCTCTTCTGTTTCTGTTTATTTGTCCTCGATTGTGTCATTGTCTTAACCAGAAACTTGGAAAGCCTGCTGGCTTGTGTTGCCTTGCCATCTGGCGGCTAGCTAATGATTACAGTAGCAAACAAAACCCAAACATTTTAAAATAGGCCTGATGAAAGTTCTTTTTTCTTTTTTTTTTTTTTTTTTTTTTAAGAAGACAATGAGATGGGAAAGGGGAGAGAGAAATGTGTCTGAGTCCCTGCCTCCTCCCAGGCTGATGAGGAACTGTCACCAGAGCTCTTTGGACAAGTGGAGATGCCCAAAGATTTTGTATCTCAAAATTCCTGATGGGTAGAGATGGGGAGACTGAGGCACAGGGTCACTTGGTGTGCCTGTAGAAGAGCTAAATGTCATGATTGTCAAGAAGTGTCTGCATTGTGCAGAGGGGAACCAGCCAAGGAAAGGTGGCTCTGAGTATAAAGAATCTTTTTCCAGATATTTTTCCCCTGAAGTCTGGGTCTCAGCTCTACTAAGACAGTGGCAGCCGTGCCATCCATCCTGGTAGGATCACACTTGCAAGAATCGACCAGTGAAAAATGGATTCTGGCTTAAATGAAGCGATCTTATCTTTGGCCTCTTTTCCTCCCCCTGAGGGGAAAATGAATGACTGTGGCTGCCTGGTTTAGCTTCTATTTCCCTGGGTGGTTACGGGTGGTTGGGCCCTATGAATCAAAGTGTCGCAGCAGAAGCCAGGAAATGGGCAAGGATGGAGAACAGGAGCTGAAACCACTCTACCACAAAGGGTACAGGCAAGGGAAAGACCAAAAAGGTCTTACCTGACTTCAGCTAGGGACTCAAGGTGGTGTTTCGGCAGCTCCCCAAGCTTTTTTTTTTTTTTTTTTTTTTTTTTTGAGGCCAGTTTTTTGGAGGGCTTAATCATAAAAACTGGAGTTTTGCAGCTGCCATCTGCCCTTCTACTCCAGTGGCAATGTGTAAACATGAATGAGGTTAAGGACTTGGCTGGGGGAGGTCGGGGACAGCAGCATGGAGAGGTGAAAGGAGTGATGGAGAGGAGAATCTGCGTGGATTGAAACTGCTCAACAGATAGGAGATAAATGTCCACTTTCTTCCTTCCTAAAATAAACTCATCTGATACTTCAGCCACTCCCTGTGTGTCAGACCTGTGCATGCTCCGTCTAAGGTTGCTTCATTTAAGTCAGAATCCATTTTTCTCTGGGAAAGGACCGATGGAGGTTGGCTCTGCTGGTTTGCTCCAGCCTTTTCCAGCAAAAGGCCATTCTTGACACAAGCCAGCTCTCTGCCCTTAGCATCCCTTGCTATCTTCAATATTACACAGTCCTTGTTGCCATAGCATCTGAGCATAGTTATCTCTGCAATGACTTTGTGTAATGGAGCCCTGCTATTATCTCTATTTTGCAGATGGGGAACCAAAACACAGAAAAAATGAAGGACAGGTCTGCATAGTACTGAGACTCATGCTGCACGTGACAAAGCACTTTGGTACTTAATTCCTGCTGCCTTTCCTGGGGCCAGAAAGTTTTGTAAATCCCACTAGACCCATTTACCTCCATAGGTACAGATTTTTTTTGCATTTGACTTGCTGCAAGTCAAGGAGCTGCCTCCATGGAGCACTTGGTCACCAGCCGAAGCAGCAGCTCATCCTCTTTGGTGCTTTGTCAGAACCTCTGATCCCAGGAAATGAGTTGAGTTTTCCAAATGAGGCATGCCTGGTCCACTGATAAAGAAGGTTCCAATGGGCAGCCCAACTTCTTTCCCCTACGTGCCTCCTAATTTCTCTCAGTTTCTGGTTGTTCCCAGTACATTTGCTTCCAAAGACAATTTTTGAGAGGCAGCTGGTCTGCAAGGTGCTGTAAAAATGTGGGTGCTTCCTGCATATGCACCTTAAAGCTGGATCTTAGGCATGCACAGAAAGGAGGATCAGCCCCTTGCATTTTCCTGCATTGGCTGTATTCCTGCTGTATCCCAGCTTCTTGGGGAATGTGTGCCAAAGGCTCCAACTTTATCACAAAAAAGGCTGTGAATTTTGCACCCAGTGGAGTCAGCAGTGAGTTTTATTGACTTCAGCACCATCATAAATTTACATAGTGTTTTCCATGCAGAGATCACAACTCTTTTTATCATTCCCTTCAGGCTTTGGCTGCCTCAGGCCCAGAGCCATTATCTGATCCATGGAAGTCAGGATATCTTGGTACCTCAAAGATCAAAAGGAAATTTTGCACGGTTCAGAGAGAAACGTTCTGGGGCTGCTGGATGTGCTGACTTGGAGCAGATTTCTCTTCCTGTAGAAGCCAATGGAACCTTTGTTGCTGGGATCAAAATCTATGCTAGAAAGCTTTGCTGCATTAACTCTAGTGATCCAGCTAAAGGGACCATCCCTACCTTCTGCTGAAACAGTTGTACAAAAGTGTTTATAGCCACATAGTTCCAGAATATTCTTTTAAACTGAGCGTTACACCCGCACAAGAGTCCTTGCATACCCCACAACACCCCTAGCACAGACAGAGCTGCTTCAGCTCTGCAGCATAGCTGTGAAATGAAACCACGACATGAGCAAAGCCAGCTGCACCTGTAAAAGTGTTTGTCCTTATAACCACCACAGCAGCATCATGCTGCCAGCTGAGCTCTGTCAGGCAGGAATCATGGCCAGAGCCCTGCTTACCAAAGCCTGCAGCTAGACCTGACCTCCTCTTGATCTGGGAAGTGAAATAAGTCAGTTCTGCTGATGTGAGCAGTGGCTGGCATGGACAAAAGACAATACGACAGCGCTGCTGGGACTTTAAATATACGACACTTTTCATGCTACGAAGAGGTGAAATAGATTTTCTACCATTCTACCATTCCATTTTGAGCACTGGGTATGAGTGGGATTTTTTACCAGTTTGATGATTAAGTCACACCATTAGCAGGGTAGCTCAGCAGAGCTTCTGTCATGTGGAGAAAGCCTGCAGCCCTTCCCCATGGCTTCAGCAACTTCCCACTGGGTGTCACTCCAGCAAAACTTGGCCTCGGAGTGCCTGGATAGAGATGGTCATCCAAGGGCTCTGCTGCGGAAACACCACCTTCCCTTTGGGAATGCTCCGATGTTTAGGAACAGGCAGGATAACAGGAGCACACGGTTTACAAGTGTCTGTTGCACTGGGACCTCTACTGAACTTCCTTCATCAATCTCCATCAATCCTCCCTTTGGTACAACCCAATTTGGTGTCTGAAACAGCTCCCTTCCTCCTTTTCCCTCCCCTCTCTCGCTGCCCCCCAACACACACATGCACATTTCCTTTTCCTTAAGCAAACAATTTTCAGATTTAAAAGTGAATTCTTAGTGCAGGCTGGAAAAAGACAATGTGGCCTTGCTCCTTATCTCCTGCTATCTGCTGCTGCTTGTACTCACAACAAGCTGTGAGCCTAGATTGGGTTTACAGTAGATTTCAAGTGTTTATGAGCCACAGGAGGGAGAGAGAGGAGGGGAAATCTGGTCGGTGAGATAAGTCCAGGAAATAGGGCTAGTAACTGGAGCAGAGTCAACAAGTTGAGTGAGCAACCGGACACCTCTAAAGACCCAAGGATGTGTGACTCAGTGTCACGACTTCAGTTCCCGCAGCAAACAGGAGTGCTTAAAGGGGATTCACTTGTAATTGTTGAGGGGGATTCATGCCTGGGATGGAGAAGGGAAACATCTTGATCTCTTTACAGACCCTGAATATTTTCCAATTAGGAGCCCAAATTTAAGCTCCTCGATCCATAGGCAGGCTCCTAAAATAAACTGCTTCATTTTTAAGGATTGCAAAGTACATGCTGGTTTCAACAGCAGCTCACGGGTCACTCTATCACACTACAGGGTTTTATAATGTGTTGGGTAAATCTAGAAGCTCTCTGGGGCCTGAAGCATCATCTGGTCTTTGTTCATATGCCACCTAGAGCAATGTGGCTTAGTACCAACAGGACGAGGTAGTAGCTGCTCACATGGTCACTAGGATATTTTTATAATCACCTTTTATCCCCATGTGGACAAGGTTTGTGATAGTAACTGGAAAAGTGTGTAGACTTCATCTGTAATATATTTCAAAGACAAAAATATCTGAGTTGGTTTTATCAGAGAACAGTAATTCACATTGTTCTAGACAGCTCAAAAAACCGTCTCTAAGCATGGCTGTTAAAAGAAAAAAAAAAAAAGTGAAGTTGTATACTCTTCCCCTGAAAGCCCAACTTGAACATGTCTTCATGCTTTGAGGGTTATTTCTAACCTAGAAAAAAGAATTGCAAACCATATCCTTCAGGAGAGATGCCTGGTTTTACCTTAAAATCTGTAATTTATGACATACCTTTCATATCTTAGCTACTGAATGGGAAACACGAGCTGCTGTTTCTATAAAGCAGAAGAAGGCTCTCAGGAAATGTTTCTCCCTGTTGTCACAATGAACATCTAACTAACTCACACCAACTGCCTGACACAGGAAACCATCACTGCCCTCTGAAATTGTCGTGGCCAGGTCTGAGTGTCACAGTTTCTACTCTTTGATGAGTTGCATAAACAAGAGGTTTGTGCCAGGTCACCAGCACAGGATGTGGCACAAAGAAAAACCTTGTCAGGGTAGTGCAGAAGTCCATTTCTGTAATTATTTACTCTGTATTTCCTATAAAATAGGCCCAATTCTGACTAGGGGACACCTGCATGCACTCAAAGCCATTCCAGTGAACTGGCTTTGGATTCTCAAGATAAATCTCATCTGTGTAAGAGCTGCAAGCTCTTTTGCAAGAATTTATCTCCTTTGCCTTTTCGGAGGCCACAATGACATTGATTTCTGACAGCTATCAGCTGCAGAAGCCTGGACCACCACCCACGGATTTTGTAATGATTTAGCTGAGTTTTTTTGTTTTGGTTTGGTTTGTTTTTTTTTTTATCAGGTACCAGTTAAGCCTCCCATTTGGGTGCATTATTCTGTAGTTAACCTACTCAGTCAGCACCTTCAGTTTTCCTCCCCTTGTTGTCGCAGTCCTATCACACATCTGACTTCAGTAGTGAGCCACAGCATCCCAAGGTTTGTGTGCTTGAGTCTGGTGAGACATTAACCATTGCTCAAGGCAGTGCCCCTGGTCCAGGCACTCCTAAGCATACTCTTCAACTGCTCTCAGTCATTCACAAAAAAGGAGACTGAGCCTTTCTTTTTCCTTCACACAGTGTCCTTCTCCACCTACACACCTTCCCCTGTGAATCTCCTTCATATCCCTGTTTCATCCTTTCAATGCTCTTGTCACCTGGGGCAAATTTGCTTTCCTCCCATCTCCTTCTCTTGAAGAGGGAGCAACATTACTTTCTTCTTGTCCCAGACAATCTCTTTGTCCCAGAAACCTCTGATCACAATAAAGCCTGTTGATCTCAGCACTTCCCATTGTCTCTGTTCTGTTAGGGATGTCCTGGAGGCCCTGTCAGAAAAGAGGGACACACACTGACACTGAGCTATTTCACGATACAGCAAACGCTCACAGCAAGCACTTCATAATATTAACCAAAGAGATTTCCCAAGTCATCGCTCCTTTCCATATGGGAATAGTTATTCTTGCATAAAGCACCTTCAAACCGAAAGAGCTGCAGCCTTGCTTAGGAGGAGTGGGCACTGAAATGCTTTAATTTGAGTGGTGTACTCCAAGCTGTCTGATGATAGTGCGTAGACAAGGCCCGAGGTATAAGAACTCTTCAAGGGAAAGCTTTTTGTGGAAAGCACTGTAAAACACCATTTTACAGTGTTGTTCTAAATTTCCTTTTTATTTTATGGTTCATCTAATTCAAAGAGAAACCTTCTCTGCAGAGAAGTGGAATGGGAAACATGCCTCCATGTCAAAACATTTGGAATCACATCAAGCTCCTGTTTTAGCCATTTATTTTACTTTAATTCACCTATTTTTATTCTTTTGTTTGTTTGGTTGTTTTTTTCATGTGTTCAGCTGTTTACATTGTTTTGGTGGAGCTGACTTCCTCCTTCCTCTCTTCCCTCCTGTTCCCCTCTTTTACCATCCCCATTGGCTTAAATACAAGGTGAGTCATTTTAGGAAACTAAGCTCTGGAAAGAAAGAATTGACATTTTTTTTGTTGTTTTGTTTGTTTGTTTTTCTGCAGACACCAGAGCAGATGGAGCCCTTTAGAGCTCCAGATGTGTCTTCACAGCTGCCTGGTCTCCTGAGCAGCAGCTACTCCAGGAGCTCAAGCCAAAAATGACTGTGGAGGCTACCAGGGAGCTGCAGGTTCCCATTACCTCTGTTCAAGCCTTTAGGGCTTGATCTGTCGGCCTTGCAGAAACCTCAGGTTGAGCAGACGCAAAGGGATCAAGCTGTAGAAATGGACTTTGTAGGATACCAGAGCTGTGCCTCATTGAGTTTTGTGCTTCAGAAAAGGTTTCAACCTTCTCTCCTAGGAGAGGTGCCTCACATGACATTGGTGATGAAAAAACAGAGTAGCAGTGAAGCTTGCAGTGAATGCGGGGTCATTGCTACTTCTCGTTTCTTCAGAGGCAAAACTGTTGGAGGAAGAGGCTTGCTTTTAATTTCTTCCACTTTTTTCTTCAACTTTTTTAGTTAGTGTCAGCTAGGCGGGTGTCCACAGCAGCACTTGGAAGTGAAAGACAGGGGTAGAGGTGTATGTGTGACAACAAATATTGGAATTATTTGCCTAAAGGGGCATAGGAGACTTATGGGGCAAAAAAAGGAGCAAGTCAGAGGTATGGAAATAGGCACTCCCCTTGCCTCGAAAGCGACATCAGTGTGACCAGTCTTCTTTTGGGGGCCTTGGACTCTCAGGTCCAGAGTGTGTGGCAGCTGTGTTGCTGGCAGCCGTGGCTGCTCAGGTAGGCCTTCTGCAGGTGCTGCTGTGAAGGGTGCAGCATTGGTCAATTGGGGTTTTGTGCCCAGATGAACCAAAAAATCCCAGTAAAAAAAGCATCACAAATCTCACGTATACAGTCATGAGGTCTCAGGAGAGCTAAGGCTCCATGCAGAGGCTGCTGGGGACCACTCAGGAGCATCAGTTTCCACGGCATAAAAGGTTTGCAATAATTTCTGTCCCACTTCTGCCACCAGGATGCTTTTCTGTGGCCTTAGGTCTTACCACCTTGTCCTTAAACTTTCCTTCCTGTCCTTTTGACTGTTAAAATGTATTCAGGTCAGGAAATGTCTTTCATTATAACATTTATATACTGCCTAAACCTACCTGCAGGAGGATATCTCTAAGGTCTAATAAGAAAACTAAAGAAAAATAAAACACATGAACTGAGAAACATACAAGTCCAGTCACAAACCAGCCTGCTTTAACAGGAGAGTTACATAGCATCCTACGGACTGTAAATAATTTCCCAAAAATGTTCATAAATAATGGAGGAGAACTTGAACAGTTTTGTTAAAAAAAAAAAAAAAGGCAAAACCACACTTCTTCTAACTTCATAATAAACATTAGTCAAACAGCCCAATCAGTAACACCTCCTCAAACCAAGACAGTAAAAGATTCTTGTTCCCACTAAGCAAAATTTTTAATTCCTGTGAGACACATGAACTTTCACCTAACATTCCTTTTTCAAGAGTAATACATAACCTAACAATTATGGCAATTCCTTTTTTCCTAACCCCTCATTTTAACTCTGTAACTCAAACTTTTCTTTTGTTGTGATAATGATTTTATCAATCATTTATGACTATTTATTTTAATAAACTAATCACATTCAGCATTAATGTTAGACTTGAGTGAAACACATTTTATTTCAAAAGTGTTTTTTGTGGTAGAAATTGATTTAGAAAACCTAAAATGTTCCTCCCAAAAACATTGATAACAACTTTGCTGATATTCACTGGAATTTTTCTAAGTGCTTTTAGTTACATTGACTAGTTAAAATCAAACAGCCTACCTTCACTGAAATGGGTCTTTCTGATTTTTCTGAATGAAATTTTCTTAGATAATTGCTTTAATTTTCCTTAAAGTAAACATTAGATAAATGTATTTTCATGCTAAATTCTAAATTTGACCTTCTTGTTGATTCTAGATGAAAATAAATGTTATCAAGTAGGAATTTCCTATAGAATTAATATTTTAATTTCAGCAACACAGTACTATTATGACTAATGATTATTAAATTCAGCTGTTTCTTAGAGTTCCATCCATGCATGAGTACCTATTGTATTAGACATTGCTTAAAGATAGCAAACACACACACACAATTTGCAGTCACAGAGGGGTTCTTATCTCGTTCAAAAACTTCCCAGCAGTACACCAGATGAAAAATCAGATGAACATCTCTCCCTGGTAGTTCTGTGTTTCACCCTTTCTTTCTTGAGGGGAAAATTTATGAGTCTATTTTTATTCAATCTGTTGGACTTCTCTGTGAGATGTGCTTGTACCAGCAAAAGCAAGTTCAAAGACACACTCGCTGCTTTGGGAACAGAAAGTGGGAAGGTGTCTTGAAGTTCTTTGTGCATGTGTGATTTTGCCTCTTGGTCTCAGATGGGTCTTCAAGCTCTCTCCCTCCCAACCACACAAATTTTTGTGGTGACTGATCTCACTGGACTACTTGGACAGAATCATCACCCCAAGCTTTGGCTGATCTTGTTGATAACTTGGGCTCAGGCTGCTAATAGTCTTCAATTTTAGGACCAAGACTATGAGAGGAACAAGGGGAAAAAAGTTGTTGCCATTATTTTCCCATAGCATGTGGAAATGATGATGGCCAGTTAAAAATCACCACATTTTCCTCTTAGGAAAGAGAAACTGAAGCACAGAAGTGTGTGTGTGGTTATATGTCAAGCACTGGAACTCCTTTTGACTTCACATACTTTCCCCTTATTTCTAATTAACATGTTGAGGAATTTTAAAATGTAATAAACATTATTTCTAAACAACCAGAAAGTAAAGCTTGCTTATTTCTGGTTTGATGTAAACATTTATAGCACAGCTCCATCCTTAAACAGTTAATCTTATAGTGACCTATTAAAATAAAATGAATTGTGTTATAATTCATCCTAAAGCAACCTCAGGGTTAGTGTATCAGGTAACTCCTGCTTTTGCAGTCCTCATGACGTTTTTAATCAAATTCAGCTGTAATTGCTGGAGCATACACATGCCTCTTTTAATACTCTGCCTACATTTGGGACTCATATGAGTCTGTTTTCTCTTAACGTATCTAATAAATAGAAAACATGAAAAGAGCACATTTTGCAGGACTCTGAGCTTTTCCACCGTTTCATTTGTTCTAGCAATTGTCCAACAGGCTTATGAGAATCGAGCACTTGTCAGCTTTCCCCCACTTGGATAAAATTCTTTGCGGGTTTTAAGTCACTGTTTGTGTTGCTAGCACCCTGTTAAAGGGGGCATAGGCACAGGCAAGAGCAGCTGCCACAGAAGTGAGGTGGAAGTGCGGATGTGCGAGAGGGAGAGCTTTCATTGGCATCTTTTAAAAATCACTGCCAGTGATGAATGTTGAAATGTTGCTTACACAAAAGTCACCTACGGTTTGTTGATGAAAACTTGAGATGTCATGTCTGCGTTGAAGCTATTTGTGTAAACAAAACTTCTGTAACTTTCTCTGCTCAGGAGGGGGGGAGGATTTTTTTTTTTTTTTTTTTTTTTTTTTGGTCTCCAATGCTGCAGCTGTTTCCAATTTGCCAGCAATTTTCTTTTGGGCTAGTAAAGCTCCCAAGATGACTGCAACTAGCCACATGGGTTTCTCGACTCGACAGTGGGGTTTGATTACAAGGGGTAGCAAACCCAGCTCGGGATTCGGGGGAAGCATTTCCCCTGCACTTTTAAGTTCTTTACGTCCTAACTTTTTGTTAACACCAGCCTTTAAAGTTTATTTCATTGCAGTTTAGTCAGTACCGTGCTCAGTGGCCCTGTGCATGTCTCTCTGTGGGAACTAGGCTGCGATTTCGAGCACATCTGCTTAAAAATAAAGGAAATTCGCGGGGAAAGTGCCCGGGAAAGGTGCAAAAGCCCGTTAGCTGCCCCCCCCCCCCCCCCCCAACAGAAAGAATAGGAAGAGGGGTTTGTTAGCACAATGGTAAGCCCTTGGGGTTCCTCTTCAGCGACGTGTTTTTTGTAATTCACACGTGGAAACGTGAGAAAAGAATGAAAAATGACTTTGAAATGTGATCTGATTCGGTCGCTAGCTAGCTCGGTTGTGAGCGTGTAGAGAGGTGTTCGCATCCCCGCCGAATAATGAGATTAATGCAAACAGCATTTTTAACCCTGATGGATGCGGCTTTTTAAAACCATTAAAAAATGACAACGTTTATTGTTTCGGTCTCCGAAAGAGCCGTGCCTGCTGCACACCTCGTGCGTCCCCCGCCGTTTTGGTTTTCCCTTCCCTCGGAAGTTATCTTCCCGAGATCTTCCTCTTAAAATCCCGGGCTCTTACCTTGCCTAGGAAACTCCCTCTCGTTAACAAAAACAACAACAACAATAATAACAAAGAATCCAAAGAATTTCTATATTAAAAAAGTGGCTCTGGCTAGGTCCCTGGTCACTAGGTACAGGTCTGAGTCTGTTTTCCTTGGAAATTGGGAGGAATGCTAAACGCCTCGTCTACCAGCGAGTAAATTGTGTGCGGAGCTCTAGGCACGGCTCCCAAGTTGCCCTTTCACCCCTTCACTTTATATGTTCCTCTTATTAAGGAGAAAAATGTTTCAATATGTTGGAATTTGGGGCAAAGCCGGGAAGGAGAGAAAGAGAATAGAGAGTGGAAGGACATTTTCCAAATAGTTTTGGTAACCCTTCTGAGGGTTACATTTAAAATTGATGTCGTACGAAAATCCCTGGAAGTTTCTCCCCCACGTTAGTGCAAAATATTATCTGCTAACCCTTCCGAGATGGCAATGTGCACCAGAAGCGTGACACCGCTGGGAAAAAGTATCCCTGACTTGAAGATGGTTTTCCTTCTCCTCCCTAAATGTGTTAGTATTTGATAACTATTGTTAATTAGCTAAAAGGGTCTGCAGCTTTCGGCTTGAAGAGAGAAAGGCTGAATTCTTGATCTTGAGAGAATAGGCTTGAGACAATTTCATTTCGCTTATCCAGCCATGTGCATCTGCGAGCTCGGTGGATGTGGTCTGTAGTATTTTCAGTTTTGCTTCAGA
Organism: Anas acuta; assembly: GCF_963932015.1. NCBI lineage: Eukaryota > Metazoa > Chordata > Aves > Anseriformes > Anatidae > Anas > Anas acuta. The sequence continues at coordinate 6,475,382 of NC_089001.1, read as the reverse complement.
GGGAAACGGGTTAACTATTTTCAAGGTAAGAGTCAGAAAAAAATCCCAAAGTAAGGAACGATGATTTTAAAACGGATATTTGAAACTTCCTTATTTTAAAAGGGGATTTAAAGTAGCACTTGAGCTCCACTCAGCGTCTCTTTTCGGCTTGACTCCTCAGCAATATTTTTTTAAGAAAGTTGTGAATTTTTTTTCTTTCTCTCTTTTTTTTTTTTTTCCTTCTTTAAAGTTGCGAGTAGCGCCAGACAGGCTCACTGGGCGAAGATGTCACATAGCCGTGATTAATCTGAGGGAGCAGCTGAAATATTGATAAGGGGAAAACGGAAATCAAATGAAAAGTAGAGGGCACAGAAGAGAGGGAAAGGAAAGCACGTCCTGGAGCTGCGAGCACTGCAGAAGCCCCCTGAGGAAATGCCTGGTTGATGCAGCCTGTCTGGATGGGCTGGGAATTTTAACTTCAGCGCTGCTTTGGATCTAACAAGTTTAATCTCTCCTTTGCAAAACTGCAGCGGCAGGGTAGTAATCCACAGCTGGTGGGGAGTTTTATTTTTGGTCTCAACCTGGATCTTTACAAACTGGTCTGCCACTGGTTGAGGGGAAAGGGTAAAAAAGGTGAGTCATTTAAATCCTAGTAATAAGAATAAGCGAGAGGTGAATCTAAAAGTGCTTTGAGGCCCTTTTATATTTCGGCTGATGCTGGCTGGGCAATGTGATTGATAAATAATCCACAGCAGACTTCTTAAGGCTGGTTCCAAATATGCAGATGTATTTATTTATATGAACATGTGTAATTATAAGAGGGAGGTAAGCGGGGGTGGGGGAACGCTAATCAGGGGCAAAGAGGGGAGCAGGGGAACTCGATATGTGAATCCTTGACCCTAGAAAATTTACTGACTAAGGAAAATTACCTTGTCCCTCAACTCTGTCTACCCCCACCCCCCATTGCAAGTTCAGAAGCAAAAGAAACTGGAATGTGTTAGGAAGGAGGACGACAAAAAAAAAAAAAAAAAAAAAACTACTTATCAGAAACACATTGTCGATTTTATAATCAGTTGCCCTTCTGTGCCAGCTGGCCGCCTAATAAATGCTTTAAAAAACAATAAAAGGGGGATACGTGCAGATAGAGAACTTTTATTTTCCAGAGTTGTTGGGCTGTTTTTGTGTGTGCGCGTGGTTTTTTTTCTTCTTCCCCCTTCCTCTCTCTGTGCTTGTAACTCACAGATGTTTCATAGCAAGGCACCGGCGGGCACGGGGACGCTTCCCCGGCTGCCGGGCACGGCCGGCGGAGCAGCGGGGCCGCGGCACGGGCAGAGCAGAGCCAGGCCCCCGCAGCGTGTCCCGAGCACTGCGAGGCGTGCTGACCGCTCCTGCGCAGCTTCACGCGTGGTTCTGGTCCTGTAGCATAACGCCGGCAGTAAACTGAGGATAAATTCGTGTCTTCTCCCCCACACGCCCCGGGAAAACGGGAGCGTCAGAGCAGCAGCACTAACGAGCTGCATGCTAAGGGGGAGGGCGTGCTTTTAAGCGATGCACTAATTGCAGTAAGCTAATCGTTTTCGGGCGCTTTCCAAGGGGACTACAGATCCTGAGAGAAGCGGGTAGAAAAAAATAGTTGTCAGACCTGTTAGTGACTACAGATTTATTTTCCCACACACCATTAAGTTTCTCACAATTGTTGTTAATCTCTGCATCTCTGTCGTGGTGACTTGGGGGGCCGGGGGAGAGGCAAAAAACCCGTTCATCGGGAGATCATCAAGTCTTAGAAATACAGAAAAACAGATGCACCTCAGTGATGCAAGCCTGAGATAAAGCTCCGCTGCGTTTGAGGAACGGCACTATCCAAAACAGAAAGGCTGAGATTGACAACTCTGGGCTTTTTATTGCTATTTGGAATGATACTTCCGTTCGCTATTTTTTAAATTTATTGTTTAATTATTATTGGTGAGAAAGGTTCTTTAAATCAATAGAGGCCGGCAGGCTAATGGCTCGGAATGGTTTCAATGAGTCACGAAAGGCAACTGCCCTTCATTTAGCCAAGTGAAACCCTTGGATACAAGTCAATAGGGTTAACTAGTCTCGACATGAAAACATGAGTATTTCAGCTGGCTTTTAATTGTTGGCTAAGAAATTCAGTTAATCAAATGTCAAACGTTTCCCTCTGCTCTCGTCAAAAGTGAAGAAGGCTCTTTTCCTGAGGGGGTGAAAAACCCAAATGCAAAAACAAACAAACTGTTGTTAAAACGCAGAAATAAAACCCTTCTTTATGAAGTCCTGTATATTACTTAACGTTTAGTTACTGTGGTGGACGTTTTTCCTGTGCCCTTTCTTTAAAGGGTACGTATAAATACCTGATGACTTTTCTTTAAATTTTATTATTTATTATTATTTAATTATTTATTATTTTAAAAACGTTTTGTTGTCTTGCTATACTTAATATTTATATATATGTATGTGATTTTATTTTTCTTTTAATTTCAGGTCAAGTTTAAGACCTTTAAAGATACCTGTTAAACAAGTAAGGATGTTTCAGACTGTGCCAGACACTTCGTCTTACGTCAAGGTAAGACATGACAGCATCTTTAAACAGGTAATGTCAAAAATTACAATCCTTAAAAATTTGTAGTAATTTGTATTAGTTGAAAGTCTCATTCCCATTCTCACTGAACTTAGCAGAAAAAAAAAATAATCTTTTACCTTCTGTGGGAGAGGGGTTAGTGTCTGAAGTATCACAGTTATAGTTCTGGAAATATGCAGGGCTGAGTCAAAAGTTGAATCATCAGGAAGTAACAATATGTTAAAGTGGTCTTGCCTTTTATAAATTATTGATGCTTGGTTTGGTGGATTATACTATAACTACTATTATAGTGAGAGTGTCCTGAATTTCATTATAGTAGTGGTTTCTTACTCTGAAGCCAATATGATAGCAGCAGCGTGCTACCAATATTGTATCATAGTGGTTTCTTAATTTGGTTTCCAATTTTCTGATTTCCTAGATACCATTTAGTTTTGAACCAAAGCTAAATTTAATTTAATATCTGTCTATTCCTCTGCTGCGCCAGCCACTGAATTCAATATGCAAGATGATATGAAACGTTCTGGTTTTGAAAGGTACATTTCTAAATGGATTTAGAGGGGGGAAATATTTAATGAGCTGAAGCAAAACATCTCTTTCAGTTACTGAAGAGATGAATTGTCACAACACTTTGTAATTCTGGCATTTCTTCCACAATATTACTTATGTTTTTCCTTGAGCAATTCTTCCATACCATTCAGTAGGCAAATTGACTTCAATTGGTTTTACTGGTGATGGCTAATGCCAGATACTACTAGATGTTGCACTCTGAATAGCTGATTATCTATGTACATTTTCTTAATTAAAAAGTGAATCTTAGAATGTATTTCAATGTGCCGCTTCTGCCTCTTTCATAAGATTAAAACAAATTCCAAAGAAGAGTTGGCACAGCCTTGTCCCTTTATAACTCAATCGAGTACTATATTATATTTGACATCATATAGTTTTTTTTCCACAACAGTTCCCAAGAATGTAAATAAACCAAGCCTGGGACATCTGGGTTACACGTTTAAGGCAAACCCTGCATGCAACAGCACTTAGAGAAAATCTAAAACACAAGCCTCTTCTCTCACAGGCTGAAGAAACACAGAAGGGTGTTAACTAGAGCTGGGTGGATAATTTGTAATGAATAATTTATTACAGGAATTCTCTCTCCCTCTCTCTCTCTCTCTCTCTCTCTCTCTCCCTTTCCCTTAGTCAATGATCCATGCGCCAATTGTGATTTTCATGTACCTACACATTATTGGAAGTGATTCCCTGAATGATTTCTGTGTATATTCCCTAGGCCACAACTCATTTTGTGGGCAGTTTGTTAGAGGTATTAGTATTGGAAATGCAGCTTGGTGGGAGGGCTCCCAGGTCAAGTGGAATTACTTGTATTCCCCAATTGGGTGAACTTGTGGAGCTCTCTGGACCAGGTTTCTATAGGGAATTTTACTGGAAATGGTCAAGATTCCAGATTCAGTTAATATTCCCCCAAATCACACTCATAGCTCAGTGTTTCAAGGAATGTTGATGATTTAATTTTGTTTATTAAATTCATGTAGCTTTGGACAAGATTCCAGAAGAACATAAACTCTGTGGAAAACAAATGAAATTAAAGTCTCATGAAAGCAAATTCACTAAAAGTTCATGTAAAGGAATAAGTTAAGTAGTCTGTGCCTGGCTTTAGCAATAATTTCTCTTTGGAGTTCCTATGTGTGGGAAATGATCTTAGATGTGCTCTGTTTACAATGAAGAGATGAAGGCTCTTTGACATCCTATATTATGGTATCATTGCCTTTTGTTGTGAGGCTAGATCCAGCTGCTGTTACAGTTAGTAGCAAGATTCCTTTTGAATTAAGTGGAACCAAGATGCAGGCCTAAATAATTTAACATTCCAATGGGATTGAGTGAGTCAGTCCATAACTGTGTCAGGATAGCCTTCTCATTAAGTATAATCCTCCAGGCAAAGTGCTTGGACAAAGTTCTCTTCATGTAAGTATGTGTTTTATCTACCAGGAAGAACTTGTATGGCTGGACATACATGCAGCATTTCAGCAAGTGGAGGGATAAGTGAACAGTGTGATGCTGAGCTCTCTGCCTTTTATTACAACCCTTCGTCATCAGCTGCCATTATTTTGGGCAGGGGCCTTGTCTTTGGCATTTTGCCTGTAAAGCTTCATTCACACCAATGTCAATGGGGAAATTACTTGTTCCTCTGCTTAAAAAACTCAGCAGGATTTTGACAGAAGTCTCTTAGGACTGATCCAAAGTTCTCTGAAGACAAAGGAGATACCTCCCACAGACTTAGAGTTTCAAGTTGGGCAGTTCAATACCAGTGGTGCAAAAAGGTACTTTAAGGTCAGTGAAGTTGTTCTTAATGTTAGGAGATGCTTAAATACAGGAGAATTGGAGCCTTAAAAAACACAGGTCAGGTCAATCTTTGGCTCCTCTGAATTTGGTGACAGTTTCCACAGATGCCAGGGCACACAGAACAATTCTGTGACTGGCTTACTTGCAGAAGAGACAGGACTGCCTAATGATTGAGGCACACAGCCAGGAAACATGGGTACAGATACAACCCTGCTGGGGTGGGCTTGGTGTTCCTGGGCAAGGCATTCCAACTCTTTGTTCCTCAATTCCTCCATCTTTAAAGTGTGGATGGAAATGCTGTGCAAGGAGGCACTGTTCAGTTTTTAGACAGCATCTGCCTTCTCTTTCCTGCTTCCCCTCACTCATCTTTGACAACTTGACGAGTCACGGTGAGCAAAAAGTTTAAAAAGTGAGAGATTAAGTTCCAAATCCTTCTCTTTTTCCATTTTTGTTCATGTCATTCCATCTACTGAGGGGGAAAAAATTTTGCTTGTCTCATGGGAGGTAGGGACTCAGTATTTATTTATGACTTCCATGGAATCCCAGCTCATGACATGGTACCTCCATCCTGCAGAAGAAAATCACAATTGGGAGCAGTGTCTTGTATAAAATGTCTTTAACAAGTGTATAATACATACATATAAGTGTTATGTTTATTCCACGCCTTGTGCAGAAGAAAGCCTCCTCTCTGTGTGTTGCAGATGAGAGGGGGTTGCTAGCAGGGTGTTCTCCAGAAGGCCGAGGAAGAACAGATCTGCTGTTGTACCGCTGAGGTACAAAACAGCCTATAACTACCATCAGGTCACAGTTTTTCTCACCATGTTTTTTAAAATGCAGAAGTGTGAGGAAGGACAAAGATGCTGGAGGAGGAGGAGTTTCTGGATTTTAAAATGGTTTAACAGGGATGGTTTGTGTTGAGTCATACTGGCAATGTTCAGCTTGCCAGTGTTGTAACCTTGATTTACGTCACAGGACATGTGGGTCTGCATCTACAGCACTGCCAAAAGATCCTATATAACTTCATGACAGCACTACTCATTCTCTCTTGTATCCCTTCTTGTATGGGCCTTAACACAATAAGGGAGTAGAAAATCATAAGTATAAAATTATTTACGATCATTTATGATTACTCATTTGTTCTACATCATGGATAAATTGTTTCTGTTCCTAAAAGCTGTTCTGGGACTTACTGATCTGCAAATAGTTAATAATCTACTGTATATCAGAGGGTCCTAATCTCATCTAAACATGAGTATTTGACTTTAGAGAATGAAACATGTAATATAATTGAGAAATTAAATTTTGAAAGACAGCACTGGAATCCTGACTGCAAGGGTATGGAAAGAGTTAGGACTATAAGCAAAGCAACATGACCTCTGCATGCTGCATTTTTAATTACCACTGCCACAAGCTACTCTGGGCCACAGCAGTCTTGACTCTCCTCCTGTGCTGCTGCCTGTGCTTTAATATGTGAGTAAAGACAGTGCAAGAAGAATCTGGGGAGTCTTATTCTTTCACTTTTCTTTTGCTCTTGGGCGACATCCAAACCCTTCTCCCCTCCTGGCATGGATAAGTCACTGCCTCTGCTCCTGGTGCCCCAGCGCTCAGTGCCCAGGTTCCTGCCAGGCGCCACCCGTGGGGACAGGGAAAGGCAAAGAAGTCATAGAAGAGGGCGTTAGGGGTCCCTCCTCTTCTTGAATGTCTGCAAATTGTTGCTGGGGTGCAGGAATCCCCCTTCTCGCCCTCTTCACCTGCAAGACTCCCCCTTCCCCTGAGCTATCGCATCAGTGCCTCCTGCTTTCGTGCTCTCCTTTCCAGCCTTCCCCTTCCAAGGTGAACCTTGCTAGGGGTGATTTTCCCTGGGGTGTCCCGCATTAAAACACTGGCTGACCTGTGCAGAAAATGGTCTTCGGGCAGACCTCTGAACGGGAACGAAGACGGTCTTTTTTCCAGCCTCGCAGAGATGGGAAGAAGGAGGCATCGTGCAAGCGCAGGACTTCTCGCTTTAAAAATGGATTTCATGCAGCCATAATGTTTGTGGTACCATACAAAGAAGCATATTCACGAAGGCAAAATGGTCTGGGTGGCTGGAAACAATATTTGGTTTGTTCTTGCTTTCCCTCTGCCTGGAAGTTTACAGAAGCCCCAAAGATTTTTATTTTTTTTTTTTTTCTTGAAGGACAAAACAGCATGATTTTCTTTGGAGAGGGCAGTGCGAAGGCCAATGACAAACCCTGACACGGCCGTGCTTTCCCTCCTACTGAAACAGTAGCAGCCAGAGGGCTGCTCCGGGCACAGGTTGCAAGGAAAGAATCCCCCAGTATTTCGTGGGTGGATTTTTTTTTTTTTTTTTCCCAGCAGAAATCTTGCGGCAGGGAGGATGCCTAATGCCCAACGGAGGGAAAGGCTCTGCAGAGGGACTCGTGCAGGGAATTAGCTGCGTCCCACAGGCACGCGTGGATGCTGGAGAGGCGGCAAATCCACAGCACACCTTTAAGAACATCTGGAGAGCTGAGCCTCGCAGAACAGGGGAAAGCAGAGACTTGACGGACTGTTTTTTCTTCCAGTTCAGGTAGATTTGTCCCTGCTGAGGGGATCCTTACCCATTCCTGCTTCTTTTCTTTGCAGTTCCAGCTTGACGTCCAGCCTGACGCTGCCGTCAGCTCTTAAGTCTTGCTCACCCCGAGTGATGATTAATCCGCACATACACCGAATCGTTCTCCTTTTTTGAGGCAGAAACGCCGTTAAGTTGTTAGACTTTAGCAAGTCTTTGATTAATGCGTCCTGACAACTCGCTGCTTAAGGATTTAGCTCTTGCTTGCACCCACCTCTCTGCTTTAAAGGGAAAAAAAAACCTTCCATTTCCCGGTGCCTGGCAAATCCTGCCCGACTTTTACCCGTGGCGAAGGCAAGCCCTGCGTGGGCAGGACTGGCATTGTTTCTTCCCCTCTTTGCCCTCAAGACACGATTGGATTGAAGTCGAAACGTCGTTTCTCCTGGAACTGTAGCACGTTGCTCCTTTCTAAAACAAACCAGGCTGTCGGGCTCAGGGGACAAGATTTTACACTCGGTGACTCCCGCCCCGCCAGACACCAGCATTCAAGCAGCCGCCCCCCTCCAGCTCTGTGACCTCCTAATGGCTCCATTCTTTCACAATTTACAGCAAAACGCTCCCCACCAATATGCTGGGTCCGGTGGATTTAGTATTCCAGCCTTTCGCGTGCTTTCCCAACCCTGTGTTTAGAAATAATGGGGAGGTGTGGAGGGGAAAGGGGAGCAAAACGGGAAGAAAAAGAAAGTGAATGCTAAGGGGGAAAAATGCTTTAAATCTTTCCTGCAAATCTCCAAATATATGAAGTCTGAGGAACAAATTCAAAGCAGGCATGGACGCCTGAAGAGAAGTTAGAGAGAAATATTCTGTTCCATTCAAGCGCATCAAGGGTCTAGCTGAAGTCTTGTTTGGCTAAGGTCAGACGAGACTGGGTTCTCCAATAAAAATAAATCTCAAATTAATTATGGCCTCAAGCGAGGGGCCAGACGTTTGGAGCTAGTGCACTGCCGTCTGTTTTTTTGGCCTTCAGTATTTTTGTTTTTTTGTGCTTAGCTTTTCAATAATTGCGGGATGGGGGAGGAAGGGAGGGCGGGGGCTGTTTTACTGGGACATGGAGCTCAAATAAAACTAGCCAGGACACTGCTTACCCACTCTACGCGTAATTGCGATGCAGCTTCAAAGCTACTGCATCTTCTCCCCGCTACTTTTAAGACATTATGTTTTACTTAACGCTGATTAGCAGTGAATAACTTTCCGGCGTCAAGTTCCCAAATCCCATGGGCTGTTGCTCTGGACCAAGAGGCAGCAGGGACCCGATCCTTCACTTGTAGGGCTGGAAAACTACTGATTCCTCTTTATTGCTGTAGCTGAGAAGCAGAGGTTTGCCCAATTAGTTTAGTTTAAAGTGGGATTCGTTTCTGGGGATCAAATCCCAGGGCTGTAGTTTGGGCTTTTTGCTTGTAAGAATGTGGGTTTAGAAAATAAACAAAACACGTTGCGTTTTTCATTCTGCAATGCAGTCGGTGCCAGAGGAAACTCAGACCAGGAAACTTTAAACATTCGCTGAAGCCGGTGGAGACTTTCCCTCTGGTACAGACTGCAGCGGGACAGACTCTGCAAGTACAGCTCCGGGCGAAGGAGGAGGGCAACCACAGTGACTACATTTATAGAGGACAGTGTATATAAAAAGGTTTATATATATCCGATATACCCAGCGCAAGGAATGTCAGTACACGTAGAGAGAAGTTGGGGAAAAAAAAAAAAAGAGGATCCTGACCCGACTTTGCAGTGACCAAGGCCGGGCATGGGAGGCTGGGGGAGCGGGCCCAGCTGATGCTGCTGGGGAAGGAGGGCGAAACAAGCCACCCCCGCCCCCTCCTCCGAAAAGAATATTTCTAACCTGCAGCTGAGGCCCGATAAGGTTTTCTTTATGCCTATGCCTATGGAATAATTAGATGGTTTTAACTAGAAAATGATGAGCACTAATCCCGTGTGAATTATTGGCAGAAAATGCGCATCTCTGGGGTTATGTACTCCCGCGAAAGACTGGCAGTGAACTACACGGAGGGGTTAACTCATTTGATGCTGGATGTGAGATAGCCTTGGCTCCCTCCGGTATGGCCGTATTAATTTCAGTGGGATCTCACCAAACCCGGCGTTTTCACCTTCTCTGTGTGAGGCTGCAGTCGGCGTAACTCAATTATAAGGACGAAGAGAGGAGGCTGGGGGCATGCCAGGCGCTTGAGATCAGTATTGAAACAATTAAAAACTCCGGACGAGAATTTCGTTTCATTCATAAGCACAGTTAAAAAATAATAATCGAGGAGCAACTGATTTCTACCAGCCTGTCCCAATGTAAGCATTTGAAATCTTCCGTGGTTGCCAAGATCAAATGGTTTTCCAGATGTCTGGTGGTAACCACATTAAACGGCTCACAATTCCTTTGCTGTACATACATATGCATCCAAAAGCGGAGCATCAGCTGCGTTTCCCTGCCAGGTCTCACTCGCCCGGCTTTGCCCCTCGGCAGTCGCCGGGTGATCACCTAGCGTGGTTCAGAGCCTGGCGCACGGAGTTTTATTTTAGGAATATTGCAGCCTTTCCCCAAAAGTTTGAGATAACTTCAAGGTTTTTTGTTTTGTTTTGTTTTTAAAGGGGGTGGGAGATGAAGCAAAAGCTCTGTTGTTACATTATTCGGGAGGCGAATAGCAGATTGTCTGTTACAGCGTTCAACAACTTCGCTCGCCACCTGATCTCTTGGACTTTTCACAAATCTTTTGTGAGACCAAACGCAAGAGGTAAAGCAGGGAACACCCCGATGGGTCCAGCCTGGGTGACCCAACGGGCTTCATTCTGAGGCATCCTCAGACATGCAAAACAAGTCCCTGGGGGTCCTGGTGCCCGTCTGGCAATAAAATGCGAAGTCGGGCTCCTAAAATACCCCTAGGTGGGACGGAGGGGTCTGCCCGACATCCGCCGCTCTCTGGGAGCACCGGGAGCGACGGCGGGCGCTGCGCTGGGTCCCGCAGCGGGCGGTGGGGGGCAGGATGCCGGGCTCCCCGCCGACCCCGCACCTCCAGGTGGTTTCTGGCTGCGGCTCTCAGCCCCCCGCCTCTCCCAGCCCGAGAGAGACCTGCCGGGCACGCAGCCCACGAACAAAACGCCCCGCGAGGTCCGCGGAGGACGGAGGCTCCTTTCCACGGTGTTTCCCTTCGCGGTCAGGATGCTCAGCCTGTCCTTTCCCTCACCCCCCAGCCCACTTTTTTTTCGGGGCTGGTGGAGAGCGCTGTCTAGAGAGGAAATCATTTGGGTTTTGAAAGGATGCGTTTCACTCTTCCCTTTAACCTCTTGCTTTTCTGGTTGCTGCAGCCATGTGGTGAGGCTGAAGGGGGAGTGGAGAAGAGAGTGGCTGCGGGGGGGAGAGAGCGGGGAGGGAAAGAGAGAAAGAGTAACGGGGACAGCAAAGGGTTAAGCGTGATTTCTTTAATTGAACTCCAGTTCTTGTGGCCCTAGGCAAGGGGGGACCTGACCCCGCTAGCAGCATCCAGATGTGCTGCTCCCCGGGGACCCCGCGCAGCCCCCTGCCTTGTGAACCGGCGGGGGAGGAGCGGGGGGGCCCGGGCTGTCCCCTCTGCCCCCCTCTGCCTTCACCTCCCGGCTGCAGGCGGCCTCAGTCGCTGGCAAGCAGCAAGCAGAAAGCTCCAGGTCTGGTCACGTTCAGCCCCGTGTCTGCATCTGAACTCCCAAATTGTAGCTGAATTGATGAGGCTAATTTCGGAGGAGGGGGGAGGGCGGGGAGGGAGGGGCAAGGGGAATCTACGGCTCTCTCCTGCCAGCTTCGGGCTTGGAGAAATAAAGTATTAATAAGGCATCCCTGCCGCAGCCGAGTAGAAACACTAGTGGCATTATTGAATTTCCCTTTTGGAAGGGGCGGGTGCAGAATAACTTTGGATATAATTTTGATTCCCCCCCCACCCCGCCCCGTGGTTGGACTAAAGACGGGGGGAAACAAAAAGCCTGGACACAACTGGCACTGGACAAGGTAATGCTCTCCACCGAGAGATCTGATGTTCAGGAGTGCCCTCCTGCCTTGACACTTTCTTTCTTGGCTTCACCCTCCCTATTTTACACCCTCTGTGCTTCTCCTCGGGCTGCAGCGGTTTGCAGAAGTGGGGAATAAAGGACGCCCAGAGCGTTGCATGATGTGTTCCGCTGCTCGCTGCTTGTTATTTTTGCAGGGGGGGAAGTGGAGCTGGACAGGCGCGTATTGTCTCCTTTCCTCGGGTCCTTGGGAGGGTTTTAGCCTTGTCCGGAAAAAGGAAAGCGCGTTTCTTTTCTGGCGATCGCTCCCGTTTGAATGAAAGGCAGAATCGCACGTCAGGGCTCGCCAGGTCGAAAAAGATTTAAAGGCTGGCGTGTTGGGTCGGTTTTACTGCAGTGCCCATTCTTACACGAAATTCCAGGTGTTCAGACAATTAATTTTTTTACTTTTTTTATTTTTTTTTCTTCTTCTTTTGTTTTTCTTCTCTGAGTGGGGTTTTAACAGCTTAGCAAGGAACTGGTGTTAAGAGAGGAGGCTGGAAAAGGTGCTCCCAGCCCCCGAAATAAATGGATGGGGACCCGTTGATCTGAGGTCTGTGTGATTAGGAACCCCTATATCCCAGCCGTGAGATGACTGAGAGTGAAGGGGACAGGGGTGAAAGTGGACGAGAGTTTCCACTTTCCTGCAGCCCCATTTCCAGCGTGGCTTTAATTGCTGGAGTCATTTGTCTGTCCTGCATTACTGCACTCACCGTTCCTTTCTGGCAGGAGCGGACCCCGGCTCACGCTCCTTTCTGCGAGCCCTGCCTTGGGCGGGCGTGAAGAGGGGCCACGTTATGTTTTAAATACCTTTTAATCGTCAGGCTCTTCTTTTTCTTTCTTTCTTTCTTTTTTTTCTCTCTCTCTCTTTTTTTTTTTTTTTTTTTTTCTCTCTCACCCTGCGTGCTCCGACTGAATTGTATTTACTGTTTTCTTCCCTTCATTTTTGCCTGTGACTGGAAAACGCATTAATAAAAAAATCTGTGGGAAGAGACGGAAATTCAGTGAGTCAGGCTAAAGCTGTTCCAGCAAGAGAAAAAAAAAAATGGCAAAAAACATGTTAAACTAAACTGTGGGATGACACAGTGCTCACTAATACGGGCTGGGGTGCAAGGCAAGGTCTCCGTCGTGCTGGCTGCGCTAGCGACAAACAAGAGCTGACAGAGGTAGCTATTGTTCTGCCCCTTCTTATCTAAATGGAGCAAATATCCTGTATGTAAAATATATATATTTTGATCAAGAAGGCAGGACCAGCGGAGAGACGAAAGTTTCCTCCTCGAGTGACTTCACTTCCCAAAATTAGCAGAAAAAACGTTTCATCCGGTTAACTGTCTCTTTTTCGCTCTGCTGCAACAACCAAAGTCAAAAAAAAGAGAGGCAGAGAGAGCGAGGGAGGGAGAGGGAGAGAGCCGGAGAGGGGATAAGCGGAGGAAAGTAAAATCACTGGGAGGACAGAGAAAAGTGAAAGAGGGAGAAGAATAACGACTTCAGGAGGCTTCGGTTGCAGGCTAAACCGGGTCAATGTGTGGAATATTGCTGGTACCGGCTGGAAGTTATTCTAGATGGACGGCACTATTAAGGTAAGGGCTGCAGGGGCCGGGGGCCAGCTCCGGCCGGGCCCCCTCCTCCCGCTCTGCCGGCCGGGGCTCTCCCACCCTCCCGGGGCTCTCCCACCCTCCCCTCCCTCCACTCCCTCCCCTTCTTCCCTCCGTCCCCTCCCCGGGGCTCGGGGGCTCCGCGGCGGGGCTCGGAGGGCCCCCGGGAGCTGCCCGGCTCGGCGGCCCGGCAGTGACAGCTCCTGGCTCCGGGCTGCCAGCCCCCGGGGCCGCCGGGCGCCGCCAGGGGGGCGGCTGGGGCCGGCGGGGCTCGGAGCTGCCTGCCCCTGGCGGTTCCATGTCAGCCGGCTCTGATTTCCTCGCCTGGCCCTGCCCGAAGCGCGCTGCTGGGTCTGCTGGTGTGTTGCCTTTAGCAGTTTTGGGGGGGGAGAGCGAGGGACCGGGCGGTTTGGAGGGGACACATCACCCTAGCTTGGGGCGAGGCAGCGGGAAGGGGAAGCAAAGAGTGTGGCAAAAAAACCACGAACATAACCAACCTCTGGTGGCCTTGAGCAAGCGAGGACTCTGCTGGCACGCTGCTGAGAATGGTTCCCCCTCCCTTTACCCCCACCAAACCGGCTGGTCCTCCAGCCTTTGCAAAGATGAACCCAGCCTTCGCCAAGTCCCTCGAGGTGCTGTTTCCCAAAGCCCAGGCAGCAGCGGGTTCACTTTCTTGCTTTGGGGGCCCCTTGTGCAATTCGTACGGGCTCTTCTTGAGGGAGCGCTGTAGTGCAGGGCAGCTCAAACAGAGCAGCCTTGGAGCGAGAGACTCTGTGGGTGTGTTTGGGTTGGAGGATTTCGAAAGATGCCTATCGCCTGGGTGGGGTGTTGATCTCTTCTTAAAAGTCTTTTTTTTTTTTTTTTTTTTTTTTTTTTTTTTTTGCTGACCTGGGGAGAAAGAAGCTGCAAAGTGGCAGGAACTGAAACTTTCTCCTTTACATTTCAGCTTGTGACAAGTGCACTGTTTGGAAGGGTCTCAAGAGAAAGGGGGAGGGAAGGAGGAGATGGGCAGAAAGAGAATATGGAAAGAGGAAAGAAAGAGGGAATGAAAGGGGAAATGTCAGAAAGGAGGAGAGAAAGCAGGAACGTTGAAAGCACAAAATTTGAGGTATGGCAGGAATAAGGCACATCTCCCCTACCACCTCTTCAGCTTTGTAGCAAAAGTAACCCAGTCCTCATTCAGGATATGCTTAGTGCACCGCAACCTTCTTTGATTTGTGGCGCCCTAAATATTGCACAGTGAAAGTGCAGAAATTTCCCATCTGCATGTTTGCTGTGGTGCACACATGGACCCGCTTTTCTTCGCATGCCACAAGCCCCCCTGCAGCATCCTCTGAAAGGTGCTGATGTGTTGCCATGGCCCAGGTAGCCCACGGTGCCTACTGGGAGCTCCTCCTCTCCCGTCACCCTGCGTGGCAAAGTGGTGTCGCTGTCACCCCCAGCCCCCTGCTCTGGAGATGAGGAACTGCGATGCTTTGCAGCTAGGACCGCAGTCATGCTGGGGAGGCTGTGGCGAAAGGAGGAACTCAGCCGCATCCTGGGTCACTGCCCCAGCTCCTGGATCTGCCCACTGACAGCTGAGCAGCCTTTTGTTATGTATTGCTGCTCCACTTGTAGTCCAGAAAGCATTTGGCTGTTTGAGCTAAGAGAGGTGGGATCCTGGTACACTGGAGTCTCATCTTGGGTCCACTGAGCAGCTCCAGGATCATCAGCAACTTGTTGCAGATCCCTGTCTCCTGTTGAGCTCCTCCCGTAACTTACCACTTCTCTGCACTTTGCACAAGTGGTTGAAAGCTCCTGTAGTGTCCTCAGGATTATAGGAGATTTCTTGCAAATTTTCTTGCTGGGGAGGAACGAGTGGTTTCCAGGGAGTGTCAGACCCATGCACTGGCAGATTTGCTGCAGTTTACCGCTGAAAGGAAGGGGTTAGGCCACCTTGCCTGAGTTCTCTCAGGTGAAGGGCAATGAGAGAGGATGTGGCTTGAGATGCTTCAATGTTTTTAATGTGCTGAGCTCTCTATATAATCTGTGCCTTGGGGTAGACTTGCTAAATTCTAGGACATAGTAAACAAACCTGTACTGTATTCAGGAGACTGCAATTTAGAAGCAATCGTACCCTTCAGGTACCTCTTCTGAAGGCTGTAAGCACTGCTTTCTCTCAAAGCTGTGCACTCCGGTTGGTAAATAATATGGCAGAAAAGATGCATATAGATGACAAAGATGGCAAGAAAAACAGAGGAAAAGGTTCTTTTGTTATTTAGATCAAGAGCGGGCTGAGGGGGCAGATGTAATTGTGTGCAGGTGTGGTTCAGAAGTACTTCACCCATGAACTGAAGTATACCTGGCTGTGTAGAAGGCAGTGCTGTGCAGCTCTGATCAGAAATGTTCAAGGGGTACACCTTGCAGCTGATTGCCTTCCTGAGCAGCGTGAACATGACGAGTGACAGTATTTTGTTAAGTCTTTGCAAAACTCTTCCATGGACTAATTGCTTTAATTGAGCCAAGGACTTTTAACTGCACACTGCCAATGTAGAAGGAGCCTGAGTCCAGTCTACTATAAAAATGCCTCCCTTCACCCTGTAACCCATGGTGCTGGACCTGTACTTGCCTCTTAATCTTTTTATGCCATTCAGAAAGAGCTTGGACAGTAGACTTTCTGATAGCTGGTGTTGCATAAGTGGAATAATTTAACTATAAAACTGCCCAGTTGCAGGGTGACTTTGTACTAAATGGGTAGTTCTGCTGTAGCCTTGAGCTGTCTTCAGGGCTTGCTGCATGCTCCTGGGGAAGCAGAGCGTGGCTGGAGGATAGAGGTGGTCAGGATGATCCTGGTCTATGCTTGCATCCTCTGCGGACACCATGTGGAAATGTGAGTTGAAGTTGTCAGGGTTCTTTACCCCACAGCTCAGGGAATGTCATGCACATACAGAGATATTAGGGGGGATCAGCTCCGGACTGTAAGTCTTCTTTCCTCATCATGCCCTGGCTTATGTCACGTCTGGCATTGCTAAGCCAGCACACCAGCTCCAGAATGCATCTTTATTTCTTCACAAATAATTATGTATTGCAAGGGGAGTTATTTTAGATCACTTGCTGAGGTGGTAGGAGGCAATTTTTGCTGCATTCTTCAAATAATCTATTTAATACCCGACATTGGAGTTGGAGTGGCTGGTTTGAAAAGTGACCTCTACATTGATACATTAAGGTCTTTTCTGCAGAAAGAAGTGCAGCAAATCTTTATTTTTATTAATTAATTTCCATATTAATTCCACATTCTGTGAACAACACTTGCAGAATATGATTAGGAGCCAAAGAAACTGATGATGGTTTATGTTTGGATTAATTTTAAATAATTATTTTATTTTTCTTGTATGGCTCCAGACACTTCAAATCACATCTTCTTTGGGTTAACATTCTGCTTTGACTTAACTTACATTGTGTTTTGGGGGTTTGGGTTTTTATTGCCTCAAATTAAATCAAAAGAGGGTACATCTAATGTCAACAAGATGCCCATGTGTGGACTTCCTCACAATAACAAATAGTGTGGTTTCAAACTGCTTTAATCGTTTCAGTTCCACTTTACATGTGGACTATAATTAAATTAAAAAAATAAGCATGCCAAAGCCTAAATGTTAATAAATAATAATAATAATAAATAAGCACAGTTTGTAACTGCTGCCTTCATTCTGTGAAAATATGTTTATCCTTATGCTCTGGACATAAGAGACCATCTGAAGGACATTCAGTGAACATTTTGCATTACCAAAGTAGATGACAGCTATACTTGTCTCTTTTTCTTTCCATGAGAAGACAACTGATGTGCTGGTGTTGCTATAGCAAAGGGTGGGGTAGGGTTTCTATTGCAATCACTGTTTCTTGTCATTCGTGAACTGTAGGCGTTCGCTCTTGTCCTGAAACTTGGCCATCAAGATCTTGAACTAAGGACATGTTTCCTTTTTGGGCCAGTTTAAATGTCTGTTTTGCCATTTTTAAATTGTCCTGGCTTTGGCCTTTTAGAGATGGCCTTTCCTGGCAAGAAGGCATTGACTTGCAGGGCAAGAATCTGAGTCTCCAGAAGGAGAAAACTCCACACAGATGTTTGTTCACTGCAGGCTTTCCATGTTGCTGTCCCTCAAAAGCAGTTTTGAATAAAACCATCTGAAATTTCCAAGGCATAAATTCTGTGTTCCCCGATAGCAGGGTCACTGCTTAGGTGACATATATAGTGCATGACGGCTTCTTAAGACACAACAGCAAAAAACTGTTAGAAATGTTTGGTAATTGGCATATTTTCATAATGCTACTTCTCTTACTGCTTC
This sequence comes from Anas acuta, assembly GCF_963932015.1. Lineage (NCBI taxonomy): Eukaryota > Metazoa > Chordata > Aves > Anseriformes > Anatidae > Anas > Anas acuta. Next base: position 6,457,910 of record NC_089001.1, on the reverse strand, counting down.
ATTTTCCCTCAGCAATATGTGTGCAAATGCATGCTTTCTGCCTCAGTATGAGCTCGTGATCATGCCATTGTGCTGGGTGCTGCCGACTCGAGGTGATTGGTACTAACTCCTGTTTGCTATGCGAGTAAAGCACTGGGGAAGTCTTTCCAGAGTCTGTAAGCCGAGTAGCTCTGTTGCTCTGTAGTAGAATTGTTCCTGCTATGGGAAGGAAGATTAGTCTGAAACAAACCTAATACACAACAAAACAGCACAACTGCTTAGATTTTAGGCACTTGGGGTTTCACTCAGAAGCTTTAAAGAGGTGCTGAGAGCGTCTTAGAGCGTTGTCTCTGCACGGCTGTGGATTTTACCCTAACAGGATGTGGTCACTTTGAGTAGTAGCATGCATGTCCTGAGGATTTCATGCTTTTATTTTAGTTATTTATTTTAATTTCATGATACTCCTGCTGTAGGCTGGGGGGAGGTCCAGCTTCCATGACTCCTTGCAGCATTTCTTCTATGGAGAATGTTGCTGGAGTCTTAGTGTGAAAGAGTACAACTCTTCATTAGACTGCTATAGGAAAAGGGCAGAAATCAAGAAGAGCAATGAGTAAGGTTGCACTTCACACCTCACTAAAGTAAGGCCTTAGATGACATGCTGATAAAGTGAGGTGTGCTGGGGGTAGGGCATTTATAGCAATTTTTGCAGAAACAAGAATTTATTCTCTTCAGGCGTCTCCTTCTGCCTTTAAAGAAGGCTTTCCTCTTGATTTCAGTTCACACCTCAGAAGCATCAGCCCTAGAACTTATGAACATGTAACTGCATGACATGGAGCATCATCCAGGCTTTTTCTCCCTGTAAAACATCAGTGCATGAAGCTCTTCCACAGCGCCCCGTAGATTGCCTTAGAAAAATGAAAGTTTCTTATTCTGTTTGAGTTTACTCAACTACTTAATGAAAGACTCTGTGTCCCACCTCAGTGCAAACATGCACAAGCAGGAAAATTAAAGGAGCCGAGGGAGCCTTAACTTCAGATTTGTAGACATTTGTGGGTTTGCTAGACGCCTCACATTGCACAAACATGGTGTTAGTGCTGGAGCAAGCATGAATGTGTGCAGGGCTTGCCTAGAAGAGACAGGTCTAATATTTTAAGCTTAAGTCGTACAACTTGGTTTGAAGCCAGCTTTTCCCCCAAATGTAAAATTCTCTTTAGATCTTTTGTTCTGAATTGAACAACAGATCCATTTCCAGTGTCTGCACCTCTCCTGCTCTTATGCACATGTGAACATGAGCACACAATGCATGCATAGCACCGGTGGGTAAACAGAGCTGCTTGGAGTGCACTTCTCAGGTTGTACAGTCTTGTCATACTTCCATGGGTGATGCCTAAGTACACTTTCTGAGTGAACAAATGTTTTCTTACAAGACTGTGAGTGCATATTTATAGCTGTTTTTGAAAGTAAGGACTAAAATATCACAACGCAAATGTGGTTTTCTGCCTTCTTTTGGAAATAATTTGCCTGGTGGCAGACCCAAGTCATTGCTAACCTGCATGCTGTGTCATCACAGACCCTGGGCAGCCAGGTTGCAGACCAACCTAAGTGCCAACCTAAGTCAAGCTGGTATATACAGCAACAGGACAGGACACTGCATAATTTACTCCACTGAGCTCCAACTATTAAAGCTTCAAAATGTAAATGCATCTGCAGCTTCTTTTCTTTCTCTCATCATCAAGGCCACATACTTACTGATGCGTAACTACGCAGCTTGTAACACTGATCTAGAAACAGGTCTCTTGTAGTAAAAGCCACAAACGTTACCTCCCTCCTCCCCCACCTCCGCTACCAAAAGATTTTCCTTTAGCTGTAAGTCAGAGACCTAAACAAAAGGGATATATGTTACTGTATATTACTGCTGAATACATTTAAGTATGTCCCAATAAACCTTCTGTTTCTCAAATGACAACCAGCACCAAAGGTAAAACTCGGAAATAATGACCTGACAGGGACCATCAGAATTTGATAACAGAGACATTTCAATGTGTGTAACTCTGGTTTGCTTCCATATTTTGAAGTCAGAGCCCTAAAAATGGGCGTGTAAGTGCACATTTACCTGACTAGGCAGCCGGTTTGATTTGTAAAGCTCTCATTAGCTTTTGAAGGTAACTGTTCCCTCTGAAAACCACACTGCTTTCTAGGTGCTTCATGAAGAATTTTGATTCTATATGGAAACATGTTAAGATTTATACAACTAGTTAAGGGGCATTGAATATACAACTCTTACTGGAAACAGGTGGGAGAAGTAAGGCTAAATCCCCCAGACATCTTGCCTTTGGTTCTCCTCAGCATTGGCATGATGCTGTAAAAAATGACCCTGACCCTTCATGTGTATCAAGCATTCTTTCTTTTCCTGATTTTTTTCTAAAAAGCAGTTCAGAAGAAGCTCCTGCAGTAAATGCCATGGATATAGCTAAGCTTACTGCTTTATTTGCACGTGTCTTTTTCCTGTTCTTCCAGCATAGATTAACCCAGCGATCAACCTGCAATAGGGCTGTAAAGGAACAAGCAACAATTAAAAGAAAAAAAAGTGTAACACCCCCATCTCCAAGCCAACAAAGCTGCACACCAGGAACTGAACGTTAGGGTATTGGCCCACGCTTGTCAATCATGCAGAGTGGGTGAAAATAACATAACGGGCAGGAGAGCCTTTAATTAGTCATTTGCTGATTTCTCACTCAGCAAAAACCTGCCCTTCTTAACTAATGCTGGTTTTGATCTGAGGGGAGGAGATAAATCAGCAAGAATACAGTTTTTTTAAGTTGGTCGATGAGTGAAAAAAAGAAACTGGAGTAAGGTATGGTGGGGTCAGTGGAGGGTGTGGTGAGTTGGGGAAACCAATTTCTGTATGATGAGAAAAGTCTTATTTGAACATTTTTATAGCAGCTTTATTTCAAACAAGAAGATAAGGAAGAGATTAAGAGATGTTAAAACACCATTTCTACAGCTAAACACAGGCTCTGGCTCTCTGGTTTCATCTGAATAGCTCTTCTTGTTGTTCCAAGCTTGATTGACTTTTAACTGCATCTGAACCAACCTCACATCAGCCTTTTTATCAGCCAAAGTGAGACTTCCTGTGCTCCACAGTCTGGTTTCCTGATGTGTTTCCTTTTTCCTTTTAGCAGAACAAAGGAAGCTGTAACTCCTCCACTGCTCCTGTTCCAAATCTCCTTGGGACTTCGTATAATGTTAGCATCGAACATTTGCCTTTTATTTTTTCTGTCCTGACTCCGAGTCAGGCTGCCTAGAGTGATAGTGCCCTCTTCATATCTATTTGAGTTTTGCATTGCCAACTGCAGAGGGGCAAGAACTTTGTTGCTGAAATGAAGCCACTTCCAGGGTAGCAGCTGTCATGCTCTAGTCTAAAAAAAAATAAAAAAATGTAGCAACCCCCCCCCTGTATTTTAGGAGAGACAGGGCTTTTAATGTTGTGGTATAGCAAATAATCAGGTGTTGAGATCTCATTGATCTGCACAGGCTTGTATGTGTGAGCATATTTGCTATTTGAACTTGGAACTAGAATTTTATGTCCTGAAATGTGTAGACCACTGTCAGAAATGCTTCCCAAAATGATTACACATATACAGTACAAATGGCATTCCCTAGCATTTACTGGAACTCGCAGCCCTAAACATTTTATCATGAATGATTCTCTTAAACATCTACACTGATTGACACTCTTTCCTTCCAACTCCTTTCCCCTTCACTGGTACAAGGCTGCAGTTTTATTTCATTCCTGTCAATTGGATTAGGAACATATGCTATTGATATGAAGGATTCAACACAAAATCCAAATTATTCCATGCAGTAAGGAGCCTGTCCCTTGGGAAAGCACCACTTTTCCACAGCTAGAGAACCCCACCCAGATGACAAGTCTACTGTTTTGCTGAGATGCACCATGCCTTCATAATCTTCGTATGTCAGAACTGATGCTTACTCTTTATAAGAATCACAAGTTCACGGTGATTTAAATCTTAGGCGTTATTCAAGATGCTTGCTATATCTCGTGCATGCTCTACAGTAACTTGTCTTCTTCTTCAGAAAGAGTAATGTGATCTCAGATCAGGACTGAATAGACGTCAATAAAAATGCTTCTGAATGCAACCAAAAGGAGCTAAAAAAGTGTGGAGCAGACCAAAGCGCAAATATGGGTCTGATTCTTAGCAATATATACTATCTTCAAATTCCCACTGAAATTGGTGCAATTTTTTCATGCTCACAGTTTATCCATTTATCCAAGCCACCAGAGTTCAGCAGGCTTAAAGAGAGGAGGGGCAAAACCGCAACCTGCACGACCTGTTGTCCATCCGTATGTGGCATAAAGTGAATTTGCCAGTTCATCCTCTGCAGATAAGTAGCTTGTGTCCAAGGTTCATTTATTCAAATCATCAACGTTCAGGAATGGCAGAATATGGATTAAGATAAAAGTAGTGGACTTGGCCTGTTTTCTGTATATGTCCTAATCTACATGGTGTGTATACCTAAAGAGACAGGCAGTGGTTAAAATAGACTGAAACAGTCGAGGGTTAGTGCACCACACCAGCTAACAAGAAAGCAGAGTTGCCAGGGGGCTCTGCTCACCCCAGCCTAAAAGAGGAGCGGGACCTATGTTACTTAAAGCAAGGAAAAGAACAAACATAATTGCCTTCCTACAGAACTGCCTTTCTACAGGTTTCAGAGTACAGATTTGAGGTTTTCTCATGTAATAACAAAATCCTATGCATTTACATTGAAAAGTGTAATTTTTAATCACATAATTTTGGATTACACAGGAAAAAGTAACAGAAAATCATATCCCTTTTGTAAAATACAGGGAAAAATCAAGGAAGTTTAGCCTTTTCTCCTGTGTTCTGTTTATGGAACAATTTCTATACAGTCTAATTTAATTTCTATGAAAACTCCACTGATTTAATCCCTGTTAAATTCTGAGGATTTGTCCATCAGGGTCGTGTTGCAGATCAGCCTCTGGGACGGACTCCTGATTAGAACCAGAAGTCATGACTCGTATGCTTAATTCCGTGTATTATGGTAGATGTCCCTAGAGGCTCCCACCAAGATGAGGCATGGCACGAAGATGGAGTAGGAGCCCATAATCTAAACAGGCAAAGGAAAATAAATAAATAAATAAATAAAATAAATAAATAAATAAATAAATAAATAAAGTCAGGAGATGAAATATAGGAAGAAACTGGTCCTGGTCACTCAACAAGTCAGCATTAAGGACACAGAGGGTCCTTGTGGCCATCCACACATCCCTGGCTATAGAATTGCCATGGCATTTGTAGAAGAGGGTGGACCTTATGCATACTTTCATGAGCTTTGAAAGGGAAGTTTTACTGCTGATACACAGAAAAATCACTGGAGTCAGAAACTGCTGATATATGTACAGGCTCAAAAAACAGATAGATCACCATTTATAAATTGATCCCAAAAGAGTGAAAGTCATTTGGAGCAGTTACTGTAGTTGCTGTGGGTGGTTTTGATGCATACTGAGAATCTACACTACAGTCTGTGTGACTCCTGGTCCTTCAGAGATGGTGTGCAGCAGCAAGAATAAGTTTTCTAGTAATGACATTCCAAATACGAAGTTGCTGGTAAAATTCATATGACATGCATGGTAATGTTCTTCTTCCATTAGATCTAACGTGTGCATGTATATGTTCCAACAGAACAAATATTGCATTTTAGCAATATTTCTGAGAGCATAGATGAATACATTTGACTTCATCAGAACCAACTGGATTTAGAATAAGCATGCAGTGAAGTGATTTGTTAGCTCAAGGCAAAAATTCTCAGTATCATCTTGCAAATATTTCCAAACTTGTCTGTTAAGACTCCACTCTGACAAGAGAAAGAATGATCTTACATAAAGAGAGGAAAAAACACACTGCCCAGAAAAAAGCAGTGTGTTTTATCAGGATCTGGGGTGTTTTTAATTGAACCTATTTCTTCTGAATCCCATTTTCTACCAGAAAAGTGTGCGTGCAAATTGTGTGTGTTACATTTTATCCGAGTGATCATGAATTCCCTTGTGACACTAAGATTGTACTTGAAATCTGAGACGTCTCTAGTAAGCTGAAATGAAACTGCTACCATTCCGATGGCACATGGCCCAAACTCCAGCTCCTCGCAGTCCTGCTGCAGACTGAGCATCTGTGCAGAATCTCACACTACACTGCTTTTGTGCTGAAAACTTCCTTCTCGTTGCATGAAGTAGAAGAAGGGGCATGGCCAGATCCAGGCTGAAGTGTTGCTTCTTACCTACACAGAAATTTCACAAAGAAAGATAGGGAGCTTTGCCAGGCTCCTTTCTAATTCTAGTCTTTTCCTGAACAGCAGCTCTACCCTCCTGTCTTCTCTTTGACAATGATACTGAGTCCTCTGGATTTTGAGTAATGTTATAGGGAAGGCTGTGTAAAAAATGTACCAGATGACACTGGGTAGGAAAAGGCTATATCCACTTTGCCTTGGAGCCCCAACAAACTCATGCACTCTTCCTGCATGTTGGTATTAAAGATGAGATTGGTTTCTGTCCACTTCACTGATTTCTGCAGGGCTTCCCAAACCCAGACTTGCACTTATAGGAATCCTTTGCCTTTGCAGCACTTCCAGAGCAGTAGGCAAAGATTTTAAGAGATGGATAGAGTTCGTCCCTTTTAGAAAAAGCAAGAATGCCACTGGAGTTCAAGCTTGCTTACAGTGATGCTTTTCGAATGCCTCTGGATTTATACCACTGTATCTGAGAGCAGACGTTTTCTCATTCTCACAGAATATGGGGTGTTCATGAAAGGATGAAATAAGCTTGCAGTCAGTTCCCTGCTTTTCACTTTTGGTATTCTCATATGTCATCTCTACCTCAGGAAGGATGTAGTTATGGTTGATCATTAGTGTTATGAATTATTTGTGCTACAGTAGTGCCTAGAGACCAGATGAGTCTCTGTTGTGCTATGCACTCTATGTAACAAGAGATTCTTCTTCTAAATTCCTTAGGAGTGAAGAAAAGGTAAGGCACTTAATGTCAACTCCAGAGTGGAAGCAATTCTTGAGCTGAGTCCACTCTGCTGTCAGACATGACCATGCTCTGTAATTCCTTTCACAAACCCCTCAAGGTGTCTGTAAAGGATGGATGTATTTTCTTTCCACCACTACTGCTCCCCACCGGAAAGGACATCCATAACTTCCTCATTCTGATGTTTAAATACATTCTTCTGATTTTGACCTATTTGCTCATGACTGATTTATACCTCCTGTCTCTCACGCCAGCACTGTGGCTTTCCCTTCCTTGACATTCTGCTCTCCCTGTAGTTACAGACCACTGCCATACTGCTCTCAGTCTTTGTTTAGCTGTGATAAGCAAAAATCTTCTGATCTTTTTTATCAACACCCTTTTTCTGGTTATTCCTTAGCCCTCAGCTGCACCTGTTCCCATCTGAATTTGCCTTTTCTCAGCATTAGTCACAGGGGCAGCACACGGTGTTCCTAGTGCCTGGCCTTAACACACAGTGGAAGAACCCTCCCTGATGCAATTCTGGGTTTTTGTGATGACATTTTTTTTTTTCCTTTTTTTTCCTCCTGGTGAGTCAGAAAAGTCTGAGCAGTTATTTCACTCCAGTCTTTGTCCTCAGCAGTGCCCAACCTGGTTCAGTTAGTTGCTCTGCCACAGGTTTCCTGTATGAGTTTGGGCATTTCACTTCATCTCTCCGTATCTCAGTTTCTCATCTGTGGAGGTAAGCAAATGCTTCCTTTCTTCTCTACCTTGTCGGGTTGATTTGGGGTAGATGCTCTTACGAGCTGGGACAGACTTAGTTCTACTCATGTGCAGCAGCAACAACGATCTCGGTGCAGGAATGTCCTGCTTGCCGTGTTATGAACAGAAAGAAACCCAGTGGTTCTTGCCATTGGGCTCTTTATAAATATTCAGCAGCTTTCTATGTTCCTGAGATACGCATCGCTAACTGGTTTTTAGGTCATGCACCTATTCGTAATGTGGGTTTGCAGCATTGCAGCTGTGGCGGGCACGCATGTTTTCCCTTAGATCAAAGACCATTATGAGCAGTCCAGAAGGAGTTAGAGGGGTGTGAAGTCCAATAGGTTTTCCAGATATTTTCAGCAAGTGCCCTGCACTGCCTGGTGAAGGAGTCCAGCAGAGTACGTGCATGCGCCTGTGAAGCTGCTCCATTGATTCATACACAGAGTGCACGCACACAGCTAAAATTTCAACTAGGCCTAAATACCAGATGGTTTCTTACATAAGCCAAACTTTTATGGGTTTTAAAATATAGCAGCCACTCCACGGTCAGGACCCCGCTCTGATTGTCTATTTCTTCCATTGATTTCTTACCCTTTCATACTTCTGCAGCTTTAGGATTGGTCGTTTCAAAACTAGCAGCTGCAGACTTAGAAAAAAAAAATAAAAAAATTAATTAATTAAAATAACCCTAAACCACAGAAACCCTACTTTGCAAGCAGCACTTTTCTCACCAAGCACTGTTCTGTGCCAGCCCAAAAAAGGAGGAGGGGCTGGAGGCTGGCTGACATGGCATGCAACGTGTTTGGAAATGTGTGATGTGGAAGGTGTGTGTACACCAGCAGAGAGACGAAGCACGTGTGTGACTGAGGTCTGTGCAGCAAGGCCAAAGGAGAAGAAAGAGAGCAGGCTCTCTTTCTTTTGTGCAGAGAAAATAAATCCTTCCCATTCCGACAGACAATTCCCCCAAATGCTGCCCAGGGCTTTCTTTACCCAGTCACAGCGTGAGTGACACCCGATGTTTTCAGGTCCTGAGGACTCAGCTTTGTTGAGATCAGCCCCCACGGTAGGAAGGTACATGCTCTTGTCCTGCCTCTTCTGCTCACAAGAACACCCCTTGCAAACATTTACATCTCAGTTCCATGGAAAAGATGCATCTCCTCCTTCGCATCTCCTCTGCCTTGCACATGCACGTGTTCACAAACACACAAGTGCTCACAGATGTCCTAGAGTGCCTCTCTACCTCTGTAAACTTCTGTCTATAATCACAAGCAGCAGTGCATGTGTGTGGTTGTTTTTAACACAATTAACAGGCCTGCCATAGTTTTAATTCAGGTAGCAACCCAAAAACCTTCTAGGAATGTAACTGTTTAGAATGAACTGTACCAAGGTGTTAGGTTGTGTCTGCAAATGCATTTTGTTCGTGGAGCAGCATTTGATGCAGATTGTGTCAGCACATGCAGTGTTTAGTGACAGAAGGCTCAATGAATGTGTAACATGTTAAGTAAACAAAGTGCTTTGGGGTATCATCAGATGCAGTGAATAAAAGGATTACACGTCTCCCCCACAGTTTAAGTTGCAAATTAAACTGATGGAGCTAAGCAAACAGCTGAAAGATGGATAAGGCAATGCTGATTTTATACATACACGTACACGTACACATACACATGTACTTTTACACACATCTTTTACACACTTGCTATTCCATTGACTCCATCCGAACTGACCTGGATTCAAACTGGGGTCAGTGGGGCAAGCAGGTCTAGGTGACTCTCACTGCAGATGTCTATAGCACTGCCCACATAAAATGCTTCAAAAGTCATTTTGCAGGACAAGTCCTTGGTCCTAATCTTTAATCTGAATCCCTCTGTTACTAAACCCATTACTGTAGCAATATGGATTCATGAAGCTACGTACCTGCGTATGTACGGGTTATTTTATCCAGAGCTGACAGGGCATTGAAGGGAGCAGGGCGGCTAGCTCTCATCCTCTGAGGAAACCCTACAGAGGACCTCTGAAAGATAGGTTTGCTGCTATCACAACTGTGTTAGACAAAAAAAACAAACAAACAAAAAAAAAAAACCATGACATTATGCTCCAGGTCACCTGACTGGCTCTGCCAGGGACTTTCTGTATGACCATGGGACGCCATCAAACTGTCAGGCAGGAGGGGGCCATTCCCTGCTGCTGTCTTGCCTCCCTAGACCTTGAGCTCCTTGGAGCAGGAGCCATCCTCTGGAGTGTAGTTGCCTAGTGCTAGCACAGTGGCAACTTGAGGTTTACTCCTTCTGAGTCAGGCTGTGGAGTATTTCGGCAGGAGTCATGTCCAAGATGTGCATTTGGTTATTTGCTCTTTGTTATGACTAACTTAATGGGTTATGTAAATAAGAGTACTACTAAAGAGAAACATGTTCGGAAACCTGAAATTATCTGTAACAAAGTTTTCTTAGCGTCTCAGATCATAATCAGACATCTATTATTTCGTAAAAAGATAAAGAGGAAAGATCTCTCATCTGGTATCTGCTCCGCTCAGCAGATAACAATCACACTCACATGTCCCTTCTTTCAAAAAAGCTACACTTTTTGAAGAATGCTCTTCAGTAATTAGAGCAGAAGCCTGCAAGCAGAGTTTCCTGGGATTTATTCCTCTTTCTTACACAGAGACTCTGAGCAAACCATCAAAGTTTTCTGTTCCTTAATTTTCCTAACTGTAAAACAATAATATCTAATGCTCTTCAGAGGTAAGACTGAAAACTGACAAATAATCACAAAGAGCTTTGTACGCCCTGGATAAAAAATGATAAAGGTGCCTAGAATGTCAACAGAAAAACCTCTCTGAAATAAAGCTCAAAGCATTCAGATGCACAAGATGGGTTGTTTGCAACTAGGAAAGGAAAAACACTATTTATAGGACCTAAACTACTCTAGTCATTTATGAAACAATAAACAAAAAAACAAAGAAAAAAACAAAAAGTCTCTGCTCTGAAGCCCATATAACTTACATCTGCATTAGCAGAAATCTCTTGCGGCATGCATGGCAGTGAGCTGGTACAGTTGCATGCCCTCAGCACGAGAAGAGGGCTGGCAGCTGCACTGTACCTCTGTGTTTCCAGAAGTCTGGGGGAGAGCAAAAGCCATTGTGTGTTCAGTGCTACACACACTCAGGGACACTTCTCGTTCCAGCCCTGATAACGAAAGATGAAAAGGTCATGTTAGCTGTGGGTTGCTTTTCCTGAGCAGAAAGGTATATAACGTGTGCACGTAAAGCACAAAAAATCCCTGCTCTGATGATCTGATTAAAAGCTTCTGATGAGCAGCATAAGCCTCTGATGAGCAGGGCAGAAGCGTACCGAGCGGGCTCTCACCCGCTCGCCCTGCCCTTGCTGCTTGCTCACCAAGTCGCTCTCAGCGCTGTTATTGTTTGATTTTGGCCTGCTGAGACAGGTGCAAATCTGCTTCCAGATCACACTTGGATACGTGGCAGGCAAATTTTCATTAGAGGCTGCAACAACAAGAAACAGCTCTTGTCTCTCAATGCTCTATAGAAGCGGGAACCTCTTCTGCATGCACCTGACGGTGTCCGCGAGCAGGGCACAGCGCCGGGGTTGCTAAGGACAAGTGCTTTCCAATCGGCGGGGGAAGAGGGGGAGGTTTGCACCGTTTTGTCTTGTTAGACAGTCATTTAGCAAGTGCCATTCGTTGCAAGCTGATTCTTAAAAAAACAAAGGGGAGAGAAAATGCAGTTAAAATGAATTTTGTCTTTGGAGAAGGCTCAGAGCCTTCCCCGGTTTCATGGAACTCCAGAATGAGGTTGGGTGTGGGGGTGTTGCAGTAGTGGGAACCCTGTGTGCAGATGTTAACATTTTACTTAAAGAGGCTGGTTCTTTGCTCATCCTTATAAAAAGATGCATAAGGTAAATAACAGAATGCACAACATAGGCCAGACAGGCTACCCAAGGCACAGGAGGTCTGACAGGATCATTCACATGTTCTTCTGGGCGTAAGCGTTAACCTGTGTTAGACAAGTGCCTGTAACTTACTCGGTCAAGGGCACACAGCAGCTTACTTTGTGCAGGAGCTATGAACCATACCTTGAAGTGCAGTTCTTCTCTGTCCAGGCATACCATAGGGAAATGAAGCAGGGTGAAAGTTAAGCAGGATGGAATGAATTTGTAGAAGCACTGGGAAATTCAGGTATATAGCTGAACATGAACAGCTGGAACTTCAGTCGTTTTAAACCCATCTTACTAAAGACAGTGAAGAAAGCCTGGTTTTGGGCTCCTGTATTTTTAGATGAACAATTATATTGCAGATTAGGTGAGCAACAGAGAGCAGAGCTCCAAGGTAAACACTGCACATGGGAAGAGGCATATGATTTGAGTAACCCAGAGAAACAAGTGAGTTACCCCCGCAGAAAGTGAGCAGGGGAAGCTTTTGTACCAACCCAAAGGCTAAAAGGTCAGCCCTGGGTTTAGGCTTAAATGCTTTTCCTCTGTCAAAAAAGACAGGAATCTGAGGTGCAACTCATCTGAGGAGAGAGATGAGGCAGGTGAAAGCAGCAAACAAGACCAGTGCAGTTGTGAGCTGCCTCTGCATTAATACTCTTGTGTCACCAAGCTGGGCTCATAATAAACACTCGGTGTGATACAAGTGCATATGTCAGGAGACAATTTAGTTCTGGATACCACATGGCCAGAGAGGCTTTGAGAAATAACAGTGTGCAAAAGAGAAGCAAGACACAGGACAGTGTGGGACTAATTGACTGCTGTAGGAGGACTGAAAGGGAAATACTGGATGACATAGCCAGCTCCGGTGGTATTTGGTTTTCATCTGCAAAGCCTGAATCGCATTCTAATTACATAAGAATCTTGGCTTTTAGTTGGTAGAAGAATTCTGAAGAATTTAGTGGGTATCAGAATTCTGATACAATTTATCAATTTGCTTGCTGGAAAAATAAACCATAATAAGGCACACTGTGCAGGCTTGTGCTGTGGGTAGCCCTGCCTCAAGGTTAAGACACAAGCCGGCAAGGGGTTTGGAAGGCATTTGACAGGTAGATGATGCTGAGGAAGTGGTGCAGCAGCTTGTCGTTTAAAAATTAAAACTGACAAAACCCCAGGAAAGGCCTTGTTGGGAGATGAAGTCAGATAAGTTGTTTTGCCCCCCAGGCCTGTTTCATTTCTATTATTCCTTCTATCACACAAATGATAAAGGGAGGTGGGGGCTGAGCTGTGTTTATTAATTCATGCTTCAGAACGACAATAGGACACCTGGACTAGCACCTGTCAGAATATGATGCAAATTAGCCTGGCAAATCTAGTCTTCATCAGCACAACCATAATGAAGCTCTAATAGAACTGATAATGATTTGAATAGTATTCATAGGAACAAGCTTTGCTCGGATATTGGCTCAATTGCATTAATTAATGCGGTACATACAGAAATGCAGCATTGCTCCCATTCATAGGGACTTCCTGGTGCTTTTCTGTTGCTGCTTGTTTTTTAAACAGACAAAACCAGGACTTATTATATTTGCAAACAATGGAATCATGGAGATGCTCTGATTTACTCCAGAGATAGAGAGGGGATGATGGCAGAAAGTTTAAATTAAAGCAGAATTTCCTTCTGTTTTCTCAAAGGAAAGGTTAACATTTGTTAATAACTGTCACTGGTTGCAAAAGGCCTAAGTGTCATATGATGGATTTTTCTGATTGCTTTTAATCGAGGTTTTTAGAAATCATGGGGTGTAAACAAAGAAATGAGCAACTGTTGAACGGCTCTGAATAAACCTCAGAAGATTTGCCTAAGATAAGAAATACTGTTCTGACAATGAAGTAATAACAGGTTCTTTGCTTCCTGAGTTACACTATTTTTTATCATCATTATTTTATTTTTTCTTATTCTATATCTCTCACTGAGATAAACTGGTCTGCATAGATGGATATGTGCTTGCATAGGTTTGTGAGTGGGTGGAAGGCTTTTTACCCTGCAGAGATACTAAGTTGTTATATTATCTACTTCATCTCCCATGTTGGTTTTTTTTTTTTTTTTTGATTTTTTTTTTTTTCTGTTGAACTTCAAGCCAAATTTAGATGAGAATGAATTAGAAAAAGTCTCCTTATATTCAAATCAGCAGAAATATGGCAAGGGTGAGGCTAGGTATATGTAGAGGGTCTTTGCATGAAATATGGTACTTTTTGTTGAATGCTTCCCCAGGAGAAAAGGATAAATAGGACAGTATTTCATCACCCCACCTGAAAATAAGGGACATGGAGATAATTCTCTAAACAAAGAGAATCCCAGGAGCAAAATGATCTGTCCTGAAGAAAGAACTCTGGGTTCTGATACAAGGTTTTTGGTGCCATCAGTTTCTTTCTTAATTGGACCCAAAGCACATAGAAGAATTTTTGACCAGGCGTAGTGTGGACTGTGTTTTTCAGAAATTCAATACCACTGCCATGAGTTGTTTATTTCATGACATCTCATTGTGGATTTGTAAATCTGGTGAAGCAAACACCAAACATACTGGTTACCAGGGATCCTGTTTGCACTGCCGGGGGGTGGCCCATGGAATCAGCTGCAGAGAAGCCCCAGCATACAGCAAACCTTTAACAAGCAAGGAGAGGGACAGGGGGGACTGTGCAAGTTTAGCAGAGAGCACACTGGGTGAAGTGCATGCAAATCTCCAGCTGACACAAGCTGTATCCTCTCCCACAAAAAAAAAAAAAAAAACTTCATAATAATCTGTGCAGAACATCACTTCAGGATAAACACAATAATGCTATAAATACCAGGCCATTTCCTGTTGTTCTTACTGCAGCTTGCACAGGGTTTGCGTCTGGGTGAGGGTGTGACTATAATCCACATAGTAACACATACATTAACCTTCTTCTCTGCTTCTCCTACCGATTGTCTTAAGGGCTTGAATAAAAACGTGCTTTTCTTTCTAGACAAATGCAGGATTTGTCAGTTAACCTGTGGCTTGCTCCTCTGAGAATAACATTCATCACTAATGAATTGAGCAATATTCTTTTCTTTATGTAAAGAATTTAGGGCAGCAAAATGATAAACTCTTGTGCTAGTGAACAGATGAGTTAACTGGAACATAATGAGGCATGGTAATACACATTCCTCATCCTAAATTATTTCAATTCATGCCTAGTCTTAAGTTTGACTGTCACACTTAAGGGAAATTAAACACACCTTAAAACATGAATTGAGATGAACAGAAATGCAAAGTGTTTCCTGAATGTTTTATGCTTGATATTTACTGGTTTACTTTTTTTTTTGTTTTGTTTAAGTGGATTAGTTATTTTAGTGAAAATCAGAAGTAAAATGCGTGCTTACATCTGCTTGTTGATTGCATAAGTCCAATGAGAAGAAAGTAAAGGAGCAGGAATAAAGGAAGGAGGGAGGCTGCTGAATTCTGATGTATGAGTTAAGTCCTTAGAGGCCTAGACCAAAAGTTCCTCCAAGTAAATCATTTTCAACTCAGTTGAAACTCAACTGAGTTTGAACTCAACATAAACTGGTGATTCTTTGAAATAGTGTTGGCAATGGTGTTTTTGCTACACAGAACAAACTAAAAGCCAGGATTATGACTACTTGCTGAATGCTGAATGGCTTAGCTTTTCCATCTAAATTAAGCCAAAAGCTCAGGTCCAGATATAAAAAAATGACTTGGGTACCTCCAGAGGAGACACAGTACTGCTGAATTTTTGAAAATGTTGCTCCTAAGGTGAACACAAACCCAGACTTATATTACCCAGACTTACTGAGCTTGCAGAGAGATTCAGAGCATATCTGGAGGGGACAGAGCTAGCCATTCTAACAAATGCTTGATCCAGTAAGTACATTTCAAGTATAGAAGCTTGCTTGATAAAATATACTTCACTGTCCTGGAGGCATTCGCAGGGAAAGGAGATGTGGTTTGAGCCTAGGCAGCACAGAAGGTCCAGAACCGACTTCTCTTGCTTTTCGGGTGAGCATCCTTAGACTTCTCCACAAGAAGCTCTGCTCCAGAGAGCTCATGTAGCTGCTACTGCCATGCACAGCACTTCTGAGAGGGGAAATAGGTGTGTTGGCAGGGCCTCATCTCTAACCTGATATGCTCTGAGCACGCCAGGGTCCAAGGCCCTTCAGGCACTGCACTGTCGGCTGCTGGATTGCAAAGAGGTCTGGGGCAGAGGAGTGCAGCTTCCCAGCCCTGGGAAGCTCTGAATGGGCAGAGCTGCAGGCACTTGGGGATTTTTCAGGCTTTCAAAAAGTCTGTCACCTTATTTAAACATTTGCTGGCCATAATTATTTTGGATTACAGTTTTATACCTTTTTGTTGTTTTTGTTTTTTCTTTTCTATTTCTTGGATCTGACTCAGACGCATGTGGCCAGTTTTAATCAGGCAGTTGATCCCATCTTCATTCAACAAAGCAGTTAAATTAAGTTTATGTGATAAAATGGCTAAGGAAGAGAATTTTGCAAAGATGGCATTACATGGACAAAGTGAAGAGAAACTGCCCCACTTCTGAAATGAACCAGGCTCCAACAGCTAATCCAGTCATTTCTGTCTTTGAGAAAAGAAAAAAAAAAGTGCTTAGAAGAAGAGTATTTTTTTAAAACAGATCATTGTAAAACAATTTGCTTGTGAATTTGAACAAATGAAGTAGAGAGGGGAGTGTACAATGGATACATTTCATATGAAAGGCAAAGAAGGAAATGGAAATAGCAGGCATATACAAGGAAAAAAAAAAAAAAAGGCTGATGAATGAAACAGAGACAGAATGCTCTGTTTCTGCTCCTGCATATTGAGATTTTATCTCCTTGCAATTTTTGTATTAACTGAGTTAAGGCAGAGTGGTATTTTCAAGAGCTTTAAATTAAGGTGAGAAATATTTTGCTTGCCTAATTCATATTTATGCCTTTGAGGAAACCACCTCCTTACATGTCACAGTGTGGCTCAGCATCTAAAGGGATGCCATGAGGACCCAAATACTTGGGCGCTCGGCCTGGCTTTACAACCATTGTGCCATTTGATCTTCAATGAATTTTTGTGTCCGTGTTTGATTGCATGTGAAAGTTTTTCACAGACAAGAAAAATGGTGTGAAATCAACCCCTAAACATCACCTTTCTGAGATATATGAGATAAAGCAAGGCAATATTTTCGCATGTTTAGCAGCATCCACCTAACATTTTTTCTTTCCTGACACTGAAGAATATTCTTCCCTGATGATTAATCCTGATGTCCTCTGGCATTCCTGAACACGGTACATCTACTGTGACATGAAGAAGTGGCAGGGGAGAGCAGAGCAGATGTAATTATATTACTGTAAGATATGTAAAATATATCTTGCTGTGATCTCCAGGCATCCTTGCCAGCCTAGGTACCTGTGGAGGGGAGCTAAGGGACACACTCCAGACTTACAGAAAAATGAGGTAGAGCTTTGGGCACCCAGTAATGGGGACAGCATGCCAGTGACGGAGAAGGAAGAAACCATTGTCATTTCATTTTCTTCAGCTGCTTCCCCTACGGTTCATTATTTTCCTGAAGTCAGAGACATGCTCTCAGCTGATGTGTAGCCCTTGGGAGTTAACTGCTACTGCCCAGCTCTCCTGTGAAAGCAGAACAGAGGGTGCTCTGCTTCCCAACACTCATATCATGCGTGCGTTACCATGCATAAACTTTTGCCCTTCTACCTCTTGTTGGGTCACGACTTGTATTTCCAGGTAGGTCAATCCATTCTCATGCCTGCTGACTTGGTTCAGTCAAAATTTACACTTAGTTTTGATCCCTAATAAGCTGTACTAATAGGCGCATGCCACACTTCCAATCATGCTGCCTTTTGTGGTTTATGAAGTGGCACCTGTGAAGCAAAGGTTCTTCTGTCAGCCTGAATGGTGCCCCCGAGTAGGCGGTGCCCACCTCTCCGGGCAGTAAATGCTGCAAGCTAGCCCCTGCCTTCTCTGTCTGTGGTGCCTGCTGATTCCCAGACAAAAGAAATTAATTTTGGGGATGAATTGGGTGCATACCACTCCAAGGCACAGGAGAGGCCCTAATATTTCTCAAAATCTCTTGAAGTGTGACTGTGACATCACCATCTCCACTTTGTAGCTTTTTTCTGAGAACTGCAGTTGCTGTGGGAGTGCGTGGCACACTAATACGAGCACTTTCTTCCTGTGTTCTCTGGATTGTTCATACCTAGCTCTCACGCAGTGTTTTGCATCCATTAATTTTGAAGAGCTATACCCGAAAGGTCACTTTCACTGTTACCCCTACTTTCCAGCACCTCTGTAAGGTGTTTTGCCACCACGCCACCCACCCAGTACAGCCCAGGTCCCCTCAAAGCTATCTTGTCTCAATAATAACAGTCAGAGTCTCTTGCTTGCTGTTGACTGTCTGTTGTTCAGTTTGTAAGGAGCTGTTTTTTGTTTTTGTTTATGTTTTCCTTACTGTTCAGCCTGTAAAAATCACATGAAACAGTGCTTCAAATCTCTTGGTTGTCCCTACAGTGAAAAATTGGCTTAACCATCCTCACAAATTAGCAGGAACAGAGGGAACAGCTAACTGTGGCACTGCTGAATTGCTGCCTACTGACCACCAAAACTACTTGCTTTTAGGAGGATGCTGATGAGGAAAGTGACTGCTAGACTTGCCAAAAGGAAGACATACTTCTTCCCTTGCATGTGCATGTGGTACCTTCTGAATCAGTAGGAACCTGCCCCTTACAGGGAGCACTTTTATTCCTCAAATCCCCCGAGAAGCTGAGGAATGGGAGGAGAACGAGACTTCCACAGAAGGCAGCCCAGCCTGTGATAAGTACCCCAGAAGGGGGCTGCAGTTTTTATTTGGTTCTTATGTGCATCTCTTGGACAACTCCACTTCCCTCTAGGGCAAGAATCTGGAGTAGTTTTAGTTGTCATGATATCAAAATGCCAAATTTTAAAGCTGTTGAGGTTTCAACTTAGATGTTCTTCAAGTACTTCTAAGAATCTAATTGCTTCTTTAGGTGTCTGTATAGAGTCTCTGAAAAAAATATTGTCCATATGCTATAACTGCTTAGATATTGAAATTTTGCCAGGAGAGATGGTGACTACTTTGTGCATTTGTGTAGGAGTCATTCATGCATTCACATTTAAGTGGACGAATATGCAAACATCTACACAGAAGATTTGATCATACATCACCCTAAAGACAAGGGCAAAACTTCCACTGTCTTGCTGACACAGTAGCAAGCCTAAAAAGACGTTGGCTCTGTCTCCAAAAACTGTAACAGAACTCTCTCTGTGTTTGTGTCAGGGAGGTATATAAGAAGATATGGTCTAATCTTTTTAAACTTAATAATGTCTTTTTCATCAGAAAGATCCAGATTTATCAAAGCCCTACCTCTTCAAGTGGAAAGGCTGATTTTTGACAGTTTCCTAATTTTGAAAAAATAAAAGAACTGAAGCTGCCAAAAATCTCCTTGATGCTTTCTCAAGTTTTCTGAGTTTTGTTTTGAAACTACTCTTCATTTTGAAACATAAGCCAACTGCAATATTTAAGAAAACTGAAAGGGCTCAAACAGCAACGAGACAGAATATCTGCAATAAAATATTTCAGTTAACTTAAGGTGGACTTCTCTGGATAATCATTTTGACTTTTTATCCATAATCAAGACTGGAAAACTTCTGACAGCCTCCATAAGTTTCTCAGGATACAAAACATTCTCTAATCACATCCCAGGTACATCTCTCTCTTACCTTGTGGCCTCATCAACCACTTTGCCTTCATTTTGCACAAGGAACTTTTGCTTCAGTTAAATAAATATATTGCTGCAAGTGGTTTATCTGAGTGGTTTATCTGTGTATATCTGTGTATTGACTGCATCAATGTGTTTGCATGAATTTGTTCGGAATTTGCTTTTAATTTCTGATTATTATTATTATTATTATTATTTTGGTTAGATAGGGAACTTCAGTCTGATTTTGTCCAAGGCACTGAGAACTTGCTACTTCCCTTAGCTTCAGAGAGCTTCATGAGGATTTATTATTATGGAAAACAATAAGGGCAGTATTGTCCCGATTGCTCTGCTGTTCACACTGAAGTTGTGAAACTGCTTGCAGCCTGAACACTGGACATATGCTTCTCCCTATTTTTATTTTCATATCTCCGAGAGTAGAGCTCACCCTCACAAAATCCCAGTGAGGTGGCCAAACCATGATCGCCATGGTACAGGTTAGCTCCAAACACCCAGCAATCCCAAGGTCAAAGAGGAAGCATGCTGCCTGGATGGTAAAGGAGCCCGCATCTCCTAAATACCGTTCTAGTACTGAAACCATGGGACTATCTTTTCTGTACTTCCTGTACACTTCCTGCTCACTTGAAAGCTGAGGAAGTAAGGCATGTTGAGGTGAGAACATTATTAGTGTATTTGTTTGTATTGTGAAAGCACTAAGACAACAGCCATACAGACTGTGACCAAATACGGACCGTGTGCTGATGTGCTGTGCTCAGAAGAGAAAAAAACTCACCACCCATTCCACCAGGGCATATACAAACAAAGCATTAAACAAGCAGCAAGATATTCCTTGCACTGTCCTCTACATCTGGTTGTACACTGGATGTACACGCAGGTATTACCTGAAACTCTTAGTGAGGGCAAAACATGTTGCTGGGGTTGGTTTGGGACTGTGCCAATGTGTGCCTCAATTTGTTTTCTTTTTTAAGCCCTCAATTTCACTAACAAATCAGAAATGGGTCTTTGAAGGTTTCTTTTTTTCTTTTTTTTTTTTTTTTTCTTTCTGCAATGCTTCCATTTTCTTCAGTAAGAAAGCCAGCTAGTGACAGCACAGCAGTAAAGTGAGTACCCACTGGCTAATGCAGCTGAGACCGCTGAGAAGACACCCAAATTTCTTGGCCAAGGATAACTCCTCTCTTAGCTGCTTTAAAAATACCAATCAAGCTGATCCTTTTTTTTTTTTTTTTTTTTTTTTTTTTTTTTTACTCCATGTATGAGTTTTACTAGCAGGCTAACATAGGTTCTCACTTTTGCAAAGGCACAGAAACCCTCGTTGCCTCTCTGTAGGGTGGCTGTCTGGTTAGCACAGTCAGAATTAGGAGGGGGGTTATTTTATTAGCCGGTAAAGCTGATTGATTTATTAGAGCAGAAATCTCTTGCTAGCTCCAGCACAGGTTATTCTCCAAATGCAAACTCTATTTCATTTCACACACACAAAATAGCCAAAGTGCCTGTGTTATGAATAGGCCCCTTTGTTACCCTGCGAATCGACAAGACAGACTGTTTAGTTCATGTCTGTACATTAGCAAAGGAGGACGGGGTCTGTGAGACAGATGTGGCCTTTAATTGCATGGAAATATTAGAAGATCGTTAAGCCAATTTTGACAGGGTTTTCCTCTTACGGAGGGAGTAGAGCGTTGTTTTAGGGAAGGCGCAGGGAGCAGCCCTGTCTTGCCGGCCCCACAAATAGGACCTTGTCCTACTCCCTCACCCCAATGCTAAACAAAACCAGAGGAGATTTAGTCAGAAGCCCCACTTTCCTGCCAGAGCTGCAGAACTACATCTCAGAAAGAACTCTTTTTAAATTGCATCTGATAAAAGGCTTTTCAACACAGCTCAGGGGACTTGCCCTGTTAGAGATAAGACCAGCCGTATCAGCTCTGCTAAGAACATGGAGATGTGCCGAGAGGCCTGCTTCTTATTTATGTTAGCATGATTTGAGTGTAAGAAACACTTCAGCAAAAGGAGAACAAACTGCAGTCATCTCAGAAAGCATCAGTGTTGCATGTAAAGGCAGTCCTCTTTTCTATAGGAAAGCTAGCTTTTATTTTTTTGGCAGCCTGGGTTTTGTAAGAATGAAAAGTTTAGTTACACTCTACCAAATGACTTTGAGCAGAATACTTGGTTGCTTTGTGTTGGTAATGTAAAATTGAAGGAACAATCTCAGCTCTGCATGGCACTGTTGAGATACTGGCTTTGTCTCTTAGTCACATTGCTGTGTGAGTAGGATTCTGGCAGCTCAGTATTTCACAATTATCAAGCGAGAGCTGATGATTTTCATTAAAAAACAAATACACAAACCAACATGAAATCACTTGCTGCAGGTGGGGATTTGCAGATGAACTGATGAAGAGCTGGGCTGATTCTACATGGATCCTGTGGAGGTCTGAGCAAGGGTCCTAGAGACGACAGAAAGCTGATTTGAACCAGCCTCAAAGTTGCCCTTGGGCATGTGTGTATGTGCCTTAGTATCACCTCCAGCAGAGGAGATGCTGGGATGCAGAGTTGAGTGACCCTACCCAAAGCCAGAGCACTGAATCAGTCTCAGTGCTGGGATTTGGCTGCTGACAGTCTTGGCTTCCAGCCCCCTCCCTCCCAGACATACTGTGAGCTTGTGCTCTGCTTCTCGCCTGCTTTCACTGCAGCAAAACATTTGAATCTCCCTGCCATGAGCTCGTTCATGGCCTCTGCCTCCCTGGCCTGCTTCAGCAGGGCCGAGGGGAGCCGGGAAGAAGCCATTAGTTCTCACAGGTGTGGAAAACCAGCCATGAGAGCAGACTTCTCGAGGTGTCAGTAGCAAAAGACCTCATTTATCTAAGCAAGGCTCAGAGCCCTTCTCGGTACCATGCTGATAAAATCAACAGACTTTCTGTTAATGGTTACTGATAAGAGATTTTTGTAACTTTTTTTGCTCAGCCTCCTAGGAGAATAGGTTTTGCTTTTGTCTAGCAGTTCTAGCCTTAGGATAACACTTGCCACTTCTCTGACCTCTGTCTTCCAAGGACATTGGAGCACTCTGCAAAATCTGAGAACTTCTGGGGGCATGCGTTGTACAGATATGGAAGCTGAGAGATGGAGACATCAATGCATCTGTAAACAGACTCACATCTTCTGCTGTTCAGTTAGCCAGGAGGCAGCACACATTGGCTGATTCTAGGAGTTAGATATCAGAGGTGGAATTTGGTGTCTGTATTTAGTCAGTCCATTCATGAAGTAGCACATTTGTCCTTAGGATAGCTTCCTATTGCACCTGGCATCAGAAGGTATTTCACTATTGCAGTTTCCTGAAACATGAGTGGGGGTAGGACACTCTTTTCTCTGTGATGTTTGGTATTGCTAGGAAGAATATCACCTTGTCAAGTCCTTTTTGTATTGTAGTGTTAGCTTTGGGTTTCAGCCCAGGTACCAGAACGGGATTTGGACCCACAACTTTTTGTCCAAGAGGTGAGAGTGCTGGCTATCCTTGAGTCCTCCCAGGACCTTTCTCTTGCACTAAGATTAGAACATCAATATTTCTTTGTAACAAAATGAAAAGCCCCTGGGAACTTCCAGCGGTGTAAACTGGGTTTTCCTGTTCAAATATCTTGATTGAGATTGACAAAGAAAATATCTCAGTGTAATCCTGCCGAGCTGTTTTCCTTGGAATGCCACAAGCAGGCTTGTTCACAAAATCTCTGCTTTTCCTATAGGCGTATGCAGAAACAATCTCGTCACTGGAGCCACAGGGGCTGGGCTCAGTGCACAAGAAAAACACAGATCCATGCCATCCCAGCAGGGTGGCAGCCGTCAGTTCCACTGCCAAGTGGAGACCAGTTGGGAACTGGATAAGGAGCCAGCAGAGGCTGGGTATTCTGCACAAGGCATCAATGCATGGCTTTATTCAGCTCTCAGCTGGCCAGTGGTGGCACCTGTATTTGCAGCCAGGGTCAGTGGGCGAAGGAAATGGAAAACCTGGTCTGGGCATTGTTGCTGGGCATTGTGGCATCCAACTCCTGTTAAATATGAGCACAATTTGTGTAGCTTCAGGATCTTTTGAAAATCTCAACCCTGGAACATTTTCATCCCAGTAAATGGCATTTTGGGGAAGGAAGCAGGTAAGAGTTTCGCATCACTCTATCGAGTGTGTGCATACGCTGAGTCTCAACAACAAGCTGTGCAGAGCGTGAGCTGGACTTGGGGAAGAAGCAGGTTCCTGTGAGTCCTGAACCACCTCCCCATTTCCTCTTATCTCCATGCTTCATGTGATGCACACTTGAGAACACGCCTAAGTAACCAGATCTGGGCTAAAACACTGAGTTTACGCTTTGAGTATCATAAGCACTGAGACCTGGAGTACAGATTTAATCCAAACGTAGCTCAGGGAGTGAGGCCAAGCCCAGACTGCAAGTAGGCTCGAGTCTGAGCGCTTGAAATCTCAAGCCACATCTGGTTCAGGATTCAGCTGCAGGACTGCATTGGTCTGATATTTGCTCGCTATGATATAGTGTCCAGACCTTGTAATATATAGTAAGATGTCACTGATGGATTATGCCTTTTATTTCCCTTTGGCTGAGCCTTTCCATTATCAAGTATTCCCTGAGTAAGAGGCAATCAACTTTGCTTAGGATTCCTACCTGTATTTCAGGAGAAAAGCATATACTGCGCTCTCTCCTGGAGACTCTGCTTTGATTCTTTCATGCTGTTGTTTTTCCTTAGTCTGGAATAAGTCATCTTGGGCTGAAAGTGCATGTTTTGTTCTCTGCGGATGGAAACATAACAGCACCCGATGAATGTTTCCTGATGGGCTTCCTGCGATTGTGAAGGGAATGGTGTCAGAGAACAAAACAGGATACGATTGCGGTGTTTGTGAATGTAACTGGGACAATGGTATCAAAGTGAAATAAAAAATAATGAATGGACATTGGTGTAGCAGTGAGTCAGAGCTCAGAGGAACCTGGAATATTTGTGCCTTTCTAAGGTGCCACTTCCCAGACCTTGCATTCCTGGGAGAACACTCTTTTTACAGTCTCCAGTGTTTTGGCAGTAGGAACCAAGCTGAAAGGATTTCATTTTGGGGTTTGCACCTATTCCTTCATGCTTTAGAGTCCACTCAATGTTGTTTTCCAAGGCAGCCTGTCGAAGGGGAGACATGTGAGATACCCTCCCTCATGACAAAGTCCCAAATAATTCTTCTCATGTTGTCATTTTCCTTTCTAGGAAGAATCATTTACATTGAAAAGATTCAATTGCTCTTTCCATGTGGAAAACAAAACCAGCAGGATTGTTATATAGGCTCAGTTTCTGGTATGAGTAAAAATAACACCAAAAAACTCTCCCCGTACAGAAATGCTGGCACAACTGCAGCAGGCAAATGCAGTTTAAAGCAAGCCCGAGTTTTCTGAAACAAAGTGCTTGGTCAGCCTGCAAGCTCCTGATCAAAATTTTGCCACTAAAAACCAGCCTCTGGCACTACATCAAGGAAAGGAGTCAGGCAGTGGGTGCTCTGGGACAAAGCTGAGGTCAGCACAGAATTTCTGCAGAGCAGTAGACTGCATTTATTCCTCGGGATAGTTTTGGTTTGTCAGGCAGCCAGACTCCAAAACCATCTTGCAGTTTTCCCTCCATGTGTCTTCAGCAGAGAAGACCATAAAAATGCTACAATAATATTTACTGAAGTGTGTATGTTCACAGTTATATCCATGTGTCTCTGTTTACAAACGCATCTGCTCAGTGCAAGTCAATTATTTTACAAGGGTAAGGAAAAAAATTAAAAGGAAGGTGAACTAGCGCGAGGTGGATTTGAGTGCTGAGCTCTGGGAAGCAGTCAGCCATGCAGTGCCAAGCCTAGTGGGCAGCTCTGGAGTGGAAAAGATGTGGACAGAAATCAGTGGTGATACAAGCCCAGTAAACTGGCCAAGGACAGTGTTAATACATGGCAAAGGCAGACTGGTGTTCTGGAAACATGACATGGCTCGGAAAAGACCCAGGGAGATGAGAGAGTCCTCCCACCTCGGCAGACAGCGCTAACTCCACAGTAATGTCGATTTGTTCATGGAGGCAAATCCTTTTGTAGTGAAATTAACTGTCAGAAATGAAACCTGGCTCAAGCAATGCCAACAGCAAAGCTTCCAGCACTTTTAGCAGGCTTAAAGTTTTTCCCCCAAGGCTCAGTACTCACCCTAAACCATCTCATGTGTTTGGGTTGGCAGACCTGAGCAGGAATTCTCCCAGACTTTCTGGGACCAGAAGCCAGAAGCTGTGATTTGTCCCTTGTCTGCTAATGGGCAGGCACCTCATCCAGCTCCTCTGCTACTGCCAGCGTGCATTGGCGTAGGCAGGGTACGAAGCACTAGGGGAAGGTAGGAATCCGTCGGGGGATCCTTCCTGAGAGGCCCAGGGACACAGTCAGGCTGGCTGAGATGTGGCATGCTGCAAAGCACACTGCAGAAAAGCTGCAGTATGCCTCCGAGATTTAGGAGCTTATATGATGGAGACGCGATAATCTCTCAAACATGTCCATTCTTCTGGCCTCATATTTCACCATATTACCCTTAAGAGGTCAAGAGGCCACAGCAGTAATTTGAGCAGGTTCTTTTTTTCGCTTCCTCTCCTGGCCCTGTGCTCAGGCCACACAAAACCATCTCCTGGAGGCTGCCCATGTGGCTGAGGCTGGCTCTCCTCAGCCTCCTCAGCACCAGCCCTGGTGCAGGCACCCGCTGGGACGAGCACTTGGGGCCCAGATATTCCCACTTGGTATTTAGCCTGTTGGAAACAGATCAATATGGGCTCTCGACTGATTGATGCAAAGCTTAGACTGAGATAAAAGTGCTTTGGTCCAGATCCGATAAATGTGTGCGTGGAGTCAAGTGCTCTAGTGCTCTTCTGAAAAGTGAAGTACAAAGCATGACTTATTTATTTTTTCCTTTTCTCAGGTTTTGGGGATCTTGAGATAAAATAATAAAGCATTAATTTTAGCAACCTTCTGCTATCTACCCAGTGTGAAATTTCACGGAAATAATGAATGTAAAAATTGGGAAAAAAAAAAAAAAAAAAGACATCTTCCCTACAAGAAGTTTTGCAAAATCATTTAAGCTCAATTTTTAGCTGGTTTTATGTGATCCCTGCTTTTGGTCTGGTTTTGCTAGTTGCGCCTATCTTACTCCTGCTTCGTTTCCTCCTAGCATGAGTTACTAAGTTGTGGTTTCCCATTTATTTGAATTGTGAAGAAATGGTGCTGCACTCTAAGATTGCCAGGTTAAGCTCAGATGTAGTACTCCTGATGGAAAGTGAAAGGACTGTCAGAGCTGCAGAAGAGAGCTTGCACTGTACTTTGTCTGGGTAGCTGGCCTGCTTTGTAGTTTTGAGCAAGCCTCCAGTGCAGAGTAAGCGCAAAATTATTGGAGTGTGAGATATCATCAAAATAATTAAATGAAAGCCAACACGCAATGTTGTGGCCCTCCTTTATACAAAAAGAAAGCCTCAAATCTACACAAACTTTGACACAGTCTTAAGGGGATGGTGCCGTCTCCCTAATCCTCAGTCCTGCTGCTGCAGCAGAGAAAGCCAGACTGCTTCTCCTCCCCGTCTCCTCCTCCGGGCAGGGATTACGGCATTTGGGTTACCACAACCCAAATGCCAGCAGCTCAACTGGAAAACAGTGTGAACAGAAGGGTTTGTCAGTCACCGTGCGATGCTGTACGTAGATACAGGAGGTCTAGGGTGACAGGCTGGGGCAGCAATGACTCTCAGCCTGCTCTTTGCATTCCAGCATGATGATGGGGCTCTGGTGCTGGCTGCAACCCACAAATCCTCTGTTGCAGAGGCAGCCCTTAAACTGATTGCGAAGGGCACAAGATCCGATTGTGGTTGTTAGCAATAAAATGCTTATGATTATAATTTTCCAGGGGGAGTTACGGGAGTCCCTGCACCAATCCCATAACATCCTGTAAGGAAGGTGGAATAGCATGAGCAAATCTCAAGAAAAGTACACTGGAAGGATGTGGAATACAAAAAGCTGTAAAAATATATCTTTTTGGTTTGGTTAGGTGTGCTGTAAAGACTGGATATATTAGGGTGCAGGGTTGCTGTCCAGGCCTTGCTTTGAATTACCCCAAAGATTCCTCTTGGTGTCTCAGTAACGGCACTGGGTGAGGCTCGGTGCTCTGTAGAGCTTCAAGCACAAGCAGAGCAGGGCAACAGAGGACTGAAGGAGAAACAGGCACAGACGGGGGAATACCTCACTAAAGGTTCTGCCAGAGATCGAGGGCAGAGATGAGAATAACACTCTGCCTTCCTGCCTCCTAATTCAATGCCCAATCCATTTGAATTTGCTGTCCCAAGATCAACCCAGACTCTGCTCCTTTGTAAATTTTATATTTGACTCATTTTCTTGTAAGTCTGATGTTATCTCTTCTCTGCTTGTTGAGACATTGGCAGCAGAAGTGCTGACTTGTAAAACTGCAGTGCCAAAATCATTTCTATTCAAGGAGTAGATCCTCTGTTAACCTCAAGCCGTGTGTAAGGTTTGTTACTCTTAGTACCTCTTATTTTGGTGCTTTGCATCGCACATCTGGGCCCTCACGGATGGTGGCTCTGAGCTGGTGACATTCTCTTTACAAAGATATTTCAGGAGTGATTTTCCCACAGGACTATGACCAGTGAAGGTTTATTATTGCTAAAAATAAAAATAAAAAAGTAAGTAAGCCCTCTAATTCCTCTAAAGGTAGAAGTAATCTTTCCATGCATAGCATGATGGTTCAGGTACTCAGCATTTTCTTCTCTTATAAGCCAGACATTGTGGAGGAGGATGAATCTTTGATCTTTAGTAATGCCTTTTAAATGTGGTTATGGCCAGAAAAGTGAATGTAAAGGGCTCAAAGTCAATATTCAGTGTAAATGCATCACACACACCTGGAAAGAGCTGTGATTGTAGACACTGGGTCATATCTGGGATGAAAACTCTGCCTGCTGTCACCTCACCAGCTCTTGTTTTCATGACCTTTCTCACAGAGCCAAAACCAGGGAGCCAGGAACATCAAGAGAGCTTTCCTTGCCAGTGAACTCTGGATAAGGTTAAAAACCTGAACTTTTAAGGGTCTTATCCAAAGCAAACCTCTGGAGGTTAGGGAGGGTGTCAGGATATCCTGGGGCTAGGTTGTTGTTAGTGCAGCCATGAGTGCAACAAAGGCTGTGTCAGTGACAGTGAGGAACCTCGGTAAATGGTGGTGATTCACCTTACTTGTCTTCTTGGCACCCTTCCGCCTGGCTCTTGTCTGGGAGTATTTCTCTGGCCCCTTCTGTTTATGCAGAGTACACTGCCCAAATGGCCTTCTCCATTCGTTTACTCAAGTGAAACCTTTCGCTGAAGCTGTCAGCCCTCCCCGCAGCATGGCCAGGAGAGCAGACTGCCTTTCCTGCAGCACAGGGACAAAATCAAGGGGTACCTCACCTTGCTGAAGCACTCAGACCTGGCACTTGGCTCTATGTGGCTTGCCTAAAAAAAGAAAAACAGCAAAATTGTCTTTGTACAACTATAAACTGTTATTAAAAATAGTTGTATCACATTTTCATGCCTAGGGGATCTGTAAGTGTGTGCCAGCTCTACGGAAAGTTGTTTCAGGGCCCATGGCAATCGAACTCATGGCGGTCCACCAGTGGGCTGCCTCGAGAAGGCTGGGGCCGTGCTTTGTGGGGACTTGGACTTGCCTATCCCTGTGCTGTGAGCTGCTGTAGACGGGACTTGCCACATTTATGCCAGGAATGTGATTAAAAACTGGAAAAACTGAAGCCAGCCTATTCCCAGAGGCAATATAATGTAACATATATGCCAGAGCAATACACACAAGACCCCTGTCTCAGACTCAGTCTGGCCAGCTCAAGGACACAGCCCAGGAGGCGACAGCATGGGGGGAACTCTGGTGAGCTGTGGCCTGCCTCCTTAGGTTATGTTAGCAGCTTTAACGCCTTGCCCTGTTTTCTCAGTTGCCCGTCGCCAAACGCTAAGTAACTCTAGATTCTGGTGGGACAGACATTTGCCCTCTGGTATGCAGTGAACTGTTGATCTCTTCCTCAGCTAGAACTGAAGCCAAACACTTCCTGACCAGGTTAGGTCCTCCAAAATACAGTCTTGTCAAGCAGGGCCTATGGTAGTGAGTATCAGGAAGGCTGTACGCATTCTCCATCTGGGTCAGTAGCCTGAAATCCTGCAGGGCCAGCCAAGCCCTGTCCTCTTCCAAAAGAGCAAAGGGAGTCCTAGACAGTCGTCACTGCTGGGATGGGATCGGATCTCAGTGGGCCCTGCCCTCTGACCCTGCAAGCTGCAGACTCCGTGTTGCTTGCTGCCCCTTGGGGTTGCTGTCACGCTGTAGGTGTGCACATCGCGGCGAAGCTGGTTGCAGCAGGGGTTGGCACCGTGCCACTCGACTTCCCTCCCATGCAGTCAGCAATGCTGGTTTGCTGTTTGCACGCACAACCCGATCGTGGGCAGGTGTTACAAGCTGCTATCGCTGCCTGATCTGCAGAAGCTCTGTGTGTCTTCAGTTCCCTCGGAGACTTGAGTCTGTAGCTTCTGTGGCTGGAACTAACTCAGGGTTTTAGCTCGAACAATTCCTGGTTCAGTAACTGCTTGGGCCTGCCATGGTGGCAGTCACCACATTTTTATTTATTTTCCTGCGTGCAACAGAGTTTTAAAGACTGTACATTTTGCAGTCTTTGGGCATTTGAGCAGCAAAGTGCAGAGTTTCTCCATGCAGCTGCTGCCTGCCCATAAGGCTCTCATTCTTCTGGTTAACTCCAGTTGCTGCTGCAGGCAGGGCCCAGCAGCCAGTGGTCTTTGAAGGGAGATCCTTATCTGAGGAGGCAGACTCCTTCTGATGGCCAAGCATAGCGTATACTTGCCTGTTGTTAGCTTAGTGTATTGCAGAGATAGTTGTACTTGGATGCTGACTTAGTAATTGATCCTAGTCTGGGGCTGCTCTTTGGTGGTGTTTTGTTGTTGTTGTTTTGTTTGTTTGTTTTGGGGGGCAGCAGGTAGCCATAAAGATCTCAGCTTTCCTATTATTTCTGTCAGAACCTATCTTCAGAAGAAAAATGCCTGTAGGCAGAAAGAGCATTTTCCCAGATATTATTTCCCTTAAAAAGAGCTTTGTGTATGTTTTTAAACTGTAAATCTCCAAAAGCAAAAGCAAACGTTTTCAAAGCATACTTGGTGAATTCACAGCGCTACTCACAGTTTCCCTGCCTCTCACCGATGTGATCAGCCCTGACCTGAGGCATGCAGCTAGGGAGCTGTACGGCAGCCCAGCACCCTGGGTGTTTGGGGTTTGCCTACCACCTCATGCCATTATACAGGAAACCTCGCATTCTCTGTACTGAGAGGAAGCAGAGGCTTACAGAAGATGTGTCATTTAGGAACCCCTGTCTGACATGCTGACTTCAGTAAATCGGAGAAGCATCGGTGCTGTATCCTTACCTCTGAAGAGAAGGCCTGATCAGTTTTAAGAGCTGTCACCAGGGGGTATTGTGTTCTTACACCTTTCTGTGCAGCAAAGTTGCTATCCTGGGGATATTCTCAGTCTCTTGAAGGAGTTTCTGACAGAAGGCTGTGACCACAGAGAGTGCACCATAAGGAAATTCTTCCAAAGGGCATCTTTCACTCCCTGATTTACTCTAATTAAAAAAGAAAATGAGAATGGGCAGTTAGGGAAGGTGCCCTTCTATATCCACCAGGAAAGAACTACTGCATAGGGTGAATGCAGCGTGAGCTCCTTGCAATGAGCAGCAGTAGGAAGCCTGTGGTAAAACTTTGCATTTTTGTTATTTGAAGGCTGAAGGAATCACCACTCATCAGTGTGAGAGGTTGCTTACAAAGTATTCATAGCACACACTGTGACTTCAGCAGGGCTTACACACATTTGAGGGTTGCCCTGAATTCAAGATTAGTCAGGCCCACTTAAACACTAGGCTGCTCAGGCTTGTTTGGTTTTGTTATGTGATCTGATCTGAGGTCTGAGATAGAAAAGTGCTGATAGCTGTAGATGCAGAGCACCGACTTGACTCTTTCTAAGTGCGTTTATTTCAGGCTGAGAGGGATTCTCATATTTAGCCACTAGACACTAGCTTTTGACATTTTTGGTGATGATATCATGTGCCTTGTAATATGATTTTCACTTAGATTCTCATGTAATTGGAGGATTCCAGCAGCTGCACGGTTCTAATTTTTCATAATTTCTGTTTCCCTCCCTGACTGTGGCAAAAGTGTGCAAAACTAACCTCAGAAATGACTGCTGGGGGGAGGAAGAGAGAGGGCAACAATTCATTATTTTTAAAAGCTCACAATTTGGACTGTATTCTGTGAGTTCTGGGCACCAAGGGTTTAGCAACAGATCAGCTTTGAAAGCAAAGGCAGTGTCTGTGTGTGCGCTGGTAACCCACGGCTGCACACACAGCCATGTTACAGGTCTTCTGAATGCACAATCCACAGAGTAGGTGAGTCTGTTGCTGTCTTTGTTTCGGAGGTCTGCTCCATTAACTCACATTAAAGTACTGTGTACTTTTAGTCTGGGAGGTTCCTCGTTCAGTTTCTGGCCTGCCAGCCATAATGGCAGCTGTGTTATGTGCGGTTAGCTTAGCTCCATAAAGAACTTGCAGACCCTGTCAGATGCACTTTGAATACGGCAGGGCTGTGCCAAAGCCTTTATGAGCCTGGCGTGCTTGATTTAGAAAAGCCAAGTGCATCAATGCAAGGGAGTTGAGAGTCAAAACTTTTTGTCAACATTTTGAGTTTCAGCAGAAAAAAAAAAAAAAAAAAAAAAAAAAAAAAAAAAAAAGGATGACAATTTCCTGTTTTTAAGCATTTCTAGAAATCCAGTTTGGTAACTCACTGGTCCTTCATCTCCCACAAAATAAACAAAAAGTGTAAAGTAATGCATTTTTTATCCCACCACTAACACCCATAACTCTGACCTGTACTGACTGCTTCTCCTTCATGAGTAACCTCAAATATAAATACCACACAACACCCTTTGAAAGAAGATGTATAGAAATAATATGCACCTTCAAGTGACACTCCAGAAATGTTATACAGCACATATCTCTTTGGTTGTTTTTGGACCAGCAAGTGCAGACAGGTGGGCAGGTAACTATATAAGATCACAGATGAAGCTGCTTCTCAGAGACTGTTTACAGCATGCAGTGAGAACGGTGTGGTTCCCATCAGCCACCTTTGCTGTTTGCAGAAGTCAGATTAACCTTAACTCTTGCCCCACCCAGAGCAACATAGCAGCTAGCAAAAGAACCCACTGGTTTTGCATACGGGTTGATGGACCCCAAAGAATCTGATTCAATCTGCGATCCCGACAGATGGCAATTTCAGACAGAGCTGGGCAGCTGTGGGGCCCTTGCAGGTGCTCACCAGCTCAAAGAGAGAACGCGAGTGGAGTTACTGGTTTAGTCATGACTCTGAGCACTTGTTTTTTCTCTCCTCAGGAGGCTCTGTCGGTGGTGAGCGACGACCAGTCCCTCTTTGACTCCACATACGGCGCTGCCACTCACCTCCCCAAGGCAGATATGACAGCCTCAGGGAACCCTGACTATGGCCAGCCACACAAAATCAACCCTTTGCCTCCTCAGCAGGAGTGGATTAATCAGCCAGTCCGGGTCAATGTTAAAAGAGAATATGACCACATGAATGGATCAAGGTAAGGAAACTTTTCCTCCTCCGCTGAACTTTAAATAAAAGCCAAGTGCGTATCGTCCATTCTTGCTCGTCCTGCATACCATCAAACACTGCTATTCATGTAGGATCATATCCCACTGTCCCTGGAACCAGGGTTTCTTGTTACCCCTATTTTAATGGCCTCAGGACCTTGCACTTGCAGTTCTTTAGCATGCATCTCTACCAGTCTCCATGAACATTGTACAGACTGGGACGTGAGACTGCCAGGACAGAGTTCATGCTGCAAACACTGTTGTGAATTACGCATTTCATCACCTAGTTCAGTATCCCACAAATGTGCCATGGTTCAAGTGGCTCGTAAAGATGGAGTTGGTCAATGGCTGGTGTTTATCCCAGAGTGAAGCTAATGAACGCTGCACTTACTTTGTGAGCTTCATTGGAGGACAGTTCTTGTTGCACCTGTAGCTAGATTCATGCTCTGCCAGGGCAGAAGCAACAATAGGAAACTGGAGACGTATTTGATAGAGAAGAGAAAAAGAGGAGACAGAGGTACAATATGGCAGCCTATAAGGTGTAGCAGAACAAAAGTCAGATGTGTACCTTCAGGTTGGGTATATGTCGCGCTAGTGGACAAGAGAGTTTAGGAGTAGGTTTGAGCAGTGATGTTAACCATCAAAACCACACAGGTTATGATATATCCTCTATGGATTTTAGCCAAAGCATTGTCTGCCCCATGCCTGCCCCACACCATTTGTAGTTACGGCTGGGTGAGATGGATCATTGAGGGTGATAGTTGGACCAGATGATCTTGAAGGTCTTTTCCAACCTTTCTGATTCTATGATTTCCCCAATTCAATAAGGGTTTCAAAAACTTGAAAACATTTTCTTATCACAGCTCATTTCTACCAATCAAAAGCATGGGAAAAAAATCGCATCCTCTTGGACAGAGCCATCAGGTGTAAGAATTTCAAATTATGACAGTTTTAAATACATACAATAAAAAACATTTTCAGTTTTTAGCATTATATTTTAGAGCACATTGTTTTAGTTTAATTTGCAAAGTCACAAACATTTGTAAGATTTATACGGTGTTAATTACAGTTAAACAATTAAGGGTTTTTCTTGTTAGTTTAGGACTTCTTTAACAGCCTATTTTCCTGGTTTCTGAGAACCTAGCAAAGTGTAGAGTTTGAAACAGAAAGCAGCCTCACACTTTCAGACTTCTATAGTGAGATGATGGTGTTAAAAACTTCAAACAGCAGCATGCTCTTTTTTTCCTCAGAAGTATACAGTAGATGCTGATTTTACTATAAGATAAAGGTCTTTGCGTCAGTTGGTCTTTGATGATGATCATTTTTAGATTGAATTTGATCTTGCCCCAGTTGTACCTTGGAGTTGCATCTGGATTTTGAAAGAACTGTAGGGATTTTTGCTCAGAATCCAAGCTGAAACAGAATAATGATTTTTTATTATTATTTTTTTCCTGAAAAGCACCATCCCTGGATAGCACAGGCAATGGGATGGATCTAGAAAGTACCAGCAGGCTGGGTTTTTTTGACAGTCATGAGGACTACCTTGGGCTACCAAGGCTAGCCTCCTTAATCTCTCTCTAAAATCTTCAGGAGGGCAGTGCAGAGTGGGATTTTAACCATGGTTTGTGCATGGTGCTACACAGGTGTGACCTCTCCATCCTACAGGGAGTTGAACTAGTCATGAGAACTGAGGTGGCAGAATCAGTCTCACATATGGCACAGGCAGCACACTCCCCTGATCATGTGAGGAAGCCCTTTATAGCATCACATCGGTTGCTCACACCAATGGTGTCAGACCAACACTCAGAGGGTGTTTCCTCACAGTACTCTACTTGTCTCTCTCACCAGCAAATGTTGGAGGGCCTAGCAAACAAGTAGTCCTGTCCCACCTGCTGAGCTACTGTAGGCAGTGCAGACTGGTGCTTTTCAGATCTTTTAAGTGCATGGTCTGTATGGATTCTGCATGTGGGTGTGCTTGTATGGCCAGAAGTCTGTGCAACATTTTTATTGTGTGTGTATTACATGTACTTAGGTGTCAGATGTCTTGGATTGTCCTTCCATTGTGGTCTTTGTGCTACAATTTTGTCATCTGTTCTGAAAAAAAAAAAGCAAAATAATAGTGCTTTGACAGACTGATTCATTAGCAACTGTAAGTGCTCTGATATCCCTAGAAAAGGCCCTCTAGAAGTGTGTTTATTCTGGGCAAAAAGGAAATTCTTTTTTATAGATTTGCTTGAGCCTACAAGGTTCTTAGGCAGAAACTAAGTGTCCTCAGTCTCTCTAAAAAGGGAGTAACAACTTCCCAACCTGTTAAAAAAAAAAAAAAAAAGACTGCTTAGACTGCTTTGGATGTCAGAACTAAGCACTGAAATAGCTTCCAGCCTTGCCTTTTGATAACTTGTTAGCACAAGAGCTCCAATCTATCCAAGAAATGTGATCATTCATCTGATGTATCCATCCTCTCCCCCTACTCATGGCTAAAAATGTGCCCTTTCCCCTCACGTCCATCACAGTTCATTGTTTCGGGTAGGACCATGCCAGTTGCTTGTTCCTCTGTCCATCAGCTGCCTGGCAAAACTGACACACCATCTGAGCAGCAAATACCAATCTCAATACAGATTAACTTGAACTGCGGACTGAATAATAAAACCTATTCGCCCTCCCTCTCTCTCTTCTTGTCTTTCTCTCTCTTGTTTTTCAAGCACACTCTCTTACCAGGTTCCAGCTGCCTCATTAGAGAGAGCAGCCTTTATTCTGTTTCACCTGTACTTGAAGCACTAGCATTTTCTGCTTGTCAAGAGAATGGTTTATGTACTCTAGGGAGTGATAAAGCTGTAGGAAACCTGACAGTGGAGGGAGCTGGATGACGGTAAGGGACAGTGTCCAGCTTTTCTTCTTTTTCTTAGTGACCAGAAGCAGGTCTGAGAGCTGTGAGGCACCGTGGGATGAGCTGGTTTGGTCCCCAGCAGGGTGGGAGAAAGGGTCATTGGCAAACATCTCCAAGCCTGTTGTGCAGAGCCATCCCTCCAAGTGCAAAACCACATGGCAACCCCGAGCAGCTTTCGACCCAATGGCAGGGGTTCCTGGTTTGCTCCCAAACTGGAAAGGATTTCCCAGATAGATGCGTACTTATTGTATATATGGGGTATTCAGGCAGTGGCAGGAATCTGCTTCATGTGGGATGCTGGGACTTCTGTATTTTTGCAAGATTCAGAGGTACAAATTTGGGGAAAGTTTTAAGTACTGTCATACCTGGTTGCAGTATACAGCCTCAAAATCTGTTCTTGCCTTCCTAGGCAGCTGCTTGCTCAGACAAAAACCCAGCACTACATTTGTGTTTTGCGGTGGTGAGTGTCCAAATGTGGGGCAGATAAAATCCTACACAGAAAACGTAAAATCCTCATGCTTCTTACTCCCCCTTAGGCACTGGGAAAGGGGTGTATTTTATGTGTAGCACTGACCTGTTGCACAAACAGGTTTCCATGGGTTTACTGAAAGCTATGGATCTCTCTTTGCATCATTTGAGGGAATGGAAGTGTGGCTTGAAATCTCTGTGCTCTGCTGGGTTTGTATCTTCTATTTAGTTTATAGCCCCTTAGGGGAAAGATCTATATTCTATAATGTGCTTGTGCAGTTCCCAACAGACTAGGCCTGGGTTGCTGTTGGGGCCTTTAGTTGCTTTCATAATATAAATACAAACATTTATACATGTTTCTTCAAAAAAAAAAAAATAATTGCATTTTAAATTCCAATGAATAAAAGAGAATTATTTAGGAAAATGCTGTGTAAAATTTAACCCATCTTACAGTCGATT
The DNA here is from genome assembly GCF_963932015.1 of Anas acuta. Lineage (NCBI taxonomy): Eukaryota > Metazoa > Chordata > Aves > Anseriformes > Anatidae > Anas > Anas acuta. The sequence goes on along the minus strand of NC_089001.1, from coordinate 6,420,855 downwards.
TTAATAATAGATTTTACACTGATCCCAAATGCAAAGAGGGAGCCAAACAACAGACATTCCAAATTTTGACTGTATTTACTAAGCCACTGCAGATCTGCATTTGGTCAGAGAATGATTTTTAAAAGGACATTACAAAATTTGTATGATCTTCAAATGCAAAATAATATTCTAATGCTCTGGTTGCCTGCACGGATGCAGATGAACACCCCTGTGCAATTCCAAAAGAAGTTATGAATTTTGTCTAGCTAATATGCTGTAGTTGGTGCTTTGAAAATGTCTTGGAAGTATTGCTTGCTTCAGAATATTTAAATAATGTTAAGGTTCAGGGACCTCAGAAAATATTTATGCCATTATGATTTTCTCAAAGCAAAACAAAGGGACCATCTATGATGCCTGTAAGAATAAAAATGCCCTTTAAATAGCGTGTGAGCCCTCTAGTGGGATTCACTGTGCTGTTCTAGTCCCCAGCCAAAGCAGCAAGCTGTTTTACCTGTCAGTGATAAGCACAGTCATTTTAGACCCCAATAAGCCTTAGCATTCTACCATATATCTTCTTCCATCCTCTTTACAGTGGTCTCTTCTTTCTGCAGACCTATAGTGTAGGCTACTTTTCTAGTCTCAACCTCCTTCTCAGACATTCTTTACACTGGGTGAGTAAATGTAAGGCAGAGTTAAAGCTAAGGTTCAAGGAACTTTGATTCTGCCCTGATAGCTCCATTCCTTGTCCATAAGAGGAGTCAGAAGCAGAATCACAGTGTGTCTGTTCTTACTTCCTTCCCTGAACAACAATAACAACAACAAAAATTCAAGTTTAAATGTTAAAGTTGAGATGACCAAATGGGGATTAGACAAAAAGTGGCATGTTTAAAGAGAAAAAATAAAAATAAAAAAGTAAAAGATGGGAAGAGAGGAGTGGAGGAAGAGAAGGATAGAAAGAAGAGGGAAATATCCCAGTGGTCACAGCTGAGTCAGGTTCAGAAATCACTGAAATCCCTTATTTTGCTTTTTCGAATGATTGCCAAAGGTGATTCCTAGACAGAGGCCCTGGGACAGTAATTGCTTTATTTCCAGGTATCTGGAACACAAACTGAAGCTGTACAGAGGATTTATTAGTCAATGCCAGGCTAGCTGCTTGTCCATTTTGGCCAGTCTAGCATAAACTTTCAGAAAACACCAAGCTCTTGGCATCCCCAGAGACTGCTACTGGAGCTGCTGGAACGAAGAGTCTTTGGACGGACAGTGGGAATGAGTACTGCTTCATATTCCTTGGCCTCTGTCACTTCCACAGTGAATACACTTAAGAGATTTTGTGAAAGAAGCCTATATCCCTTTACCTTAGTAGATCTACAGCATTTTCTTCCCCAAACCTGAGCAACTCCAGAATGTATAGCCACTTAAAAGTCTGAAGCAGGGGTCTCTGTGAATAGTCAAGGATTAACCTGGCATCTGAAATCCCTTCACACAAACCATTTGAAATAATGAGGAAATTTTTATATAGCTCAAAGTCTGCTTGTGGGTAATGCATGAAGTAAGAAAGGAGCTACATCCAATGAATACGCCATTCATGGCTCACAGCTCCCTGTTCTCATTTGATACTGTAGTTGTTTCCATACTGAATTCTTCTTTGTATGGCCCAGAGCTACAACTACCTTCTGCTGGGACACTTTAAATCCCTCGTCTTAGAACAGGCTGGGGCAGTACAGTGATGGACCTCCATGAGCTGCAGAGATGATTCAGTGCTGTCTCATTTCCCAATAAAAGGCCCAATTTGGACTTGGTAGGGAATGCTGGGTTACCAGTGACACAAAAGTAAGGATCTTCCTGCTTGCTGTCGTTAAAGATTTCACAGCATTTTTCTTGAGAAGGACAGTTCAGTCTCCTGCCCAGTTATGTTTTGGTAATGCTGTTCCCAGTTATGTCTGTCCTCTATTATCAGATTTCCACTGGGGTTAGATCTGGATCCAGCCATCCTGAAAACTTCCTCAGAAGGAAGGGAGGCATCCGTATGTCCACATGGACCAGCCCTGTCAGGTGTGTGGAGCACATGTAACATATCCCACAGGGTTAGTGGAGCGGCCTCTCTTCCCCTGGGGGACACCGGGGGTAAATCAGTGCTTGGTGAGGCCACCTCGGTCCCTATAGCTTCTTTTGAGATCACAGCCTTGGATATTTGTTGATCTGGTTTTGGCTTCTGAGACCTACAGAGCAAGTCAGAGGATCAGCAGGGCCATAGCTGCCAAGCCAAGAGAGATGACTGCATCTGCAAAGTGAAAAATGATCACAGAACTGCTGAGGAGATATCTTGCAGTGTCTGTGTTATTTTTGTTGCTTTGCTATATTGGTCATGTGGATGTGCATGATTCTTAGCAGAGAGTAAAGGCAGCCAACAGCCCTGTGTTGTGTTCATGTGTGCCACTTCATTCCATTGGAAAGTGTGTACACTCCTACACAGACAGGTTTTTTGGAAGATGTGCTTATCTGAGAGCCTGGATATATCCCGTTTTTCTGTATGAATATTATATAAGCAACGATTCTAGCATAAATACCGCACATCTCAGATGAGGGGGTTGTTTTCCTGGTCACCTCCTGGCCCTGGTCCATGCTGAGCCAAACAGAGCCCGACACCTCGAAACACGGATGCTCTCACTGCTTTGCTGAGTCTTGTCAGGACAGCCTGTACCTCAGGAAAGAATAAGATCCTTTGTGCTCCTCCGGTGCTTTTTCTCTGCCAGTACAGGCAGCATTTAACACCTGACACAGAGAATTTCAACAGAGAGTTAGAAATGATCACATTCCCTATGAAAACCCTGGTGTCCCTGCAGTTGCTCAGACTCTCCTCTGACTGCCACGGGGACATTAAACCTTCAGCAGTTTGCCTCTCTGAAGGCGGATTTTGGTTCCCTGCCTGGAAAAACAGTAGGCGAAATAGTAAAACCTTAAATTTGAACATGTGTAAGTTATACATCTTATTTCCATTTTCAAGCAACATTCCCTCAGCAAGACATGAGGAAAAAATTACCATCTGCCTTAGAATATCTCGGTGGAGCATTTATCTCCCAGCCATGATAACTGAATTTCAGTAATTTCTCCCCCCGCCCCCTCACTGCCATTCAGATTAAGAAACAAATTTGTTTAGTGTCCAAACTTGGAAGTCTTGCCAGCTGAACTCAGAGGGTGGGATTTGGTGCACTGTCATAGTTCTTACCCTTCAGCAAATGGTTTCCTCCCAAGCCACTTTTCTTCTGGCAGGGAAGAAGGATGGCTGTGCGATTAAAGCAGTGGGCTGAATTGCACTGGATATGGGCTCTGTGCTTGCTTTGCATAGAGACTGCACACTAATACTCCCTTGTAAAGATGAGAGCAATAATCCTGCCCTTCCCTAGTACATTCCTCAGGGTTGGGATGCTCTCTGTGCATGTGGCAGGCTGTAGACTGGTATTTTAAGTGACCTCTAGAGCTAAAAGCAGGAGTTACTACTGCAGCTGGAGAAAAACAAAATCTGCACTCCCTATCTGTGGTTTGTAGGCTCATAATTCTCCCAGAGCAGGACAGAGAAAGCCTCCTGCTTGCCAAGGGTCTGAACGTGGTCCAGGTCTTCGCACAGTGCCACCTGAGTTGCTAAATGTTCCCTCCTCATCACTCCATCACCTCAGAAGTAAAACTGGGGCCAGAGTTTTACTTTTTCACACACTGTTTCTGTGGTCTGAAGTCCTTGACTCATGCCTAAGGCACCTAAGATTTCTAGATTTCCTATCCAAGTAATAGACAAGCCTGGGACTGTTTAGCTCATAAGAACAGGCAAGATCAGTTACATTCAGCTGCGTCAAACAAGACCCTTTAGATACTGGGCTAATATCGTAGTGTTCTCCTGCAACTATCTGGTCACTTTGGCATGGATGCTTTGTGTCCTGTCTTACTGAAATTGTGTCACCGTGTTTCTGATTCACGCTACAGAAATGCCTTAGATCGGGAGGTGAAAAGTACGGCCTTCTTGTCAATTCCTAGACTCACCTGCCACAGAAAGACAGCATGCTGAGTTATTTTTAACACAGTACAAGAGTGGAACAGTCCAAGAAGGGCTCCTAGAAGCATAAAGCTGTGTCTGCAAGACTGCTAAGATGTAGCTGAGTACTACAGGGTGAAGGGAGGGGGCAAGTGATGGATAGACCTAAGACCTGGGTGGTAAGGACTTACATATACTCGTTTTTTTATCTGATTCATTAATTTTGATATTTCAGAGGTTTTGCATGTGATTCTACAGCTGCTGTTGCCTTTGACTGAAACTCGTTCTTCCTTGCACTTCCAACTCTTTTCTCAAGCGGATTTCACTATCAGAGATCACTTCTATGAGACGTGTGATTCATGGAACACCTTATGATACTTGTGTGCCAGGCCAGGAATGGCCTGGCCCACATCTACAGGAAGTTCCCTTCACGTTTCCCTTCCAGGATACTTGCCACTTCTGTAACCCAAATTTCTTTGTGCTACAGTAAGGATGAAAGGTGCATAATAATGACTAGTCATCTGTTTCCTTTCACATTTCAGGGAGTCCCCTGTAGACTGTAGTGTGAACAAATGCAGCAAGCTCGTCGGAGCAGGGACAGAGTCCAACCCAATGAGTTACAGCACCTACATGGATGAGAAGAATGGGCCTCCCCCCAACATGACCACCAATGAGAGGAGAGTCATTGTCCCAGCAGGTACCATGACCATCAAACTCTTTGTGTCATATTTCTTTGGACTGTCTTAACTATCCAGCTGAACAGATAAGGCTTATTTATCTACCCTCTGAAGTGTTCTCTTGCTTACAAACCATGTAAAAAGTAAGGAAAAAATCAGAGTTTCTGGCTAGTGAGAATTTCCTTTGTCTCAGTATACGATCTACCTCAAATCAGAAGAAGAACTGGATTATTACTGCTTTTTTTTCCATTCTTGCTTTTTTTTGCAATGTATCAGAGTAGAACCTGCAGTGCTTCCTGGGACATGCATGGTATGATCAAACAGTGAGTTCATAGGCAAGGACAGACATGAAGTGCACCCAAATTATAACTCCCATGGTTCTCTGCAGGATCCAGATGCACTTTCATGTCATGTTGATTCAAAATGAACTATTATGTTTTCATTTTTTGGTTGGAAGTAGAAAACTAGAAAATTGTATTTGCAGAAACTGCGTTAACCTTCCAAAAAAATCTTACAAGAGAACATTCCTGTCCTGTTCTCTGTTTGTATTTGATATCCACATCAGTTGTCTGAAATTGGCAGGATGCATAAAATGCATTTGGATAGTCAAGGATGAGAGCTGCTGTGGCAGGCAACCTGTGAAGTTTGAATCTGAAATGAGAGGGAGTCCTTCCCCTGTAAAGTTTTTAAACACCATACATGCAAACAAGTTAGCCTGGGAGCTTTCCAGCAAGGGAAATATTGTAAGTCAAGCCCTGGCCTGATTTACATACCAAAACTTCCACTGATTTCATGGGGGGGGGGGGGTCCAGCTTTTCACACAATGTGTCAAGGGTTGTGGCAGATTCAAGCAGTTGAGCTGTTGGCAGAAAGAAATGTACTCGTGGAATTCAGCTGTTTTCTGATCGTGGCTTGACCACGAACAGATGACAATTCCCAAGCATTTGTTTGCCATTTAGGATGAAAAGGAAAAGCTTGAACTGAATGTAGTGAAGGGAAGCCAATAAAAGATTGACAGCAAATCTCAAAGTACCATTTAAGCCCTTGTTAGGATCTGCTTAGAGAGACTGGCTAACTTAACCAGTGGCAGGATCAGATATGTTGCCTAGAAGGGTTTTAGCTGATACCTGCTAGTCATTATAAGGGATGCTAAAGATATTAAAGATGGAACATTTATCCCACTCTTTGCCATGCTATTTCTGCATATTTAGAAAGACCCAGGGTGGCCCTAAGTTTAGCGTTATTGAAACAGGGGAAATGACACTTAGTGCCCTCAGTGGAGAAGAAAAAAAAATCTCCTCATTGAAGGAAAGTGAAAAAAAGGACTTATTTTTCCCCTTGTGACTGTCTACAAATCAAAACCTTGAGATACTTGTGAAATAGCAGTGATTTACCAGACTTTGGAAGACAATAATGAGCATCATCCCAGATCTCTGGCTGCAGGATATGAAGCCCAAATCATCCAAGAAAGGCATTTGGAAATTTTAATGCAATCCAGAGTAAAGATTTATAGTGCATTAGGGTGAAGATAGGCAAGAATAATGTCACATTAGACTTGCAATAGTAATAATAATGAACTCTAAGCAATGTTTCAAGAAGGCAGTTTTTCAGAGACCATTCAATGTCTTTTGCAGTGATAAATGGGCTTGAATCTGAAAGTCAAAAGTGTTTGTTTAAAAAGAGACCACAAATTCATGATGCCCTCTAAATGTTGGGTTTTTACAAAACTCAAGACAAATGAGTCTTCCAATAAAAAAAAAAAAAAAAATCTGCCTTGAATAAATGCACTGTAAAATTTACAGTTCTTTTCAGGGCTTAGAAAGGAGGATTTAAATTGGTTGATGCTGAAAGTTAAAGGAGGTCTATCTTTCTTTCCCAAAGCAGACTTGCAGATGTATTGGGTTGTCGGTTCAATGTCTGTAATTCAACTTTAAATCATTTAGGTTAACTAGAAATTCAGAAATTCAGTGAGGAAATGTCACAGTTATAGTTTCAATATTCCTTGTGCTTACTTCTCCATTTCATGCTGTTACTCTAGAACTTAACTGCCCAGGATTGCACCAGGTACAGCGACTACCTGACCTCTTGTGTCACAGGGTTGCTGCAGCCCAAGTACACATAGCTTACAGTCCTGTTCTGAGGCATTATTTTACACTTTAAGTACGGCAGAGGCATTTCTTGCCCCTCTCCAAAGCACAAGTTACCAGCTGCGTGACAGCTACTTGTTTTTGATCCATTTTCTCTCCTACCTTGTGGCTGGAGGCATTTGAGCTTTGTTGTAGAGGAAAGTACCAGCTTTGACAGCCAGATCAAACTTCTCCAAAGTTTAGGCTTGACTTTGCAATCCTCCCCAGCCGCAATGCAACATGAATTTGAGGCTGAAATTTTTCTAATGGCATACATGGGAAGAAGAAGCACAGGAAGTATCTGAAAATGTAGATATGCTCTGAAAATGACTCTGTAAAAACAGTATCATGGCACAAGTTCTTGCCATGACTTTCTGATCTACTGCTCTTTTCAAAACTCGAAGGATGATTTCTTTTTTTAACTACTGATGCAGCAAACCATCACCATGGGGGCTGAAATTCCAGTCGGGTTCAATCTCTCTCTTACGTCATCACCAGTAATAAAGATTCCACAGCTGGAGCTTTGCTGACAGTTGATAATGATGCATGAGACAGTATAAAATCCACATTGCCATCCAATAGCTGTGATGGTTTTACAGGGCTAGAGGAGGTAGAATTGTGTTCTTGTCAGCAGGGTGAACAAATGTGACTCAGAGATACATGGCAAGCTGTTCTGTTTAAGCAATATTTTTTTTTCAGAGTCCCTTTGCTGACCATAAATACCGCCATCCTCAGACTCTAAAATGCCATCTGTTGGGACTTTGTAATGCACTTGCGAAGGATGGTGTGACTTATACAGCACTGATGTAATTACATAGCAGTGCAGAACTGAAGCTGTGACAAACATACGCTTTAAAAGGGATGAGTTTGGAAGCTTTTTATCAAAGAGAGAACAGCCACAGTCAAATGCCATTAAGATTGGTCCCAAGCAGTAGGTATAAGTTTAAGGCAGGAAGGAAACAGTTGAGTGAACTTATCCTGCCAGGGAGTCAGTATGATCAGTTTATGGGCCTTGTGCCCTCTTCTAGCACAATTCTTGCTCATCTTGGCAAAATGCTTTAGAATCAGTAAATTAAATCCATTTGGTTGTAGAAACAATGGTTAGTGCTTTGGTTGGACTACACTGAGCACTACAGACTTGAGGCTCATATATAATGTTACCACCCTTTGTGCTTTTCTGCCAGATCCCACCCTATGGACCCAGGAACACGTGCGCCAGTGGCTGGAATGGGCCATAAAGGAGTATGGATTAATGGAGATTGACACCACCCTCTTCCAGAATATGGATGGCAAGGAGCTCTGCAAAATGAACAAGGATGACTTCCTCCGAACCACCTCCCTCTACAACACAGAAGTTCTGTTGTCTCACCTCAGTTACCTCAGGGAAAGTAAGTGTTGCCCTGACTCATCCCAGCCCTATTGTGACATGCCGATAAGTTACATACGAGTATTGAAGTTCTAGGGCTCTTGTTGAAGACAAATAGTAGCAAGGATAAGGGGAAAAGAACAGAGAAAGGCAAACAGAGAGTGCAAACAAGGAAGAGAGGAATAAAAATCGGGTCGGAAAGCTTATTATAGCTTAGATTGAGTTAGCAGAGCTACAAGATATCAGGGAGGTGAAGAACTGAGCAGAACTCTTAAGAAGATTAGATAGTCTTACAGATAATAAAAACATCTGTGACTATATGATAAAAATATGTACAGTTGCTGTGGAGATTAAGCCAACCATTAACTGATGGGTCACAGGCAAATTATTCCGTAACTTTGCAGTTAGAGGGCTGTACACTTTCCCCCAAGGCTTCTGGTAATTAGTGCTCCACAATAGGACACACAACACGCCAGAGTTGGAGATTTTCTGTATTTCTGGAGACCCACATCTGTTGGAAATAGGAAAAAATACAAGAGTGATTCCCCAGATGTAAGTGCATTGAAGAAGGCATCATGTGAATGACCTAGTATTCAAAAACACCCGAGTTTTGTGCACCTCATTATTGCCACTCTCCGTCGCAAAAAAAACTATGTGATGGGTCCGATATTCCTTTTTGCTGTATTAAGCCCCTAAAACAGAAGCCGTGAGCAGTCTTCTGAGTAACTTGTATAAAAGCCTACTGCAGCATCCCAAACAGGAATCATCATGGTTAGCATATACTCTTGAGGCTGGGAAGTTTGAGACTTCCTGTACAACCATGAGCATGTCCATAGCTTCTGAATGTCCCCTCTTCATCTATAGAATGGAGGTGAAAGCATTTTCTTTCTTCACAAAGGTGTGCTAAGGGTAATTGCATTATGATGAGACCTGAGAACAGGATCTAAATCCCACATGCTTCAAATTTTTTTTAAGTGGCAGTTTTTACAGGAGTATAATTATTTGAGGACTGAAAAATCAGGGGAAGGTATCATAAAGAATGGTGGGAAGGCAGAGAAAGAAAGAAAAAAGCATATTTTCTCTACTGGGAAATCAAATTGTGATGTAAAGGCAGCTGAAGATGTCTTCATCTGGCCACTGCAATAAAGCGGCGAGACAGCATTTATTTAGGGTGTTTTCTTCAAAGCTGTTCAGCACTGGTCTCTCCCTACCCCTGCTAAAATCAGTGGGAGTTTTACAGATTACAGTGGGACAAGAGTTAGATCACAGATGGGTGCCTCTGCAAGCCCCACCTTTATTTTGTTTGAGAAACTGAGCCAAGGAAATGATTCACAACAAATAACTGAATTGTTGGATTTGAAAAGTTTTTGTCCCTTGTGACTTCACAAAAAAAAAAAAAAAAAAAAAAAAAAAAATCCCATCCAAAACAATTCACAAATTTCATCCTGTTTCAGCAGCAAAGAGCTTCTGGTTCACAGAACACTTCAAGATTATTGCAGGCACAGATAGTTTTCTAACTAAGGTTTGCATACAGAATTATACATTTTTATGGGAAATGTTAAGGCACTTTGTGAAGCCAATGTTGCTCTGAACAAACCTGCTGACTTTAGCTGGGCAACTCAGACACTTTGTAACCGGAAATGTTTTTAAATTCCCACAAGATAAATACTCAAGTGAGACACTTTCTTTTGAATTGTCTCATTGATAAGGCTTGAGAATTCACAGAAAGAGATGAAGAAGGAGTTGTGTGTTTTTTGAATTAAAGAAAGATGTGGAATTTGAAAAAGTTGACAGAGGAGTGGGATTCTTTTGTTGATTTAGCTCCAGACAGCATCTTCAATGTGCTGCCCACCATTTGGGATGTTCAAAGACATTATCAGAGGAATTGCATCCAATTGTTCTCATGAATCGTTCTCATGGCATAAGCCTGAAGACCTGGATTGAACCGCTGCCTTTACTATTGGCTGCCTTCCACTTATTTTGGAGCAAATTTCTGATTGATCTTACCTAACTTTAGATATCTGACGTACCTAAATTAAGTCTGGTCACACTGATCTCTGAAGCAAGAGCACACACTGAAATTCAGGATGGTAGACCCTTAATTCACCTGCCACATTTAATGCCTGAAATTAAACCTTTGCCTGATTTTTTTCTGTGCTTCCTTTTTACTTTCTCTAAAATGGAGCCAGTAATACTGCTTTCTCGGTCTTCTTATTGTCTTGGCTGTTGAGATGGCAAAACTATGGAACGGGGATTGTGCCTGATGTCTCTCAAGAGCCAGCACAATGGAGTCCTAACACAGTTGGAACATGTAACTGCTGCTGCAGTACATGCTGAATAATAATCATAAAAATATAATGTACTGCTAGGGGAATGCCTACAATGATTTCCATGCTATTAAGCTAGTGCAAAACCCAAGGAACTTTGCTGGATTCAGACAAATTAGTTACTTCACTTTTACTGGGATGCATACGAAAGGAGAATTCAATCCCACTCCATCCCTAGCTTTTATGATTACAGATTTCTCTCTGTTCAGCCCCTTGGGCTGTTCTAAGACGTCATACAAGAGCTGTCCTTATTAAAGCAAGCTCCTGTCTGAGTGGAGGTCGGGCAGCCTCTGAAGAGCATTCCTTTCCATGCAGCTGTTCCTAGTGCTGCCTAATGACAGTCTGGTTTCTGGATTGCTGGTTAACTCCCTCACGGAGTAACGCCTTCGAAAGGAGCTTATTGTTTTTCCAGACTGATTTCCAGCGGATGTTTAGTGCCGAGCCTCTGAGCTCAGTGCCATGGGGAGATGGTCTTTTTTCATGAATTTTCCCCTTTGTGAGACTGTTTGTTTCAGAGACATCCAGCTCCGTAACTGTGGAGGGCAGAGAATGCGTGATGGCAACAAAACACAGGAGAATTTGGGGGAGTCAGAGGTCTATGGGCTAGACTACATCTGCCCAGTCTCTTTCTTAAAAGGTATTTGTCCTCTCAGGGTGTTAAGTGATACTTGTGATGACTACTGAATCCTAAACTTTGATTTTTGTATTCCATGCAACAAAGCTGAGCTGAACTTTCAGAGTTTGTTTTCAGCATTTTGAACTCCAGATCAGGGTAAAACCATTATAAAGTAAGTTATTTTGGCACATCTGAGTCCAGACTGAAAAAATAAACTGGTAACATCTGCAAGACCTCAACAAAAGCTCAATCTTGGTTTGGGTAAGCTGTTTAATATAGATGAGACTAAGCACCTAAGCACTAAGATCACAGCACCTTTAGCCTTCAGACAAAATCTAGGTCTGGATCAGAACTAGACAGTTGTTTCTTGTTTCTATAACTAATTGAAGCACCCAGGAATTGACACATCTCTGATCCTTAGGAAATTTCAGACCCACAGAACTCACTCTATCCTTTGCAGTTATTTATGAGACCCCTGACTATTTTTTCCAGGCAACATACTGGTTTTGCCCCCAAAGCAATCATATTTCTTGAAGTGTTTTTTCAAGTTTCCTCTCTGGAGTTGTAAAGCCATGCCTTGTTTTTTTCTTTTGTTGCTCTACTCTCTATGCTGTCAGGCTCCAGGCTGCCGTGTTGGTGTCTTTTTCTGTCTGCCTGGTGAATCTTCCCCAGTCAGCCTGTTGGGGGGGTGGAAGGGAGATTTGAATGTTTTCATGCTATGTTTAGGATGAGCATCAAAAGAAACCTGAACTGTCGCCTCCTGTCCTTTTCTTCTCTAGTTATGGGGGTGAGTTGTGTGGGTGTGTACAAATGAAAAACGCCTGAAGGGGAAAGAGTGAGACTGTGGCTGGGACTGGAAGCAGAAAGCTGCTTTGTGGTTTTGATCCATATATTAATGCCAAACTCAGCTATACAGCTAAATGCAGCAGAACCCTGATTCTACGAGGAGATGTGGAGGGAAGCAAACACGGCCTTCAGAAGGTCAGGTTAAAAAACACAGGTTAAATAGACTTCAGGATTATGAAAGCAAGATATGCTGTGAGCTGCCTGCGAAAAGGAAGGCTTTATGGAGAAGGAACTCTCCTTTTCTGCTTTCCATTCCTTTTCCATCTTCCTTTTTAATTAATGCAGGAGAAATAAAACAAGAAAGGAGAAGAGCCATAAATAATATGTCTGATATTAATTATAAAAAAATTGCCCTGCACTTTTTACCAGTGTTTCCAGAAAGGGCTGATTTTATCTAAGCTGTCACTGGCCCAGC